>NW_020954572.1:21709906-21728624 GCF_900497805.2 Vombatus ursinus | reverse complement strand
TCTATCTATCTATCTATCTATCTATCTATCTATCTATCTATCTATCTATCTATCTACCTATTAATCTGTCTACCTAAAATGTCCCTTCCACTAACAAGCCTGATTTCCCCCTTTTCCCATCACCAAGTTGGTAATGACATTTTCTGCCATCTACCCTAATCCCCTCTGCCCTGGTCTCACAGAGCATTTTGTGTGCACCTCTCTTTATGCACTTCTGGCTTTGGTGCTATAGATATTTGCATATATGTCATGCTCTACCAGCTGTGGTCAGTCAACTGAATTCCTATTCTGTGTGGTAATTAAGATAGATCACATTAAAGTGTCCTTTAAAAAGGGGCCTAAAATGCTTATACTTAACAACTTGATGTATTGGTCAATTTTGTTCATATTATTTATCTTATGCCATTTGATATGTTAAGGTTCAGTGTCATTCTCTTTACATGTCAAAACATGTCTCAGTTCTATTAAAGAATACAGTTTGCTGTTTTACATATGGTACCAGTCAGATTCTAATACCTCTTTGAAGCTAATGATTGATTAGTGATAGTCTTGGGAAAATACTGAATTTTCATGAATGCTAATGCAAAGCCAACTTCTAAGTCATATAGTACAGAGAAAATAATTAAGTACCGGATAATATACTTCTTGTATTATTTTCAAATTGCTTTTTGTGACATTATTTTTTTGGAAATTAAATGCAAGATTTTCTATTTATCCCTGATAAATTTCACTTTGTGAGTTTTGGTCCATTCTTTCAGCCTTGTTTACCTAACCAGATTATAAACTCTTTGAAAGCAGGAAATTTTTTGTTGGGTTTATAAAATTCCCTTCCTATGAGGTGGGGGGGGTTTTGTGGGGGGGGGGGGGACAGGGCAAGTGTCAGAGAAAGGAGAAATGAGGATGGTAGAGGAAGGTAATAATATAGAAAGAAAAGAAGAGGAGGAGGAGGAAGAAGAGCCAGCATTTTTATACCACTTATATAGCATTTTAAGGTTTACAAAGTGCATCTCATTTTATCTTCACAACAACCCTGAATAATAGGTGCTATTATTATGCTTATTCTACAGACAAGGAAACTGAGGCAGCTAAAGGTTAAGTGCTTTGTCCAGGGTCTCACAGCTAGTAAGAGTCTCAGGCCAGACATGAAGTCAGATCTTCCTGAATTCAAGTCTAGTGCTCTATCTACTGTGCCACCTAACAGAAGGGGAAAGGATGCTAAAAGCATCATTGAAGCATTTTTTTAAGTGTACGAAATGGAACAGGAGGTAATTAAAAGAGAAACATAGACAAGCGGGACAGCTTTGGAACTAATGGGCTGACCAGATTAACAGAACAAAAAATAGAGAATTTAAATAACCCATCTCAGAAAAAGAAATTAAACAAGCCATAAATAAACTCCCCAAGGCGGGAGGACAACCCAGGAGCAGATGAATTTATAAGTCAATTGTATTAAACATTCAAAGAACAATCAATTCCAATACCACATAAACTGTTTGCAAAAATAGGAAAGAATGGATCCTACTAAATTCCCAAATTCCTTCTATGATACAAATATGGCCTTGATATGGTCCAAGCCAGAGTCAGAACAGAGAAAACTATAGAGCACCATTCCTACTGAACACTGACATAAAATTTTTAAATAAAATTTTGCCAAATGAGGCATAACATATCAAAAAGATTATACATTATGACCAAGTTAGATTTATACAAGGAATGCAGGGTTGGTTCAATATTAGGAAAACTATACATATATAGACCATATTAATAACTATGACAATAAAAATCCTATGATTATACCAATAGATGTAGAAAAACTTTTTGACAACACAAAATACCTATTCTAGAAAAACACAGAAATAATTGGACCTCTCTTTAGCATGGTAAATAGTATCTATCGAAAACCAAGAGCCAGCACTCTATGTAACAAGGATAAACTAGAGATCTTTCTAATAAGGTTACAGATAAAGCAAGGGTGTCCATTATCACCATTATTATTCAATATTGTACTAGAAAGACTAACTATAACAATGAGAAAAGAAAAAGAAATGGAAGGAATAAGCATAGGCAAAGAAAAATAGAATTATCACTTTTTTCAGATGATACAAGAGTTTACTTAGAGAACCCTAAAGAATGAACCAAAAAACTAATTAACTTCAACACAGTAGCAAGTTTGAAAATAAAGCCACATAAATCATAAGCATTTCTGTATGTTGCCAACAAAACTCAGAAGGAAGAGACAGAATGAGAAATTCCATTTAAAATAAATACAGAATGGATAAAATACTTGGAAATCTACCTACAAAGTCACACACAGAAACTACAGGAATAAAATTACAAAACACTTCTAATGGAAATAAATATAGATCTAAAAAATCTGGGGAATATTAATTGCTCATGGGTAGGCTGAGCCAATAAAATAAAATAAAAATGACAGTGCTATCTAAATTAATTTACTTATTCACTGCTATACCAAACAGACTATCAAAGGATTACATTATAAAGCTAGAAAACCTAATATTCATTTGGTGGTGCAAAAGGTTAAGAATCTCAAGACAAATAATGAAAAAAAATGAGAAAGAAGAGATCCCAATACCAGATCTGAAACTATACTACAAAACAGTAATCATCAAAATGATTTGTTACTGGTTGAAAAATAGGTGCATCGGTAGAACAGATTAAATATATAACATGGGCAAATAAACTCAGTAGCCTAGTATTTGATGCTTACCAAAAACTTTAGCTACTGGAGTCTTTACCCCAATATTCAATAAAACTATTCAACAAAAACTATGACAAAAAACTGGAAATCAATATGGCAGAAATTAGGTGTAGATAAACACTTGATACCATATACCAATAAAAGTTCCAAATAGATAAATGAATTATATATAAAAATATCTAAAATGAATATAAAAGGTTGCATCATAAATTAGAGAAGAAAGAAATTGCCTTTTGGATCTAGGAATAGCAGAAGACTATGGATAACAGAGATAGGATCACAGAAAATAAAATGGACAATTTTGATTACATAATAATGTAATCAATGATAAAAATTAAAAAGTTTTTGCACAAACAAAACTAATGTGACCAAAATTATAAGGGAAACTGTTAACGGGGAAAAAGCCTTTGCAGCAAGTTTCTCTGATAAGGGTCTCATTTCCAAGATATATAAGAACTGATTCAAATTTGTAGGAGAGCCATTGGCTAGTTTTAAAAGGAAGAAATTCAAGTTGTCAACAGCCATAAGAAAAAGTGCTCCAAATCATTAATTAGAAAAATACAAATTAAAGCAACTCTAAGGCTTTATCTCACACCTCAGATTAGCAAAGCTGACCAAAAAAAGAAATGATAAATTTTAGAGAGGCTACAAGAAAACACTATTCCTACAGATGTGAATTTGTTTAGTCATTCTGGAAATCAATTTGAAACCATGTCCAAAAAAATCACTAAACTTCGCATACCTTTTGACCAAGCAATATCATTTGTAGGCCTATAACCCAAAGAAATCAAAAAAGAAGAAAAAAGACCCATATGTACAAAAAGATTAATCGCAGGTCTTTTTTGTGGTGGCAAAGACCTGGAAATTAAGGAAATGTCCATCAACCGGGAAATGGCAGAACAATTTATGGTATATGAATATGAGCACTAAGAAGGAAAATAACGGTGAACTCTAGTGACTTAGGAACTCCAATCAATGTAATGATGAACCACAATTCTAGAGGACTAATTATGATACTTGCTACCCACCTTCTAGAAGACAGAGGTGATAGTTTCAAGATACAGAAAGAGACATATTTTTGGAAATGATCAATATGGAAATTTATTTTGTTTGACTATTCATGTTGTTGTTTTTTGTTTTTTTTTTTTTACAAAGGCTTTATTCTTTTTTTAATTGTGTGTGTGTGTGTGTGTGTGTGTGTAGGGATGGGGGAAGTAGAAGCAAGAGAAAAATAAATGCTTCTTAATTGAAAAAACAAATAATTTTTATGAAAAAGAACAAGATGAATGTATTCTATACTTTTAAATTCTCTATGTGATGAAGATTCAGGGTTTCATGCACAATTGATCCTATTTTTTTGTTCTTCTTTGTACATAGAAATGCTGACATTTATTGGTGTTTATCAAGTTATGAGATAGGTGGTACAGTGGATTAGAGCCCTTGGCCTGGAGTCATCAAATCTGGCTTCATGTGATTCTGAGCGAGTTACTTAACCTCTGTTTGTCTCAGTTACCTCAATTGTGTAGTGGGGATAATAATAGCAGTTACCTGAAAGGGTTGTTGTAAGAATAATATTTGTAAAACACTTAGCACAGTGCCTGGTACATAGGAGGTGCTATATCAGTGCTTTTCATGGTCCCCTTCTCCCTTCAGAATAATACATATAATACGTTTATTTTTTAGATAAATAAATGCTTTCACCCACCCGCAATTCCTAATTAAAAAAAAAAACAGTTGCCACCTGGTAAAGTGTAATAAATACTTTTGACATCTGACATTTTTTGTCTATTTCCATCACAGGCTTTGCCCAAGAATTTGATCATCCATATTTCTCAGAAAAATAAATATCAGAGAGAAAGGTAGGGAGAATATTGAAAAAGGAACTACTGATATATTATGGTTCGGCTTAGTTTCATTGGTGAATACATATGATGTCTGTTCTATCAATTACCTATTGTGTGTTTCATGTCATTGTCTGATTCAAAGGACTGTCTGCAAGCATAATGTAGATACCAACACTGAAAAAACTCGATTTTCTTTCTATAAAAGCAATTCTATTACTACTTTAATGGAAATAAGTTTATTGTTAGAACTAGGGTATCTGTAGCCTTGGAGCCAAGTGACATTTCTGCTGAGATATTTGATTTCATAATACAAATGTAAACTAACTTCTCCATATGAACAGTTTCATGAAAAAAAAAATTGCTTAGTTGGGTAGGAGAAAGGAAAAAAGGGGCCTAGGTTCTGGGTGGACTCCTCAAACTGTCCTCGATTGGCTGCTAAAATAGAGACTGTGCCTAAAATATCTCCTTCTCTTTCCTGGTGGCTCAGCCCTCTGTGGCTTGGCAAAGTTGAAATCCACCTGAATCTCATCCAGAAGGCTGCTCCACTCACCCAGGCAAAGAGGGAGGAAACTCACTCTTTCCTGCCTTCAAGATTTTCTTTAGGCAAATCAGTGTTGGATCTACACCACCTGCCAAAGAATTGTCCGGCTGCTGCAAAAGTTGGGAAAAGTCACACTTACACATACATTTTCTGTGTGTAAATGTGAGGTCTGGGTGTGAACAGTATCCACTACAAGCAACAGGCTTTTTGTTCTTCTGCCCGATGCCTCTCCCCACCAACCAACCATCTCCTCATTTCTCTCTAGTCTGAAGCAAAGTAGAGCCACAGGGCAGTTTCTGTGACTCTGCTCTGCTCTGGTGGAGTGATTCCTCTCTCAGGGGACTTACAGGGAAGGAGCTAACTTACCTTTTAACTGCCAGCTGACCCTCTCCAGCAGTTCACTAGTTTCTAGTGGTCTGTAAACATACTTACTTAAAATGAATGACCTGATAGGTTCTGAATAGGGAGTGGTTGTGTGGCCCAGTTGAAGAAGGTTTTGGCAGTCTGTAGTTATTGATTACTCCTTGGGTTATAAAAGAGTGGTCCAGGCATTCTTCTGTTGCTAGAGAGTGAGAAATAGCATGAATCTGTGATGAGAGAATGCTTGGAGAGTGGTGGGGTTTGTGGAAGTTGAGACAATGTTAGTGTGAATATAGCTGTAGGCATGCCTGGTACAGGACTCTAGAGGGTTTGAGAAGTCAACTCAACAGGCATTTATCCAGCACCTACTATGCACCAGCCATTGTGCTAAATACTGGCGATGCAAAGAAAGGCAAAAGATAGTCCCTGCTTATAGAACTTCTAGGGCTGTGTCCCAAAGAGATCATAAAAATGGGAAAAAGACCCACATGTACAACTCTATTTATAGCAGCTCTTTCTGTGATGGCCAAGAATTGGAAATTGAGGGGATGCCCATCAATTGGGGAATGGCTGAACAAGTTGTGGTATATGAATGTAATGGAATACTATTGTGCTATAAGAAATGAGGAGCAGGCAGACTTCAGAAAAACCTGGGAAGACTTGTATAGACTGATGCTGAGTGAAGAGAGCAGAACCAGGAGAATGTTGTACACAGTAACAGCCGTGTTGTTCGATCACTAACTTTGATAGACTTAGCTCTTCTCATCAATGCAAGGATCGAAGACATCTCCATAAGTCTCATGATGGAAAATGCTATCCACATCCAGAGAAAGAACTATGGAGTTTGAATGCAGATCGAAGCATACTATTTGCTCTTTTTTTTTCTTCTGTTTTGTTTTGTTTTTTCTTTCTTGTGGTTCCTCCTATTGGTTCTAATTCTTCTTTACAACATCATTAATGTGAAAATATGTCTAATAGGAACGTATATGTAGAGCCTACATGAAAATGCTGTCTTGGGGAGAGAGGCGGAAAGAGAGGGGGAGAAAATTTAAAACTCAAAAGCTTATGGGAGTGATTGTTGAAAACTAAAAATAAATTAATTTGTAAAAAAAGATAGTCCCTGCTTTCAAGGAGCTCACAATCTAATGGAGGGGGGAGGACATGCAAACAACTGTGGACAAAGAGGATACAGACAGGATAAATCGGAGGTAGTCTCAGAGGGAACACACTAAAGTTAAGGGGGACTGGGAAAAGGTTCTTGCAGAAGGTAAGACTTTTGAAGGAAGCCAGGGAGGTAGAGATGAGGAGGAAGAACATTTTAGTCATGGGATACAGCCAATGAAAATCTGCAGAGTTGGGAGATGGAGTGTCTTTAAGACAGAGCTAAGAGACCAGTGTCACTGGATGGCAGAGTACGTGACAATGAGTAAGGGTGAGAGGACTGGAAAAGTAGGAAGGGACCAGGTTAGGAAGGGCTTTAAAAGCCAAACAGAGGATGTCATATTTGATCCTGGAGGTAACAGGGAGTCAGTGCAGCTTATCAAATAGGGAGGTGATATGGTTAGACCTGCACTTTAGAAAAATCAATTTGATGGCTGAGTGGAAGATGGACCAGAATGGGGAGAAGCTTGAGACAAGGAGACCAATGGCAGAGGACTATTACAAACATGGGGAATGGGGGAAGAAAGTGGGTAATGGTGCTAAATGGAAGTGGGGAGGCTGGTATACTTTGCCGGTTCCTCTAAACCCTGTAAATCCAGAGACAGCGTGTGATTCCAAGTCCCAGTGCCCTCCCACAGAGCAATTTTAACGATGGGACAGTGATGAAAGAGATCTAACAGATGCTATGAATGGCAAAGCGGTCAGACACCACCACCCCACCCTCGCAATGAGTTTATGCATGGGAAAAAAGAGCAAATTAAGAGTAAGGAATGCTTTGATGTAAGCTGACCCAGAGCTAGAACATCAGAATCTGAGTGTGGATGGATCTATGACATAACCTTCTGCTTCTCAGAGAAGATCTGGGCAACCAGGAATAAGGAGGAACCAGAGCACCAGTGAGAATAGTCCATGGGCAGGGGGTGGGGGAGGGAGGTTGATTAGGGGATTTTCTGTTCCCCCCATCATATCGATGATCATTCCTCTTACTCTATAGAATGTGGGCACACCCAATGACACCTTGAGAGGACAAGGCCAACTCCTGATTATTTTTCAGTGATTGAGGTTGACCCCATGATTCTTTGGTTGGCTGGGAGTCTTGGGAGGATGGACATTCATGAGATGAGTCACTCCTCTTACTTGGCTTACAAAGAAGAGCCAGCAGACTTGCTCAGGCCTTCTTTTGCTGTTTCCCTTTCTTCAAAAGTATGAAGGGGGTGGGAAGAAGAGGTTCCCTTGTCTACCATTTCCCGGGAGTAGATAATGGTGACTCACAGCAGAGATGTGTGGAATGCTACATGTGCTCACCAAAGGTGGCCTGAGGAAGGGCAAGGCTCCTGGACCTCGAGTTCCTGGTTGTCTTCTGCTTTTCCACTGCCCTTTCTGAGTGCAGGTTGGAGATCAGAGACTTGATGGTGTACTTTCCCAGCCAGAGAAATGACAGTGGCTAGTGGGGTGATGGAATTCCTACAGCAGAACATGGCAAGGGGGAGTTCATGGATGTTGTTCCTGAACCACAACAGCTAATATTTATACAGCATTTATTATGTGCCATGCACTGTGCTAAGCACTTGGTAATTCTTATCTCATTTGATCATCCCAACAGCCCCAGGAGGTAGCTGCTATTATTACCCCCATTTTACAGATGAAGGAGGTTGAGTGACTTGACCAGCTAGTAAATTTCTTGAGACTAGATTTGAACTCAGGTCTTCCTGACTCTAGGCCTGGCACTCTATCCATTGTACTACCTAATAGAAAAAGAAAATTTCTTTGGCATCACCCCATTGAGGATTTCCTCAAGAGTAGTCCCAAGTTTGAGAGTATAGGGACCAGACCTTCTAGAGAAAGAAGGGAATTTCCTAAGCCACGTGCCACTAGGAAAAATAAAAGGATTGTCTATGTGGCCCCTTTATCAGGAGAGCAAAGTTTTGATATGGAGAGAGGCAGGAGATCTAAACCTTAACATGCCCCCATTATTAGAGAGTTATTCAGAAAGTGGAAGTCTAATGAGAAGGGCATTGCATGAGTAATCTATGGTCCAGGGTCCCCCAAGTTCTGGGTCACACAGAATGAGTCCAATCTTGTGAGCTAAACAAAAAAGTCACGTTTTCCTTGACTTTTTGCTCCTACTCAAGACTTTCTCCAATAAAAATCTCCTAATGTAGCTTGGTGTGGCTTGTGTTTATTTCCATAAACATGAGTAAAAGCTCCCATACAAGCACTAGTGGTAACAAATGCTTATTAACTAGAGGATAGCCTTTACCCACAAAAAATGAAGAAGACACAAAGGACTAACAAGAAGGGACTGAATTTGGGATTGTCAGAAGAGCAATACTGAAACATTCTTGTGAAATCCTGTAAAATCTTGTGAAACCCACAGGGTTCCACATAGTCAGTCCCAGACTTGTAGTACTCCCTATGATTTGGACTCCCTACCACCTCAAGGCAAAAACATCATGAAATTTCTAGATGAATATAACTAGAGCTGATCAAGGGAGTTCTTACTGGTCAATGTGACGATCATACCTCTCCTTCTCTAAAGTGTAAATACCTTTATAAACAGGGATGAAGAAATCTTTTACCCCACTCCTCGAAGAAAGACAAATGTACTAAAAGTAAAAATGCAAAAATGGGCTGAGCCCAATTACAGTTGTGCACTTTTATAAGCTAGTGCAAAGTAATGGCTTTTCCAAAAAAAGTCCATCCCTCGCAAGGGTCCCAACCAACCAAATCATAATAGAGGCAATTCCTGCCTCTGAAAACCAATCACAGGTTGTCTTTATGTTGTTAACAAGGTGCCAATGTGCAGGTCCATACTTTGGGGGGGGGGGTATGCTCATCAATTAACCCAGTGGAGAGAGAATTATAGGATCATACACTAAGAACTAGATAGGACCTTAGAGGTTATCCCTCTTCATTTTATAGAGGAGGAAAATGAGGCCCAGAGAGATTAAGTTACTTGCCCAGAATTACACAGCCAGTTAAGTGTCTGAGTATCTAATAAGTATCAAAACCTGCCTGAAGTAGGATTTGAACCAGGCCTTCCTGACTCCAAATCCCAAACTATAAGCCCTGATTAACCTCTCTCCCTGTTCTTCCACAAACAAAATAGAGGATCTCATTTTATGTCAAGGTGAGCAGTTAAGAAAATCTAGGTCTCCACCAACGGTGTTATCTGAGGAATTGGGAAGGGAAGAAGCAAAGAAGAGCCAAAGACCCAAGGTGGCAAGCCCAGAAACATGGTGGAAACTGGAAAGGAGTTTTTACAACCTTCTGCCACAGTGGTCTGTCCATTGAAACAGCAGTACTGAGCCAACTATTTGTTCCTTTGAAGCATTTCTTAATGGGCAAAGGCCCATATTATCATTTCCTGATTCTAAGTCGTCATTGATGGGAAGGCACCCCATCCTCCTCATTCACTCCAATCTGCTGCTGCTGGGCTATCCCCAGGAAGGCTTGGTCTTAAGTTTGGGTTAAGGGGAAGCTGGGTGGTGCAGTGCATAGAACACTGGTCCTGGAGTCAGGAGGATCTGAGTTCAAATCTGGCCTCTGATACTTACTAGTTGTGTGACCTTGGGCAAGTTTCTTAACCCCAATTGCCTCCCCAAAAAAGTTAAGTAAATTAAGTTTAGGTTAGCATGAAGAAAAGGAGACGTTTCAGGTATGATTTCTATTGAAATAGACCACAGTGAAGTTCTCTTCCTACCAGACATTACCTAGCACAGGCTACAAATGATGGCTGTTAAATACTATCTTAATAAATGCTTATTCATTGATTGATTGATGTCTTCTATCTCCTATTCAAGTGTCTGTTGTCACAATCAGATAGAATAGATAGAATAACTGGATTTTTTTATAAATAAAAACTATACATAGCATTAACTCAATACTTCAAGGATCTGAGATTTAATTGGTTTGAGTATTTTCTCAACTCATATAAACCGTACCCCACTATGACTTGAAAGATGGTCTTTGAGAGTTATTAATTAGAGCTATAAGTTTTATTGGCTATGCTCCCAAATTTCATTTCCCCACGGCAACCTGGTAATGAACCTCTTGGAGGCTAGGTTGTGGACAACAGATATACAACTCATCAATGGGCCAGTATTCAGAATGTTTCCAGTCTAGTACGACCTACTTTACTATGACCTTCAAGAATCCAGGGTCACCTTGACACAAAAATGAGGCATCAGAGTAGGCTTTTTAAAATGGAAAATAAATACAGAACATTATTCCAGTAATAATAGCTTTCTGCTGATAACAACCATTCCACTCAGCTCTTACAGAGCACTTCCATTTTGTTAAATCGCTAACACATTTATCATGTAACATTGTGTTTTATAGTTATATTTTTTGTGCATAGCAAGCCCCCATGTGTGGTGAGGCCTCACCCGTTTTGAGAGCTGTCCCTCACATGTAACGTGGGTGTATCATGTGGCTGGAAACAAGGCAGAATAGGTATCTCTAGCTTCTTCTGCCATCACCCTTCTCCAAGGGAGATTTTAAGATTTTAAGAGATTTTAAGTCATTCCAGGAAAGGAAGCAGGAGGTAGGGGCTGGAGGGCTCTCTCTTCTCCTCTGAGAGAGGTTGTACCAAATTAGAATTATATTTCTTTGCTCCCTTAAAATTATTAGTCTAGAGGATATGATTGCTAACTTCTGATTGCTGTTTCAATATGGGGGGCAGATTGGGGAGAACCTCAAGTTTTATATCTAAGGCTTGATTCCCTTCCCACTAAATACCAGTTCCACAAAGAAAACACATAGCAATTAGCCAAGAGACCCATTTATCCAAGTCAGAGCAAAACAGAAATGAAAGAAGGCATACATAGGAGGGTATACGGCAGACAATACAAAATAAAGGAGCTCTCCCACTGGGAGTGAAGTGACCCAGAGAGAGAGGGACAGAGAGAGAGAGAGAGAAAGAGAGAGACAGACAGAGACACAGAGGCAGAGAGACAGAGACAGAGACACAAACACAGACACACACACAGATATATATATATATACATATATATATATATATATATATATATATATAGAGAGAGAGAGAGAGAGAGAGAGAGAGAGAGAGAGAGAGAGAGCATGTCCTCTCACCCAAAGGGAACTTCCTGCCACCTGTAATGTAGTAAAGTGGGGATAGAGACATGATGGAGACCACTACCTAGTCTCATGTCAGCTTCTTCACAGAGCCTTATTTGCTCTTCTTTTCTTTTCTTTTTTTTTTAAAGGCAATTGGGGTTAAGTGAATTGCCCAGGGTCACACAGCTAGTAAGTGTCAAATATTTGGCCTGAAGCCGGATTTGAACTCAGGTCCTCCAGGGCTGGTGCTCTATTCACTGCGCCACCTAGCTGCCCCTCTTATTCTCTTTTCAGCAACCTAAAGCACAGTTGGCATCTTCCATCCTCTCTCTTGAAACTGGAAGCCAGAAGTGACTGCAGAATCTGAAGATATTCTCAAGCTCACAGAAGACTGGAAGAAGACTCCTCTCTTGATGCAGCCAACTCCACCCCACCCTTCACACAGGCAAAAGGTATTGCTGTCCACCAATGAGGAGAGAGTCCCATACCAGTGGGCTTTGAGACTGGGGTTCCATATATGTTAAGACCAAACTGGAAGTTCCATGGTTAGGGACTATGTCTTATTTAAACTTTGTATCTCCGCCCATCCTAACACAAGGGTTGGCACAGAGTAGTTATTTAATAAATGCTTATTGAATGAATGAATGAATGATTGCTCACAGAGCCACCACCCTAGTTCAGGCATTCTTTACCTCTCACCTAGACTACTACAGTAGCCTGTTTCCCAAGTGGTCATCCTGCCTCAGGTCTCTCTGCATGCCAGGCCATCCTGCACATAGCTTTCTAAGTGAATTTTCTAAATACCAGGGCTGACCTTGTTACCCTCCTACTCAATAAACTCCACGTGCTAGCTCTCTGTTACACCTAGGACCAAAGATAAACTCCTCTGTTTGGCATTGAAAGTTCTTCACACCCTGACCCTTTCCTACCTTTGCAATTGTCTCATATATTTCTCCCCTTCTCATATTCTGCAGTGTAGACATACCAGCCTACTTTCTGTTTCTCACACAAGATGCTCCGTCTCTCATTTCTGCGGGTTTGTTCTGGTGGTCCCCCATGCCTGGAATGCTCTCACCCCCTCCCCTTCACCTCCTAGAATCCTTAGCTCCCTTCAAGACTTGGCTCATATCACTTACCGAAGGCCTTTCCAATTCTCTTTTCCCTTTATGGTCACTTTGAATCTACTTTGTATATATCTTGTACATACTCACATATGTAAATATAATCTTCCCTGTTAGAATGTAAGCTCCTTGAGGGTAGGGACTGTTTTTGCTTTTGTTTTTGTGTCCCCAGCTCTTAGCATCGTACCTGGCACATGGTAAGTACTTAATAAATTCTTCTACTATATACACATATTCTTTATGAAAAGAAAATTTTTATTGTGTCTTTGAGGTAGATAAGAAACTTAAGTGGCAGAGCATTGAATTTTGAGTCAAAAGATATGCCCTGTGGTTCTGGTTCCACTGCATACTAACCAGGGAATCCTGGTCACTTCACCTGTTTGAATCCTCATTTTCCCCATTTATTTATTTATATCTGTATGTGCATATACTATACTATATTATATTATATATATAACACACATACATATTTCCCCATATAATTCCCAGCAGAAATAATAATATTTTTATTACCTACCTCAAAGGACTATTATGAAGGCTGAGTGAAACAAGCATGTAAAACACTAATACACTGTTGGTGGAGCTGTGAACTGTCCCATCTGTTCTGGATATCAATTTGGTAATAGTCAAGAAAGGTAAGTACACTGTCCGTGCACTTTTAACTCTGAAATTCTGCTATCAAGCATATGAAAAGATATTTCTAGCAGCACTTTTTGTAGTAACGAGTAACTGGAAACAAAGTGGGTGTTCATCAATTGAGGAAGGGCTGGACAAATTATGGCATAATTTGAAATGATTGCTATATATTCCACAATATTCCAAATAATGGAATATCATTGTATCATGAGAAATGAGGAAGGGATAACTCAGACAAACCTGGGAGGACTTGTCTGACCTTATGCAGAATGAAGTAACCTGAAAAAATGCAAACCATTTACACAATAATTATAAAATTAGAAAGAAAAATTACTTAGAAAGACTTAAGAACTCTGACAATGAAATAAAGGACCAACTATTACTCCAGAGGACTGAGATAAAACATGTTCACCATCACCTGATAGAAAGGTGGGAGATTTAAAGGACAGACTGAGTTATACATTTTTAGACATGGGCAATGTCTGAATTTATTTTAGCTGAGTATGCTTATTTATTACAAGAGGGGTTTTTTTAATTTGGGGGCAGGATTTGGGAGAGGGGAACTAGGGATAGGCATGCCCAAAAAAGAAGAAAATAAAAGAAGGCCATTGTAGCATTTTTTTTTTTTTAGTGCACAGAAGAGAGAAGGTTTTCTTAGCCATTGCCATGGAAGGAAATTCAGAGCAAGGAAAGGATGTTCATCCAGGATAAAGCACTGATTCAGTTGAGCACAGCTTCCTGGTGTGGTTTAAGCTGCTGGTCTGTGGTCATAAGCCAGAGGGAAGAACACCAGCCCCTCATGTCCTGGCTATTTTGTACTCAGGAGACTAGCAAGCCATGTCAATGACCTGGGTCTTAGTCTCCTGAGCCAATTAAATCTTGAGGATAGTTTCAATCGCTCTTAAAGAAAAACTAGCCTAAATTGCAAGAGGGTAGGGGGACTTAAGACATTGTTCTCACCACTACCCTCTCCTTGGTTGTAGGGTCCTAAAGAGAACATTCAACTGATTTAATGATTTTAGGGCTGCCAATGGGCAACTCCGACCTTGGGATGCAGGAAGTCTGACGTCAGCAGCAGCCACAGAAGGACCCCAAAAACAAAACAATGGAACAGATCCCTGAAGGAGTAACCATATATAGAAAAGCAAAGACCAGAGAATGCAGGCTTCACCTCCCTTCTTCAGAGGGACCCAGTCCTGAATCTGAAGGATCTGATCCATGTAGGGGATGATGTCAAGCCTTTGAAGTTCATAGCCGGTCTCTTGATGTAAAAAGGTGACCATGAACACGAGCAGTACCAGGAGTATCAAGGCTATAGCAAAAATGATGATGAAACTTCCTGTACAGTCATCAGTCATGATGGGTCAGGGCCATCTGTAGTGAGGTTGCTTAAAAGAAAATCATTACCCTCGTATATAAAGCCATTTTCTCTGTACCACTACACACTTCACCTTCCCTGGCCCACTACATAGGATCTCTCCCCATCAGAAAACTGAGTTCAAATCTTGTCTCAGGAACTTGCCAGCTCTGTGACCTTGGGCAAGTCATTTACCCTCTGTCAGCCTCAGTTTCCTCAACTGTAAATAGGGATAATAAAATCACCTGTCTCCCAGGACTGTTGTGAGGATGAAATGAGATAATTGTAAAGCACAGTGCCTGGTACATAGTAAGTTGGCTGTTATTTATTTATTTAATTTATTTTTAGTTTTCAACATTCACTTCCATAAGATTTTGAGTTTTAAATTTTCTTCCCCCCGCCCCAGACATCATACAATGTGATATAGGCTCTACATATACATTCGTGTTAAGCATATTTTCCCATTAGTCAAGATGTAAAGAACAATTAGAACTAATGGGAGGAACCACAAGAATGAAGCAATAAAACAAAACAACAAAGGAAAAGGAGAACAAAGACTATGCTTCCATCTGCATTCAGACTCCATAGTTCTTTCTCTGGGTGTGGATAGCAATTTCCATCATGAAGCTTTTGGAGTTGTCTTAGATCCTTGCATTGAGGAGAAGAGCCAAGTCTATCAAGGTCAGTCATCGCACGATATGGCTGTTACTGTGTACAATGTTCTCCTGGTTCTGCTCATTTCACTCTGCATCAGTTCATGTAAGTCTTTCCAAGTTTTTTTGGAAGTCTGCCTGCTCATCATTTCTTATAGCAGAATAGTATTCCATCACATTCATATACCACAACTTGTTCAGCCATTCCCCAATTGATGGGCATCCCCTCAATTTCCAATTCTTTGCAGTTGGCTATTATTATTAAATGAGATAATATTTGTAAATTACTTAGTGTGGTGGTGGTGGTGGTGTTTAGTTGTTTCAGTCCAGCTCTTCGTGACCCCATTTGGGGTTTTCTTGGCAAAGATATTGGAGTGGTTTGCCATTTCTTTCTCCAGCTCATTTGACAGATGAGAATCTGAGGAAAACACAGTTAAGGACCCAGGGTCACACAACCAGTGCTTGAGGTCGGATTTGAACTCAGGAAGATGAGTGTTCCTGATTCCAAGCCCAGTGCTCTATTCACTGAGCCACCTAGTTTCCTTATAATAATAATAATCATTATTATTATTATAGATAATATTTATAGATCACTTAGTGTGGTACCTGGCACACAATTGGTGCTTAATAAATGTTTATTCTCCTTGTTCCCTATGCTGGGGGATACCAGTCATGCCCTAATGGAGCATGGTATTTCCTCCATGGGACTCTCAGGCAGCGCTTCTCTTCTTCTATGGGGATGGATGAATAATTTTACCTCCTTCTTGTCACTATTAAGTAAGTCATCTCCCCAAAGTGGCACTCCTTAGCCTTCCAAGCCCTCTCTCAAGGAAGAGTTGTCCAAATTAGCGGCTTTGTGGAGGGGCCAAGTTAGAGTACAGTAAGCAAAGGGCTACACTGGGCCTGCTCTTGTCTCTGTCCACCAGTGTCTACTCTACGGGGGTCTATGTCTCTGAGTAATTAAAAAGCCTAGATAACAGATAATGAAAAAATATCTCTTTCCTCACAGCAAAGAGGTGGGGGATGACCAGTTCAGAATGTTGTATATATTGTCAGGTTCAGTCACTACAGACATTCACACTTAAATGTTTCTTTTGGACACAAAGGAGGGCTCATTCTAGAGGCAGGATGAGAAAGGATTGTAATACAAAGACAAAGGATATCAATAAAACTTTTTTTAAATAAAGGGTGTGAAAATGTTTTATGTAAATGAATGCACCATACAAACGTCAAGCACGTTAACTAATTTAGGCTTCTTAATTGAAATATTCAATTTAATGAATAAAAATATGAATATTTCAAGCTTTCACCTTTACTTTCCTGACATATTTACCATTCATGAAACAACTGCTTTTCAAGTCTTTCAGTCTTTTCAAGTCTGAGTACTAAAGGGGCATAGAATGATGTAACAGGTTTTGTACTCAACAACTTAAAAGTCCTGATTAAATGCTAGCTGGCATCTTTTGCTTCCATTCCTTTCCAAATGATGCTTATTGCTATTCTTAAATACATCTGGAGGGGGGACACTATTTGAAATTTAAGTATATAAAATTATTTTCCATCAGATAGGTACTGTATTTGCCCTCTTATCTCTCTAAGCATCTTGCATTCTTGTGGGTACCACCACACAACAATGAGAGGATACATCCCCACTGCTTTCAGTAGGCATTCTGGTAGACTCTGAGTCAGAATCCAATACTTGCTGCATGACCACAGGTGGACCACTTGATCTCTCGGGCAGTTATTTAAGACCATAAACTACAAATGAGTTCTACAAAGGAGCTGATCTGTATCCATGGAGGCAGTTTTCATTCAGGGGGTTCCTACAAATGATGATAAAGAACAATAAACATATACAACCTACACCCAAAATAATTAATGTAGAGAAAAAAATATTTGTACCATTGCCTACCTCATAGGGTATTTATTTGTAAACCTTAAAGGGCTGTATAAATGTAAGTTGTTATTATTCTGCTGTTATCATTGTTATGAAAACTCACCCAGCAACAGAGGTAGAAAACATATTCTTCCAGCTTTCTAAATTTTAAAACTGTTTTTACTGATATTCTGGTTTTTTTACATGGATGTCATTTTCCATTGCCAGTCTCCCCAGCCCCTACATGAAGCTATCCTGTGTAACAAAGAAATACAATCAAGCAAAACCAAGTCAATATATTGGCCATGTCTGAAAATGTAAGCCTCTCTGCTGGAGCCCACTCAAATTTTCAGTGTAAGCATTGATACCTTGGAAATCAGCAAATTCTACAAATCAGGGCTTGAATTACTGTTTTGTTGTTTGTCTAGACTTAAGAAAATAATGGAGAAAAAGGGTTACTAATGCAGCATCAATTTTAAAGTGTTAAATGAGAAAGCCAGTTATCAAACATACCCCCTGACTCATTCCATATCTCTAATGCACCACGTCTCTGCTGAGAGGAGGGGGGCATACTCCTCTCCTCTCCATCAGTTCTCTGAGGTCATGATTAGTCACTGCATCGATCAGAGTTCGGATGTCTTCCGACGTTGTTTTCTATTACGTTAGTTCCCTTTCAGATTCTCTTACGCACTTGCCTGGAGCAAGTACCACTGCACAGAGAATTGCCCAGTTGTCCTAGGAGCTGGGAAAAATCATCCTCGCACACCCACCCTTTTTTCCGTGCGTAGACATGAGCTCTGGGAGTGGTACTAAAAAGGCAAAATCACCATAGCAACATGTTTCCTGCCCTTTCTCTGCCCTCCTCCTTCCTTTAACCCAATTCCTCCCTAGCCAGGAGCAGAGCATCCCCCCACAGAGTTGCCAAGGCTAGGTGCACATCCTACTTCCCAGGGTCATTGTGAGGAGGGTAATTTGCAAACCTTAAAATGCTATAGAAATGAGGATTGTCTTGACCAGTGTTGCGGGACTTGGGGATCATATCTTTGCTTAGTAAAATGCAGTGGTTCACCAACATTCCATCCAGCTACAGCTTTCTCCTTCTACAAAATTCTCCTTATAAGATTCAATCAGCTCTGTGCTAGCAGGTATATTTGTACCTGTTGGGCAGATTAAACTGAGGAGTAGAGTCCACAGAGGGGGAGAGGAAATAGCACTGAATTTAGAGTCAGAGGACTTTGGTTCAAATTTCCACTTGGCTACTTATTACTATTGTAACCTTGGAGAGGGGAAGGCAAAGTGGTACAGTGTAAAAAAAAAAAAGAGGAAGAAAGAAAGAAAGAAAGAAAGAAAGAAAGAAAGAAAGAAAGAAAG
>NW_020954572.1:21644443-21709896 GCF_900497805.2 Vombatus ursinus | reverse complement strand
AAGAAAGAAAGAAAGAAAGAAAGAAAGAAAGAAAGAAAGAAAGAAAGAAAGAAAGAAAGAAAGAAAGAAAGAAAGAAAGAAAGAAAGAAAGAAAGAAAGAAAGAAAGAAAAACAACACTGGCTCTAGAGTTAGCTGACCTGAGTTCAAATCCCACCTCTGATGCTTCTGATCTGTGTAATCTTGGACAAGACACATCATTTCCTTAGGCCTTGGTTTCCTCATCCATAAAATAAAGAAATTAAAATAGATGGCCTCTGAGGTTCTTTCCAACTCATTCCACTTAACCCCTCTGGGGATTCAGCTTCCTCATCTATAAAATGAAGGAATTGGTGACTCCCTAAGGTGCCATCTTGTTCTAAATCCCAATGATGCTAGTTTGATATACCCAGTTAATCAGCAAGCATTTATTTAATACCTATTAGGTGCTAGACACAGTAGTGGTTATTGAGAATATTAAAACAGAAGTGGAAATATGCTTGCCCTCAGGGAATTTGAGAGTCAGGGGCAGCTAGGGTTTGGAGTCAGGAAGACTCTTCTTCCTGAGTTCAAATCTGGCCTCAGACACTTACTAGCTGTGTGACCTTGGGCAACCCTGTCTGCCTCAGTTTCCTCATCTGTAAAATGAGCTGCAGGAGGAAATGGCAAACAACTCCAGTATCTTTGCCCAAAAAAACCAACCAACCAAACAAACAAACAAAAAAAAACCCAAATCTGGTTCAACTGAAAACCACTGAATAACAACTTGTCATCTGGTCTAGCCCCCTCCAAGAACAGGTCGGTTTTAAGCACTACCTTTGTGAATAGTGTATACTTGAGTTTCTTTAAATTCCCAGGTTAGCCACAGACCATCTTCTTTTCTCTGAGACTGTTTCCTCTAGGGTGTCTATCACTTTAACCCACCCCACCTACCCCAGGTCAGATCTTCACCCCTCTTCCTTAAATACCTCTGGAGGTTGGCAGATGAGACAACACACACCCTAGCATTTACATATGCATCCTCTCCATGTTTGACAACTGCTCCATGCTCCGTAAGCAATACAGGTCAAAGGATGGCTCCCTTTTCCACTCGTGCCAAGACCCTACTAAATTGTATCTGAGAGCTTGGTGGGAGATGTGGGGGACTATGGGTGTGGAATATCAACTGTGCTGTCAGATGTCTTGGATGTGTCGATTGGTTTTGCTAAACTAATTTTTTTCTTTTTTAATCTTTGTTATAAGGGAAAACTAACTGGGGAGGGGAGAGGGCAAGAAATTAAGGTGATGTAAAAACAAAAAAATCCCTAAAAGTAATTTTTTTTAAAGTTTGTTCATTAACTGTGGATCCTATTTCAAATGCTTATTTTACTTCAAGATTTAACTCAGCTTGAAGCTCTCTCTCCCTCTGCTAGTGCTCCTACAACATTTTATCTGATTGCTCTTTTGCTCCAACTTATATTGTGCATTTTTGTGCACATATTGGTTTTTCCCCCAGCAGAATGTAAGATCCTTGAGGGCAAGATTCAAATTTTTTTCTGTATATCCCTAGAACCTAGCATAATGCTTTGTACAAGGTAGACAATTAATTTTTTTGACAGTCAACAAGCATTTATTAAGCACTTACGATGTGCCAGACACTATGTTAAATGCTGGGTTTACAAATACAATCAAAAATAAAGATAATCCCTGGCCTCAAGGAGCTTACATTCTCCTTTTAAAATTTTAATATTTTATTTTCCCCAATTACATGTAAAAGCAAATTTAACCATTTTTTTTAATAATTTTGAGTTTCAAATTCTCTCCTACCTTCCCTCCCCTTCCACATCATTGAGAAGGTAAACACTTTGATAAAGGTTAATACATGTGCAGTCAGGCAAAACATATTTCTACATTAATCATGTTGTGAAGGAAAACACAGACCAAAAAAACAAGAAAAATAAAGGAAGTAAAATAATAGCATGCTTTGATCTGCATTCAGACTCCATCAGTTCTTTCTCTGGAGGTAGATAGCATTTTTCATCATAAATCCTTCAGAAACGTCTTGGATCTTTGTAGTGCTAGAAATAGATAAGTCATTCGCAATTGATCATTGTGCAATATCGCTGTTACTATGTATAATGTTCTCCTGGTTCTGCTCATTTCACTTTTCATCAGTTCATCTAAGTCTTTCCAGGTTTTTCTAAAAGCATCCTGTTCATTATTTCTCATAGCACAATAGTATTCCATCACAACCATATACTACAACTTGTTCAGCCATTCCCCAACTGATGGGCATCCTTTTGGTTTCCAATTCTTTGCCACTGCAAAAAGAACTGCTATAAATATTTTATACATATAGGTCCTTTCCTTTTTTTTTAATCTCTTTGGGATACAGACCTAGTAGTGGTATTGCTGGGTCAAAGGGTATGCACAGTTATATAGCCCTTTGGGTGTAGTTTCCAATTGCTCCCCAGAATAGTTAGATCAATTCATAATTCCACCAGCAGTGCATTAGAGACACAATGTATATGTGTTGAATTGAATTGAAAAGGCATGGGGACTGGGAATTTGGAGCTCTTGGGCTAAATGTCCAGGTTCCACCAATTGTCAGCCATGTGATCATGGACAAATCATTTAATTTCTCTGAGACTCAGTTTCTCTAGGGTTGGCTATAAGGAATGTGTTTTTGCAACCATAAAGAGCCATATAGAATGAACTGTTGTTCTGCATATATCTCTTCAAATACAATATGCACAGGCTGGACTGAATAATCTCTCTAAGGTCCCTTCTGGTTCTAACATTTAATGATCTAGTAATGTCCTAATGTATAGTATAACTGAAGAAATGCCACTGAGTCCAGGATACAAAGGTAGATAAGGCATTTATTAAGCTCTTGCTATGTGCTACGCACTGTGCTAAACTCTGGAAATACCAATACAAGCAAGCAAGACAATCTCTGCCCTCAAGGGGCTTACATTCTAATGGGAGAAGACGGCACATAAAGGGGAACTGGAAGAGGAAGGGCAGCATAGACACGGTATAGAGATGGCGAAGGAGTGATGTGGAAGTCTGGTGGTGCGGTGGATAGAGCGCTTGCCCTAGAGTCAGGAGAAAAAAAATGAATGTTTACTTATCAGAGCCAGGGGACAGAGGGAGCAGAGTCCAGGGGATTGGTGGAGAGGAGATAAGGTTGATAGCCGGAGTGCAGACGGTATGGTAAGTCTCCTGCGCACCGGGTCTCTACAGTGACAACCAACATTGGATGCTGGCGAGAAGACAGTGCAGAGTCAAATGCTTTCTTAGTTTCAATTCCTCTCTGAGCCATACCCAGGGCTCTGACTTGGTCGGGTGGTCAAAGTTTTGTCCCAGGGTGCCAACATTTCGGGGCAGGCTTCCTCAATAGTCCTCTACTCTGCTGTACTTGTATCTCATGGCACCCTGTTGATCCTTTTGCCTCATAGTACCACCCCTGGGGTTCCATTCCCCAAGAGTTAGAGGGATAGAAGTAATCAACAGCACCCCAGGGAATGAGCTGAATTCTCTGGGATAGAGTTTCCCCCTTTCCTCTAGAAAATGTAACCAAATGTAGGCAGACTATCTTCTGTGCCTCCCCTCCCACCCCGCCTCAACTGAATTCACCCAAGACACCAGAATACCTAGTTACAGTTCTAGCTAGATCCTCTTCTGGAGGTATATGTCTAAGCTCTATACAGAGAACATGCATTGGCTATACCTATGTGGTTTTTTTGTTTGTTTTGTTTTGGGGAGGCAACCAGGGTTAAGTGACTTGCCCAGGATCACACAGCTAGTAAATGTCTGATGCTGGATTTGAACTCAGGTCCTCCTGACTCTAGGGCAAGCGCTCTATCCACCACACCACCTAGCTATACCTGTGTGCTGGCAGAAGAGAGCTTCCCCACATGAAGCTGTAAGTGGGGGAGATGGCTGTTGAGGTGATGGTTGTAAAAAGTAATCCACGTATGCACTCTACTCCAGAGCAAGAAATATTACTCTGGTACTTTAAGGTGATGTGTGTGCAACCATGACAAACCACCAATTGCTCCTTGGAAACTGTGTCAGTGGGCTCAGAAGGTTAGATTTAACCCTCCTGACAGAGGTAACAATCCCCTTCCTCTTCAGTTGCTTTCTGGGATGGGTAAGAGGGTTGTAGCTGGGCTCAGCTCGGGGAATAAAGGATCATAGCTCTGGAACTGAATGGAATCTCCAAGGCTGTCTGCTCCAACTTCCTTCTCATTATCCCTATATTGGCCGCCTCAGATGAAAACAGATAACTCTCCAAATGTTAATTGTCTTTGCTCCCCTAATAGTAAACATAAAAAAACCACGTGGGAAATAGAGAAATCCAAACAGAAGTAACATAAACCTGTCATAAATTGTAAACAGCTTGGGTGACAAATGGTCCTACTGTGTAAAGTTTAGAATGAGGCAGGCAAACGTTAAATTCTCCCCTTTCTCTCCTATTCCAGTTTCATCTCCTTGGGAATCTGGTTTCCACCATGTCAAGTTGTCTCTCAGCAACTGTGAGCTGTCTTTGTATACGATTCATCCCTTACCATAGCATGTTCATGATGGCTTCCTCAAAGACTGTCTTTGCAAAGGAACAAGATAGCGCACGATCTCATAACACACACACACACACACACACACACACACACACACACACTCAAGCTCAGGGCTAGACCAGTCTTGCAGGATATGTTGGTGGCTGTCTCCTTTTATTCCAAATGTTTCTTGATATGCTTGTTGTGATCGATCCATATTCCTTGTCATCTCATCATCATGTGCAGCAATCTTGGCCAAATAAAGGTAGTGGTTTCCTTTTATTTTCAAATAGAAAATTTTGCTTTCTGCTTGTGAAACTTTAGGAATCAAGAACTTTTCCTACAGAATCCATCACAATAGAATACATGGTTGCTGATTTTTCTCAGCTCAGTCTCAATTTTCTTTTTGTATTCTCAAGCCATTTGCTGGGTTTTTTCCCCAGCACACTCCATCTTTTGCTCAATACTTGAAATGACCCTCCAAGATGACCTACAACATTTTTGTAAGCAATAGAAAGGATTCCCCTCCCTGTTGGCTAACTCAGCTCCTATCTCATTTACAGACTTCTTGCAGGCTGCCATCTCATTATACAGCTCAGCCTGCACAGCCAATTTGGCCTTCTGCACCGATTCATTTTCATCCATGTTGGAGTTTTCCAGGCCTGGAGTGAGTGGTGGTGGCAGAGGTGTAAGCAGTCTCTGGGCAGGATCACTGGCCCTATGATTTCCTTCTACAGTCTGGCTTCTGACCTCATCAGTCAACTGGAACTACTCTCGCTCAAGTGACCAATGATCTCTTAGCTGCGAAATCTAATGGTCTTTTCTTAATCCTCATCCTTCTTGACCTCTCTGCAGTCATTGATACTGTTGATTACCTTCTCCTTAATTCTCTCTTCTCTCTAGATTTCTGTGTCACTGCTTTATCCTGGTTCTCCTCTTACCTCAACCTCATGGTTGCTCCTTCTCAGTCTGCTTTGCTGGGTCTTTATCCAGATTATGTCTCCTAACCATGGGTGTCCCCCAGCGCTTTGTCCTGGGCCCTCTTCTCTCTCTATACTATTTCACTAGATGATCTCTTCACCTCACATGGATCCAATTGTCTTCTCTATGCTGATGATTCTCAGATCTACTTTTCCTGCCCCAACTTCTCTCCTGACTTCCAGACTCTAATATACCTATTAGATAGATGTCCCACAGACATCTTAAACCCAAGATGTCCAAAACTGAACTCATCATCTCTTCCCCAAACCCTCTCTTTTTCCTACCTTTCCTATTATTGTTGAAGACATGGCCTATTCTCCCAGTCGCCACAACCCAGGTGCCATCATTCTCTTCTCATTCTTTCTCACCTTCCACATCCAGGCCTTTGATGAGCCTTGTCCATCCTACCTGAGTAATATTTCTCATACACTCCTCTTTGACGCTAGGACCACCACCCTGCCTCAGGTCTTCATCACCTCATGCCTGGACTGTTGTAATAGCCTGCTGATTGGTCTCCCCACTTCCCCACTCCAGCCTATCTACCACTCCACTGTGAAATCAATCTTCCTAAAGCATAGATCTATGTCACTCCTCTATTCAATAAACTCTGCTGGATCAAATATAAAATCCTCTGTTTGCCTTTTAAACTCCATCTTCATCTAATCTTCTCTCTCTCTCTCTCTCTCTCTCTCTCTCTCTCTCTCTCTCAATAAATCTAACCTTCTCTTACCTTTCTAGTCTTCTTATACCTCATTGTCCCCCCACCCAGGGGCCATCTGCCATGCCTTGCTGTTCCTTGAATAAGACCCTCCATCTCTCAGCTTCAGGCATTGTCACTGGCTGTCCCCCATGCCTGGATTTCTCTCCCTCCTCATCTCCACCACCTGGCTTCCTTCAAGTCCCAGCTAGAATCCCACCTTCTTCATGAATCTTTACTAAGTCCTCTTAATGCTAGTGCTTTCTTCTGATGATTATCTCTAATTTATCCTGTATATATATATCTTATTTGTACATAGTTTCTCATGTTGTCTCCTCTGTTAGAGGAAGCTCTTAAAGAGCAGGGACTTCTGTTTTGGGTTTTTTTTTTTTTGTATGCCAGAGCTTAGCACAGTACCTGTCACATAATAAGTGCTTAATAAATGCTTGTTTACTTGACTTAACTTGATTCCCCACCTCTGTGCCTAATAGAATATGTAATAGCTATCTGGCAAATGTGCAGATACCATCAGCTTGCTATGACTGTGCCTTCACATGGTCTATGCTAGAGAGAATTCTGATAAGATTTAAGGGAGGTATCTTGGAGAGACTAGGGCAGGTAGGGACATTCCATAACTGCTTCAGGTCTGCTAACCGCAGGTGGAAGATGAGGCCCTTCACTTACATCTCATCAGTGGGATCTTGGTGACCAGGGAGTGTGTTCTCTGATCTTGGAAATTTCCAGGGGTCAGGAAAACAAGCCACAGGAAGTCAGGAGGGAGAGCCCAGGCCAGATATTGCTTATAGAACAGAACTGATGCCCTGGTGGACAAGGACTAATGTTCATAAGGGACCTTCAGTATTCCAGCCCAAGGGAAATATAATCTGGCAAATAGCACCTGAGCATGAATTTGGTGGAGACAATGCTATGTAGAAATTGGGCTAAATTATGAAACTAATTCCCACCCTCAAATCTAGAGAACAAGGTGGTATAGGGGAGGTTGTACTTCCTGAGATGCTGGGGAAAATGTCTGTGCATTTATTCTTGCTATAGCTTTGAAGTAAATATTCTTTTGTAAAAAGCTATCTTGTAAGTTTGTTAGATGGAACTGGGGTGCTAATTACAGGGGGGAGAAATGAGGGAGAAATAGGCAATGGGGGCTTAAAGCTACTGTAGAGAAGAGACATCCCAACTCCCTCAGGGTACCAGAGAACCTTAGGGTGTGGGGGTAATTTATATTAGACCTGGACATGAGGGAGCAGGATCAAATTCAATCATATGACAAACGTAAACTCCTTGAAGGAAGAGACTGTTTAATTTTTGTCTTTGTATTCTTAATGCCTCACATAGTTCCTGGCATTTAATAATTACTATTTGAGTGGAATTAAATTTATTCTTCCCTGATTGATTTTCTATTCCACTCCCCTTAACAACTATTTCAAACCTTCTCCCTCCCCAAGACCCTCATCCTCCCCCAGTAGATGCTGCTGCCCCCCATTTCAGTAAAGAAATCAATGCCATCTATTGTGAGCTATGTGCTTGGTATATACAAAGCTCTTTTAAAATGCCTAGGATCATGGCACCTAGGTGGTAGATGGTGCAGGAGGGGTGTTAAAGGACCTCTAGTTCAATGCTCTCGTTTTATAGAAAAGGAATTAAGTCCCCAAGAGATTGTAACTTACCTATGGGCCCTAAGGTAGATAAAAGACAGAAGCAAAATTTAAATCAAGGTTCCCCGTCTCTAAATCCAGTGTTCTTTCCAACGTACCATACGGTGTCTTTAGGCTTCTTGGTTGATTGATATGTGAGCTACTGTTATTCAGTCCATCAATAAACATTTACTAAATGTCTACTGTGTGCCAGGCACTGTAGTAAGCATTATAACCACTAATCTCTGCCCCCAGCATAAGCCTCAATTCCTGTCTTAGCCATATACTCCTCACCAGTGTGCCTGGCTCTTGTCTCCACCTCCACCCCCCACCCCTGACTTTCTCATTCCTGGCTTGAGGCCTAGCCTTTCCTACTCCCCACACCCTAATCCCCTGGTCACTTTCCAGGCTTTGACTCTAAAATAGTGTCCAGCTCCTTCCCTAACCAGCCGGAGTTTATTTGACTCATGAAGCTGACCCCATGAGAATCCATGGGTGAGATCCCCATCCCTGCTGGCTTGTCTGGAGTGGTTTGGTACTGGAATTCCAGCCCTTACCACAGCTTCTAGAAAAAAACCTCAATCCTCGGATCAGCAGACTTTCTGTCCCAGTCTCCTTGGCGTCCCAGGGAGTGTCCTTGATGAAGATACTGTCCCCTCAAGTCCCTGCAGTGATTTTCTGCACCTCCCCCAGTGGAGCCCCTGATGTGGTTTCAGACTTTGACCCTCCAGTCTCTATCATGTGGCCTGAAAGCAGTGCTATGAGCAGTCCCTTCCCTGATTCCTCACCACCAGCTCTCTCATTCACGTTCCTGTTCTGGTAGTACCTTGTAGGGGATGCCTTGTCGTGCCACCTCCAACAAATTACTTTCCCTTCTGGGGCCTTAGGAAGCTGACAGACAAGAAAGCCTTCACAAGAACTGTGGAAGGGAGATTCACTGCAGACATAGTATAAGCTATGAGGTAAGGGTGGGAAAATAGGGGAGAGCCTCTCTGATCTGATCTCTCTCCTGAAGGCACATCAAGTGTGAATGCCCCTGTATAGTCAGCTGTTGCAACCCCAGCTTCCAGTGACATCAGAGGTTTGGTAGAGGATGAAAGAAAATAGGGAAAAGTATTGGTTCTCAGCGTCACCCCTGAAACTGCCTATTTCCAGAAATCGGTGATTCTGGACCCTGGCAGTCACTATTTAAATTATCTGCAAGCATTTCCTGAATGCCTCCCCTATGCTCAGCACAGGCTAGCAATGGTCAGGTTCTGGAGCCTTAAAGAGATTAATTCCTCTTCCCTCTCCCCCACCCAAGCAAATCCTACCCAGCTTCAAGAGCCACCTCCCTGACCGCCCTAGCTCTCACTGATCTCCCTCTCCTTGGAACTTCTGCAGCATTTATAGGCTGTAACACATAATTTACACTGCATTAGTATTCTGGCTTGTTCAGTATGCTCATGTATCTTCAAACATTCATGAGATCCCTTTATAAAGGGACCTGGATTTTAGCATTGCCCCTCTGGGTAGCTCTGGACTGCTCCTTATCTGTCGATTAAATAGCCAGCCACCCACGAAGGTCAAAATGCACCGAGTTCTCTCTCAGCTATGACTCACCGTGAGCTGCAGATGTGTGTGTGTGTGTGTGTGTGTGTGTGTGTATGTGTTTACAGATCTCTGGATGCAGGTCATTCTCACCTCCTCGTGACGGTAATGCTTTAACATGGTCATTTATGAATCATCACTGTGAAACTGCATGTACTGCTGCTGGAATATAGAGGCAGGTGCCCACACTGTTGTTAGAGCCAAGTTAGGCTGTAAATGCCAGTTAGATTCATGGGCCTCCTGAGAAATCAGATTTGTGAAATTAGCATGCAGAATCTGTAAGGGCTCCATTGTCCCTCATTCTGTGGGAAATCCAATTCGGTTCAATCCATTAAGTATTTATTAAGCCCCTTCTAGGTACAAGGCACTGTGCAAGCATTTATTAAGCTCCTACTATGTCCAAGACACACTGTGATGGAAAAGCAAATTTTAAAATAGTCCCTTCTGCAGACTGCATCGCAGCCCCTGTGCTCTTGAACAGGCTATCTCCCAGGCCTGGAATGCTTTCCCTCCTTAATTCTGCCTCTTGGAACCCCAAACTCCTTTCAAGGCTCAGCTGAAGGGCTGCCTCCTTCAAGGTCTTCCCTGTTACTCTTAGTTGGTAATGTCCCCCCTCTTAAATAGTGTTGTGTGTGTTTTAATATATCCTGTATTTACTTATCTGTGAGCATGTTGTTTCCCCCTGAGCAGAAGGGAAGCTCCTTGACGTTTGTAATTGTAGCACAGTAGGCATTTCATAAATGCCTATTGACTGACTGATAGTCAAACCTGGCCTGGCTAGGCAGTGGTCCTAGCTGCCCCTGGAGCAGAAGCCTCCAGAGGGAGAGGGTTAGAGGAAGGAACTCAGGGTTGGTTCAGGGAGTTAGCTTTCGGGGTTGGGCTTTTCCTTACAGTCCAAGAATAATGCATTACTCCACTGGTGAAGGATGGGGTTAACAGCCCCTGGGATCCCCGGCCAGAGCAGTCACTCGTGATACATTCAGGTAAGACGCAAAACATCCCTGAGAGCCCAAGCCGGACACAGATGCCCTTCTTCCCCTTCCCCCACCCAGACACTGAGCCACAAGGTGGCACTGCAGCCCTCCACCTGCAACTGGGCTGCCCGGGATCACCCAAGCTGGAGACGGGAGGGCAAGAGGCAAGACTTGAACCAGACCCTCCGGGGGGCGGAGCCTGCATCCTGAGGCATCCGCAGCTGCTCCAGGAACTCAGACGTGCAGCCCTTCTCGTCATTGCCCAGGAGGGGCCCTCCTAGGAGAAAAGGGGAAAGACCATTCGTCTGGTCACTGAGGGGACCAACGCTTCAGCCATTTTAGCTTTGCAAGAGAAGCCAGATAAGAGCGGCTGTGTTCTGGGTGATAGACAAAGTACCCCCATGCTCTGAGCAGGGAAGGAGACATCCAAACACAGACAACCTATTGTGTTCTCTCCTCATCTCTGCCTCTCAGAATCCTTCCCATCTTTGCAAGCACAGCTCCAGTGGCACCTCCTCCGTGAAGCCTTCCCTGATGCCCCCAGTGATTAATGCTTTCTCTCAATAACTTACCTTATATTTTCCTAAAGTGCAGGTCTGACCATGTCACCGTACTACTCAATAAATTTCAGTGGCTCCCTGTTACCACCAAGATCAAATGTAAAATCATCTGCTTGACAATTAAAGTCCTTCACAACATAGCCCCTTCCTACCTTTCCAGTCTTCTTGTACTTTATTCCTTTCTCTATACTCCATGATCTGACCCAGCCATGATGGTCTGCTTGATATTCCTCACACGCCAAGCCGCATCCCCCATCTTCCTGCCTTTCTACTGGCTGTCCCCTATGCCTGGAATGTCCTCTCCCCTTCCTTCTGACTTACAGAATCATCTGTTCATTTAAAGACTCAGTTCAAACTATGCTTTCTATAAAGGACCTCAGCCCCACCCCACTCCCTCAGCTGCTAGCAGCTTCCTCATACTCTCCGTGTGTGTATACACCCCCATATATGTGTATGTATGTGTCTATATGTATATATAAATATATATTTACATTTACATTTTTGTTTATTTAAATATACCTATTTATATACCTATTGTCTCCCCCATTAGAATATAAACTCTTTGAGGGAAAGATTTATTTTTCCTCTTTCTTTATATCCTTAGCACTTTGCATAGTGCCTGACACAAGGTAGGTGCTTAATAAATGCTTGTTGATTGATTATTTACTTATGCACATATACATCGTACCTTTAAGTAAAAATGTAAGCTTCTTGAAGTCGGGAACTATTTTGTTTTGCACATAGAAGGTACTTAAGAAATATGCTTATTTTTGTTGCTATTATGAGCAAAGGTCCTGAAATAAAGTGAATATCATGAATAAAATGGAAATTGACCCTTAAAAATTGATCTATTTTGTTATTCTATTATCCTCATTTCCAACTATATCCCTCTCTTCCCCACAGAGACATCCCTAGTATCAAAGAATTAAAAAGAGAGGGAAAAAATTCACTAAAATTAACCAACATATCAAACAAGCCTAATAATATATGCAGTATATATTTCCCCACTTCTTCATAGAAAGGAAAAAAAAACTGATTGTTTTATCTCTGTTTCATCTCTGGGGCCAAGCTTGGTCTTACAATTACAAAGCATTCATTGTTAGAGAGAAGGGAAAGAGGGTTGGTCCTTTCCATTTATATTGTTATAGTCCTAACATATATTGTTTTTTGGTTCTGCTTACTTCATTTTGTATCACGTCATATACATCTTCCCATGTTTCTCTGTATTCTTCATATCCACTATTTCTTTTTGTTGCAGTAATATTCCACTACAGTCATATACCATAATTTATTTAGCCATTCCCCAGTTGACAGGTATCTACTTTCTTTCCAGTTCTCAGCTATGGTAAAACATGCTGCTATAAAGGTTTGTTTTTGTTTTTGTTTTTGTGCCTATGGAGTGGTTCTTTCTGTCTTTAATCTCCTTTGGACAAATGCCTAGTGATGGAATTTCTGGGTCAAAGGCAATGCTAATCACATACAACCTGCTATTGCTGTATTTGTACCTGTAGCCAAGGTACCGCTTCGTCTACCCAGTTTCAAGGTACATCTTGGGTCCACATATTTTTAAACCTATAGTTCACAAGCCCCCACAGATGTTTTCCTTCTACCAGACCAAACCAGAGTACACATCAACTCAAAGCAAAGGTATTTTGTTAGAATACTTAGGTAAATAACAAGGAAGAAAGGTCCCCATACACATGGGGAAATACTCTCAAATAGGTTGCCAACTCAATGGTGGAAGAGGGGATATACATAATGTAGACAATGTAGGTCATGGTGGCATCCCAGATGGAACACCCTTCTGTGTCTGGTACTGCCACTTGCTGCTTCCTTGTAGAGTTGTTTATGTCATCAGTTGGTCTGCTGATGTCATCTGCTGGCTGCTTTCTCTCCTGCCATATGCCCTGCTGATTCTCCATAGAGCCCCATGATGATGATATCTGTCAAAATGCTACTGCCATCTGCTGGTTCTCCATTGAACTGTAGCTTCACAGCAGCGTCTTCCTGGGGTGTGCTTACATAATCAATCAACAAACATTTATTAAGCGCCTACCGTGTGCCAGGGACTGTGCTAGCACTAGATAACACTCAAATATTCAATTTGGCCAATACGGTAATCAACACCCAAGCATTCTCCATTTTTTTCCCTCTTCAATAACTTGGGCCTACCCCTGGGTGTTCACTCAGCAGCTGATGGATCAGTGTTACCCTAATGAGAATATTCTACAAGTACAACTTAAACTTGTCAGCAAATGGGCAACGTGCAATTTCTGAATGAATCAATTGGGTGTTAGCCCAGCCTTCAGGAGAACCATAAGAACTCAATTCCCTTATAGCCAGGAAAAACTCATTTAAACATTATTCACTGGCCTTCATGGCAGTTAGTCTTGTGACCTGACTAATCCAAAGCTTAATGCATCTCTACAAATGGGCAAAATGGAATTTGAGACCATGTGAAAAACCATCAGCCTGAACACAGCCCTACAGCGACATGAATGGTGCCCTTCTGTGGCAGAGCTATGATGGTGGAGTGGTATTATACTGATAATCACTTATTCACCTCCATCGGTGTATAGACTCAGCTTCTCTATTCCCAGTTATTCTTTCAATTCTGCCTCTAGGAGATGTTTTCCTTGCCTATTAATCCCAAAGGAAAAATGGGAAGGAAAATGGTTGAAAGCCCCACCTCAAATACCTTACCAACTAGTCACAGACCCACCTCCAGCCAAATTTCTGACTCATCACCTAGAGAGGGATCCTGCAATAAGTGTTCTCTCTACCTTTGGAAGTTTTTTTTTTTTTTTTTTTAAGGAATCAACAATTCTTTCTTCACCTCTGAGCCCCCAGCTGGAGAGCCCATTCTGGCAAAAAAATATACTACTAATATAAATGTCTCTGTCCCATCCTGGTTACTCCCTTATGGTCTCTCTCTACTGCATTTGAACAAGGATACACATAGACCTGCATTGCAGATGGTTAACTATGTTTATCATACTAGAAAGACAAAGCATATAGAGAAGTAAATGACTTATGAAATTGAGGTAATTTTTGGGAACCAGGTTCATATCCTCTCTAAAGAAAAAGGAAAAGAAAAGGGAAGAGGGAAATGAGGGGGGGATCACTGAATTGGGGAACTGGAGGAGGTCCTACGGTCCAGGGTGGTTTCACTGGTACATCATCTAATCCAGCATTGCTCATCCATTATCAGCCTAAACAGACTCAGTCCTGAAGCTCAGAACTGAGGATCTCAAAGCTTCCCTTCACAGTTTCTGTTCTATCAGTCTCTAGCTTCACTGATTGTCCCAGTAGCTCCTTCCCCTCCCAGTACATCTAGTGCTGCTCTGGGCAGAGCACGACTATCCACAGTCCCTCACACTAAGTGGGGATGGGGGCGGAATGTCTATGAGTCACATCCTCCCCCTTCCACTAGTCTCGAGTTCAGGACATATTTCCCAAAGAATCAAGAAGGAAAATACAGATCTGATTTCTGCCTGAAGCAGCAGGCATCCAGCATCCCATCTCCTTGGCAACTCTAAGACATCACACTCCCCTGGCTACACGGATGGTGGTATTGCTTGTTTACTGATATTGTAAACATTCTCCTAGCTATATTGATGGTGGTATTGCAAGTTTTGCTACATGTTCATCCTTCCTGCACTGATAACTTCCCAAATCAATGTAAGCGATGAAAATATGAATCCATTCAAGGATCGTTTCAAAGCCTTAATAATTGCTTTGGGGATTCAAAGGCAAGTCTGATCGTTACATTCTCTATCAAAAATCTAAATAAGAGTCAACTAGCAAACACATTTGTATACATTTTCTTTTAGGTGATACAGTGGATAGAGCACCGGGCCCGGAGTCAAGAAGAACTGAGTTCAAATCTAGCCTCAGACACTTACGACCTGTGTGACTCTGGGCAAGTCACTTAACCTTCTGCCTGCCTCAGCTTCCTCATCTGTAAAATGGTGATAATAATGGTGTGAGGATCAAATGAGATATTTGTAAAGTACTCAACGTCACAGTGCCTAGCATATAGTAACTGCTCAATAAATGTTTGCTCCCTTTCTTCCTTCTTCCAATTAGATTATAAATGCCAGGAAAGCAGTGTCTGTATTATTTCCATCTCAGTATACCTAGTGCCTAGTGTATTGTCATGCAGGAGGCATTTAATAAACATACCAAGCATAGATGGAGCAGACCAAGGATGCTGGGAACTATGTTATGATATAAAGAATATTAAAATCAGTCTCTGCCTTTAAAGGAATATTAAAGACACAGCACCCCAGTTACTAGTGCCCTCTCCTCCTTAAAATTATTCTGAATTGCCTTGGATATAGTTTGCATTGACTTATTGGTGTACACATTTTATCTCTTCCTGTAGAATGCAAGCTCCTTGAAGGCAGGGACTGTTTCATTCTTAGCTTTGTATTCCCAATGCTTAGCATAGAGCCTTGCACATAATATCTACTATTTGTTTAATTTAGTTAAATTGAGAGCTTCCTAACTAAGCAAAGAGACTCTACTTTGATATTCTACAGTGCCTAGCACCTAGTAGGTGCTCAAGTAAATGTTTGTAGATTGAGTGAAGCTAACATCATTATAAAATGATAGAGTGAGGCTGGGAGACCATGTTAAGTGTTTCTTTCTGTTTTCATTGTGAAAGCTCACACTTGCCTTTCACCAGACTCTCTCTCACTGGCTTAGGGGCTGTCCATTTCCAACAAGAGGTGGGTGTGAAAGAAACAGCTGGGATGGAGATGTGTAATGAATTGCGTCTGTAGTTAGCAAGAAGGGAAGGGATTCTCCAGCTTCAACAATTACTGCCACTCTTATCAAGCACTTCATAATTTACTTAAGCCCCTGCCTCTTCTGAATGAGGTTATAATATGCGTTAAAGGGAGAGCATATACATGGAAGTCATTCATGTTGCACATTCTGACAGCATGTTAGAGAAAGAAAAAGAAGGCTGGGAGTCCCTGCTTAGGTATTTATTAGCTAGATAAAGGAAGGGGAAGGGAATAATTATATATATATATATATATAGCTCCTACCAGCTCCTATGCCAGGAATTGTACTGAGCACTTTCACAAATATTATCTCATTTGATGCTCACAGCTAACTTTTCAGAAGTAGATGTTATTATTATCCCCCATTTTACAATTGAGGGAACTGAGGCAACAGGGGTTAACTGAGTTGAGGGGCACACTGCTAGTAAGTGGCTGAGGTCAAATTTGCACTCAGGTGTTCCTGACTCTAGGCCCAGTGCTCTATCCGCTGCTCCCCCAACTGTCTCTAACTGCAGGCAAGTCACTTGGGTTCTGTAGGCCTCAGTTTTCCCAGCTATAAAATTGGCAGGGGAAAAGGACTGTCTATTCTATTGATCAGAGTCAGAACTCTGGGGAAACAGTCCCCAAGGGTATGACACAAAAGAGGGAATGATAAGGAATGCTTTTAAATATTGTTTTTGTAAATGAAAATTCCTGAATTCAAGAAAACTCTGCTCTCCATGGAAAGATATTTAGTTTGTGATAAGACACAAGACTCTGGGTTAAAACCCCCAACTCTATTCTTTACTACATATGTGACTTTAGACAAACCACTATAACTTTTCTGGCCCTTAGTTTCTATCTCTGTCAAATCAGGTGGGTTAACGGTGGTGGCGGTGGTCGGGGAGAGGTGAACTAATTGTGAGTGTCCTACAGGGCTCTGTCCTGGGCCCTCTTCTCTTCTCCCCCTGTACTATTTCACTTGGCGATCTCATAAGCTCCCATGGATACAATTGTTCAAGGCAGTTAGGTGTTGCAGTATATAGAACACCGGGCTCAAAATCAGTCCAGTTCAAATCCAACCTCAGACACATACTGGCTGTGTGACCCTGGGCAAGTCACTTAACTCTGATTGCTTCCTTAAAAAAAAACAAAACCCTTCATAACCTGACCCTTTCTTACCTTTCTAGTATTCTTCTATCTTACTCCTCAGTCACTACCTACCTCCCAGCCCAACACAGACATGCTCTTTAATCCAGGGATACGGGCTTCCTTGTCATTCCTCAAACAGGGCTCTCCATCTCTTGACTCTGGGCATTTTCAATGGCTCTCTCCCCTGCCTGGAATTCTCTCCCTTCTCATCTCCATCTTCTCACTTTCCTGGCTTCTTCAAGTCCCACCTAAAATCCCACCTTCTACAGGAAGTCTTTCCTGATTCTCCTTAATTCTACTGCCTTCTCTCTGTTAATTATCTCCAATTTATCCTATTTATAGCTTGTTTATACATTTGTTGTTATTCAGTTGTGTCCTACTCTTCAAGACTCCATTTGGGATTTTCTTGGTAAGTGGTTTGCCATTTCCTTCTTCAGCTCATTTTACAGATGAGAATGCTAAGGCAAATAGGGTTAAATGACTTGTCCAAGGTCCCCCAGCTAGTAGGTGTCTGAGGCTGGATTTGAACTCATAAAGATGAATCTTCCCGACTCCAGACGCAGGGCTTTATGCACTATGGCGCCACCTAGTTGTCCCCTGTTTGTACATAGTTGTTGCATTTTGTTTCCCTGCCTAGACTGTGAGCTCCTTGAGAGCAGGGACTGTCTTTTAACACAGACACTTAATAAATATCTATTGACTGGTTAAATAGCCTTGAGAATCTTCTGGCTCCAAATCTCTGATCCTATGACACTTTGATCTCTAGAGCCCATTTTTTTTTTTTTTTTGGTTTAAGTCTTTAATACAGAAACAGGAAGGATTCAAGGTCCTCCTAGACTTGCTCTAACCAATCTATCAAGTCTTATCTCCCATTCTTCCCTTGGTTTCCCTGGTTTCTCTGACCAGGAGTCCTCCTGGACCCCAGAACACAAACTGCAGAGCCCATTTCTACACTAAATCCTATCACCCTAAGTCACATGGATGTCAGGGAAGGACCTCATTCTCTAGTGGACGGTGACATACAAAGGATGAAATGTTCACCTATTTTGCCTAGCAACCCTACCTCCAAAGACTCCCTCTTGGTTAAAAATGAAATAAAATGAAGCAATAAAAGATTGTCATAAAACTTTGTGTCTGGGGACCTGGTATGGTATATGGCAACAATTTAAATAGATCTATGATCTCATCTATTATGAAACTCCCTTCCATGATTCAATTCAAAATGGATCCCATGCCTGGTCATCATGTGAAACTCTTACCCATGTCCTACCAAAAGTTCACAGAAGGGCAGGGGAATGCTACTAAATGTTTAACAACCAGCTCTCTGGGAGAGAGGGGGGAAAATGTACATGACATATTTTTAGGTTTAATCTGCATTGTTGACATTTTCTCCATTACTTTCTTAAGATTAGACAATCAGTAAAACAGTAAGTCAAGTACTGATTTGTACTCTTTGCTGATTTCCAAAGTGTAAAGGCTCATGCTGAAATTTAACAATCAGCTCTCGGTTGTTAGAGATCCAATAGGAGCTGACACTAGCACAGCCCTACCACAGGGGGATCCCTTCAACATGCTGAAGGTCTTCCTTGCTTTTTCCTGACTTTGCAAGGGTACCTGTGGATTACTGAATGTCCCCCCATCATCCTTCATTCTTGCCATGTGACTAGCCCATCCTCTTTTCAAATCATACGATTCTTTGATGGCATCTCCTCTCTGTGTTCTTTTTTGAAGTTCCTCATTAGATGGATATGTGTGTGTACATAGATGATAGATAGATAGATAGATAGATAGATAGATGTTTCCAATATAGGTATATATGGTTGCAGTCCATTCACACCAGAATATACCAAGTGATAAATAAACGATGAGTACTTGAAGAGGCAAGCACACAGTAATTTATTTTGATGTCTAGTTGCAGCTCAGATACTCAAGGGGGAACCTTTGCCCCACCTCTTCCAATCAATGGAGCAAAGACGTTGGGTTTGACATCAGAGTACTTCCTGAATCAATATGGTTGCCTTGGGGGTCTGGTCTAATTGCTCGTTCCAACACTTTGCATTCTACACTCTAATTTTGTGTTTGCAGCTACTTAAATTTGGGGGAATAAGGGGGAAGAAGAAATAGCTAGCATTTATATAACACTTGAGGGTTTTTAAAGTGCTTTACATGTTACCTTATTTGATCCTCACAACAAACTTGTGAAGGGATGCTATTCTCATCCCCATTTTTTGTTGTTCAGCCATTTTTCTGACTCTTTGTGACCCCATGTGGGGTTTTCTTGGCAAAGATACTGAAGTGGTTTGCCATATGCTTCTTCAGCTCATTTTACAGATGAGGAAACTGAGGCAAACAGGGTTAAGTGACTTGCTCAGGATCTCATAACTAATAAGTGTCTGAGGCCCGATTTGAACTCATAAAGATGAGTCTTCCTGATTCCAGGCTGGTGCTCCATCCACTGTACCACCTAGCTGCCCAATATCCCCATTTTACAGATGGGGAAATTGAGAAATTAAGTTATTTATCCAGAGTCACACAGCTAGTCTAGCAAGATTCGAATTCAGGTCTTTCTGATTCTAGAATCAATACTTCAACCTCTATACCACCTAACTCCCTCCAGAAACTGAACAGGTTTTACCTTAAATATCAGTGGGGGTATGGCAGCAGCATTAGAGAGGACTCATCTCCAACGTCCCTTTGAGCACCAATAGTATTCTATGACCAGTCAAGTCATGGGTGTACCTAGAGAGACCAATTCATTCAAAGAAGACTTCAAGATGGGATGACGTAGGATTATAGGTTATAGAATTTAGATGTAGAAAAGACCTTGGAGATGTAGAACTAGAAAGGACTAGAGGAGTCATTTAGTCCATTTCTCTCATTTTATAGATGAGTTCTAAGGAGATTAAATAAACTTGCCCCAAACTACACAAGTAATAACAGAGTCAGAATTTGAACCTAGGTCCTCATATCAAATCCAGCACACTTTCGAGGCTATCACGCTGCCTCCTATGGTCCATTTCCCTCATTTTGCAACTATAGAAAAGGAGGCTCATAAAAGCAAGGCAATTTATTCAAGATCACAGAGTTATTAAATAGCAGAGCTGGGATTGGAATACACGTCCTCAGTCTCTAAATCTAATGGTCTTTCTAATACATCGATGCAGCTGGTAGGTGACGCAGCAGATAAGAGTGCTGGGCCTGGAGTCTGGGAGACCTGAGTTCAAATCCGACCCCACATCTTTGCTAGCTGTGGGACCCTGGACAAGTCACTTAATGCTGTTTGCCTCAGTTTCCTCATCTGTAAAATCAGCTGGAAAAAAAAATAGCAAACCTCTTCAGTATCTTTGCCAAGAAAACCCCAAATAGGGTCAGGAAGAGTTAGACAGGACTGAAAAATGACTCAACACCAACAACAATAAAAAGAGCTTAGAGCTTGATTCTCAGTGGATGTCTCTGCTATGAATCAGACTTTAAAGATGGTATACTAGCACTAACATTTAGTTATCTATCTCCCCACTATTGAGTGTGTGGGAGAATGAAAGCTTTCTGGGACTTGAAAGAGACATTATTTTTTGGACCCACATTTCCAAGAGGACTGAATCTTCAGTCAGTGAACCTGGGTTCAAGTCCTGCCTTTGATGCCAAGACAAGTAGGCAAGTCATTTCACCTCCCTGGGTTTCAGTTTCCTCATCTGTAAAATGAGGGCATTAGACTACATAGCCTCTCAGGTCTCTTCTAGCTCTCAGTCTATGGTCCCTGGATGATATAATTCCTAGATGGGAGTGGAGAGAGGGGAGGAGAAGAAAGTTAATCTCTTTGATCATGCCTTATTAATAAGCTATTGATTCTACTATATTTTTAGAACATAAAAGTGACTTTTGAATGTGTCAAAGAAAAACTGGATTTAGAAATTTTTTTAATGTTGATTGTAAATTGAAATTATATTTAGGTCAATAATTCAAAAGATTTGTGATTTCATAGGTCTGGGTGCCCCCTCCCCATCATGGTGTGCTGGTTAAATGTTTAACAACTGGCTCTGGGGGTTGGAGGTACACATGACACATTTTTAACTTAATCTGCATTGTTAACATTTTCTCCATCACTTTCTTAAGTTTAGGCAATCAACAAAGCAAAAAATCAAGTCCTGATTTGTAGTTTGCAAATTCTAAGGTGTAAACACTCATGTTGAAATTTTAACAACCAACTTTGAAATCAACAATCAACAATCACTCTCAGGCTAGTCCTGTCTCCTTCCCAGACAGCAGGTCTCATCTCTGAGGCTGGTCACTTCTACTATAAACCTAAAAAACCCATTTTCATCCATCGATTGGGGAATGGCTAAATAAATAGTGGTGCATGGACGTAATATTGCTGTGTTTTAAGAAACAACAAATACGACGAATACAGGGAAGCAGAGAAAGACTCACGTGAACTGATGCAAAGTAAAGTGAGCAGAGCCAGGAAAACAATATATGCAATGACTGCAACAACTACAAAGCAACAGAAAATTATTGTTGCAAATTATAGAGAACAAGCCGGCTCAAAAGAAGAGATAAAAGATGACAGCCCCACCCCACCCCTTTGCGGAGGTAAGATCAGTTTACAAGGACAATTTTACATTGCACATACTTTCAAATTTTCTTCAAAAAATCAGTTATGCTGATATTGTTTCCTCCTCTTTTTCTTTCTTTTTTTTTGTCTTTAAAAATACTATTTGTTGTATGGGATGACTGTCTGGAAGAGGGAAAGAGAAAGAAATTAAGGAAAATTGTAGTGATATAAAAAATGAGTGAAAACTTATTTAAAAAAAAAAGACAAAAACGAATGTTGCAAAATTACAAAGAACAAGCCACTGGGGAGATGGCACCTGGACCTATGAAATCACAAATTTTTGAAGTATTGACAAATAGTGAGATATGAGAATACACCTCTCTCTTCCTTTGCAGAGGCAGGGGGAGAGGTCCTCAAGTGTGGAAACTGCATATATTGGCAGATTTTTTTCAATATATTATTTAATTTTGCTGAATTTTTTTCTCTCCCTCTTTATTTAAAAAAATTCTTGTTATATGGATTTGCTTTCTGAGAAAGGGAGGAGGAAGGATATAAGGGGAAATTTAGGAGGTATAAAAACAGAATAAATCAATAAAATCTTTTTTTTTTAAACAAAAAAAAATTATCTCCATGAACCACTGCAGCTAGAAAACCTGCATCATCTGATAGCCAGCACTCAGGTAAATGAGCCTTTCTAGAGTCAGCAAGGCTGGGTTTCAGATGATAGACACAGTCTATTGAGGGCCCATGCTCAATTTGACTGTCTAATTTAGCAGAGCCTGCCAAGGCATAAGCTCAGCTGGCATGGCCTTCAGGAACCCAGGGTCACTTCCAAGCCACAATAGGCTTCAGGGTAGGACTTAAAGGAAGAAACGAAGCCATGACAAATACAAAATTCTGTGCCAAGAGTGTGCCCAGAAGGAACCTGGTGAGGGTTGAATCCCTTAATATTAACACTTTGTTTACAAAGTAACAAAGGTTACAAAGCAAAGAAGGAAATATGCATTTATTAAGTACCTACCATGTGCCAAGCACGGTGTTAAATACTTTACAAATGTTATCTCATTTGATCTTCCCTGGGAGGTAGGTGCCATTATTATCCCCATTTTACAGATAAGGAAATTGAAGCAGACAGAGGTTAAATGACTTTCCCAAGGTCACATAGTAAGTGTCTGAGGCTGGATTTGAAATCAGCTCTTCCTAACTCCAAGTCCAGGACTTTATCCACTGGGCCACCTAATCAGGTTGAGTTAAATTCACTTCAATATTGAAGGGCATCTAATCAACAGCTCACTGCTAAGAACTTAATATCTTAACCATATCCTTGGACTTGCCCAGGTGTGCTGGAGCCAGCTCCCCCTGAGACAGCTGATTGTTAAATTTGCAGTGTGAGCATTTATATCTCAGAAATCAACAAGCTCTCCAAATCAGGGCTTGAATTATCATTTTATTGATGGTCTAGAATCAAATTCAAATAAAAAATCATTGATCCATAAGGATCCCTGTTGTTGTTCAGTCGAGTACAACTCTTTGTGACTCCATTTTGGATTTCCTTGGCCAAGATACTGGAGTGGTTTGCCATTTCCTTCTCCAGCTCATTTTACAGATGAAGAAACTGAGGCAAGCAGGTGACTTGCCTAGGGTCACACAGCTCCTAAGTGTCTGAGACTGGATTTGAACTCAAGAAGATGAGTCTTCCTGATTCCAAACCCAGTGCTTTATCCACTGTGCCACCCAGCTGCCCATAAAGATCCTTACAGACCACATATCGACAATTTCAAAATGTAACATTACCTATGTTTTATTGTATTTTTATTTATTTTGTTAAATATTCCCCTATTACATTTAAATCTGGTTCCACACTCCAGAACATTGTGGGCCCCAAGCTCCTGCCAGGCAGCATGTTGGACAGCTATGGTCCAGACTTCAGAAGGGGAAAATGTTAATAATGCAAATTAAATCCTTTTTTTTCAGGAGAGCTTACCAGCACACCACTAGATTTAGCCTTTGAAGAGGCACAGCAGAGACACTGAGAACTAAAACTAGAGAAAAGGACAAAGGAGAGAGGAAACAATCAGAGAGCCGACTCAGGGAAGCATGAGCATCTGCATGATCCTACAGGGGACTACAGGCAGCTAGGTGGTGCAGTGGATAGAGCGCTAGGCCTGGAGTCAGGAAGACCTGAGTTCAAATCTGGCCTCAGACACTTACTAGCTGTGTGACCCTCAGCAAGTTAACCCTTTCGACCTTGGTAACCTCATTTGTAAAATGAGCTGGGGATGAAAATAGCAAACCATTCCAGTAACTTTGGCAAGAAAATCCCAAATGGGGTCACAAAGAATCAGATAAGCCAGAAACAACACAACAACAACAGGGAACTCACACCCCCAGAGGCGGCAGCAGTCAAAGACGGTGGTAAGTAACAGAGCAAGCAGAGGGAGCTCCCAGACATAGTGGGAGCAAAGGGGCAGAACCACAACATGGAGGAGTAATTTACCCACCAGTGTAAAACACCTAAGAGTACTGAATTCGGAATGGGAGAACCCAGCTTCCAATCCTGGCTGGGCTACTTAGTAGTTCCCTGACCTTGGGCAGGTCAATTCACTGCTCTGACTTCAGTGTCTGTAGAAGGAACAAGGTGGAATTCGGTGACCTCTGATGTTCCTTCCATCCAGGAATGTGCTGGCAAATGTTTAACAACCAGCTCTCTAGAAAATAGGCATGCTCAATCTACTTTTAAGTTTAATAAGCATTACTAACATTTTCTCCATCCCTTAAGTCTGGACAACCAATAAAACAATAAATCAAGCCCTGATTTGTAACATTCACTGATTTCTGAGGTAAAAATGTTCACACTGAAAATTTAACAACAGGCTTTGAAGAGTCAGCTCCAGCCCTGTCTATGGTCCTACGACCTTGCCCTTCACTCTTACTGTGAGTTATGCAGACTGTACAGATTCAGAGAAAGAGATCAACTCATGACTATCTTTATTTGCTTTCTTCTAGGAGATGGACCTTCAATGCTAATGTGATTATAATTTGGGAATTCTGTATAAGTCCCTGCAGAAGATGGAATTTTCTATAGGGGTGGATTGCTTGGTTTTGTAGCAAACTCCAAATTTGTTCCCCTTGCAGAGGGACCTTAACTGTTGGGGAATACTGCTTTGATACCTGAAAGAAACAAGGATTGCCATAAACTGGAAGCATTGTCTTGACTATTTAGGACATGGGATCTTTTTTTTTTTTTTGGTCATATTATTTCTTTTCCCAGAACATATCACAGTGTAAGCCAGGGGTAGGGAGCCTGAGGCCTTGAGGTGAAGTTTGGATTCAGCCAAAGGGCTACACTCGAGGACCTAGAAAGCCACATGTGGCCTTGGGGAAGCAGGTTCCCCCACCCCTGGTGTAAACACCTTATTTAAAAATATATATTTTTGCATTTTGCTTTAAATTCTTTTTTAAATATACCCTTTTAAATTTTGAGTTCCAAATTCTCTCTCTCCTTCCTCTGGACCCTCCCCCATCTATTGAGAAGGCCAGCAATATGATACCCAATACTGTGCTTGTTAAGTCATGCAAAACATATTTCCAATATTAATATGACATGGGTTCTTGGTCTTTTTTGTCACAGACCCCTTTGTCAGTCTGGTGAATACTATGGACCCCTTATCATAATAATGCTTTGTCATTCTTTTTTTTTGCTTTGGCGAGGCAATTGGGGTTAAGTGACTTGCCCAGAGTCACACAGCCACATGATGTCCAGCGTTTGAGGCCAGATTTGAACTGAGGTCCTCCTGACTCCAGGGCTAGTGCTCTATCCACTGCAACACCTAGCCACCCCTCATAATAATGTGTTTAAATGCATGTTGCTGTTCAGTCATTTTAGACTCTGTGACCCTATTTGAGGTTTTCTTAGCAAAGATACTGGAATGATTTGTCATTTCCTTCTCCAACTCAATTTACAGATGAGGAAACTGAGGCAAAGAGGGTCAAGGGATTTGCCTAGGGTCACACAGCTAGTAAGTGTCTGGGACAAAATTTGAACTCAGGAAGATGAGTCTTCCTGACTTCAAGTCTGGTGCTCTATCCACTTAGCTACCTAGCTGTCCTGTTTAAATGCATAAAATAAAATAAATAGGATTGCAAAGGGAACCAAGGGTTGGTGAAAGTAATGATGTTATTTTATGGCCCCCTGAAATCTACCTGTGCACCCCAAATTAAGACACCCCTGATTACAGGCTTTGATGGAAGTACTTTGCATTTTCTACTTGACAAAATAAAGCACATCTTATATTTGATGCCTTGTTACCCCAAGTGTTTGCAATAGGGCTAAGGGCCTTTTACCTCTTTTTTTGTAGAGAGCAGGAGAAACCTTAGTGAAGGCATGAGACAAAGAGATTTGTATGAGATAGTCCCAAGACTGAATATGGTCCAGGTAAATCTAGGATTTTGATTCTGGACTATGGTTTGCAATTAAATTAAATATTAAAAAATCTTAAGAAAATAATGTATTTCAGTAACAGCAATATTGTACGATGACTAACTTTGATAGACTTAGCTCTTCTCAGCAATGCAAGGATCTAAGACATCTCCAAAGGTCTTGTGATGGAAAATGCTATCCACATCCAGAGAAAGAACTATGAAGTGTGAATGCAGATGGAAGCATGCTATTTGCTCTCTCTCTCTTTTTGTTTCTCCTTTCTCATGGTTCCTCCCATTGGTTCTAATTCTTCTTTACAACATGACTAATGTGAAAATATGTTTAATAGGAATGTATATGTAGAGCCTATATCAGATTGCATACTGTCATGGGGAGGGGAAGAGGGGAAGAGGGGAAGAAAATGTAGAACTCAAAATCTTATGGAAGTGAAAATTGAAAACTAAAAATGAGTAAATTAATTTTTTTAAAAAAGAAAACAATGTATTATTTTTTTCAAACACAAGAATAGAAATGTCACATATAGTTTGCTGTGGTAAAGCAGATAGAGCAGAGAACTAAGTTTGCATTAAACTGGACATGACATTTGGTTCAGTTTGATGGTGGCTGGATCAATCAGGGAAGTTTTTGCCTTTCCAGTGTTTTGCTGGCCTCAACAGGTGCTATCTTGGGGGGTCAGAACCTGTAGGTTAGGATTCAAGGCTGCTCCATGCCTGAGGTCATCAATCTGCCAATCAAGCAGTAAGAGCTTACTGATTGAATGGGATCCCAGATTTGGGGCAGAAACATGATGGGTGAAAATAATAATAATAATAAACAACTAGCATTTGTATAGCACTTTAAGGTTGGCAAAGTGATTTACAAATATTATCTCAATTGAGTCTTACAACATCCCTGGGAGATAGGTGCTATCATTATGCCCATTTTACAGATGAGAAGACCAAGGTGGACAGTGAGGTTAAGTGACTTTACCAGGTTCGCTCAGCTAGTATCTGAGGCCAGATTTAAATTCAAACCTTCTTGATTCCAGATCCAGTACTCCATCCATTGTGCCACTTATGTAAAGCATAATTGCTCTATAATTGCTTCTTTCAAATTCCAAGGGACACCCAGAGTTGTATATCCTGGAATTAAGTGAGGAAGCCTATGTTTACATTATCCTTACCCTTCATGACTTTCTTAATTCAGCCTTCCTGAGAGAGATGAAATACAGACCAGGGTCATGGTCCCTAGAGTGTAGAAGAGATCTGAGATCCAGAGGGGATGAGAAAAACAGAGAGATGTTGACCCTTTCTTTTAACAAGGTCCTTAACTCCATCCCATGCTCCTAGGCCTCACCAATTAGTGTTGTATGTTTATTTTGTAGGGGCTGTTACTAGGGCAATGTAACTGTAGCTAGGGCAATGGAGACAGGAGGGAAGGCACAGCAGCTCCCAACAATGAGATTTCCTAACTAGGCTAGCATAAGAATCCCTTCTCTATTCTTTACATGTCTCTTAATAAACGTGTTCTGTGTTTAAAGCATAAATCTAGCTTTCAGGTCTTGGCTGGCAAAAAGTACACCGAACACTCTGAGAAACAACCAGCAGGATGATTTCAGAAAAACCTGGAAAGACTTATGTGAATTGTTGGTGAGTGAAGTGAGCAGAACCAGGAGAACAATGTACATAGTAACAGCCAGGTTGTATGATGACTAACTGTGATCGACTTAGCTCTTCTCAGCAATGCAAGGATCTAAGACGATCTCAAAGGACTCATGAGGAAAAATGCTATCCACCTCCAGAGAAAGAACCGATGGAGTCTGAATGCAGACTGAAGCACACTATTTTTCACTTTCTTTCCTTCTTTCATTTTTTTTTTTTGGTTTGAGTTTTTTTCCACAAAATGACTAATACAGAAATATGTTTTACATGATTGCCCATGTATAACCTATTTCAGATTGCTTACCGTGTCAGACAGGAGGGAAGGGAAAGAGAAAAGGATGGAATCTGGAACTCAAAACTTAAAAAAAAAAAGTTAAAAATTGCTTTTACATCTAATTGGGGGGATATTCTTTTTTTTTTAAAGGTGATTGGGGTTAAGTGACTTGCCCAGGGTCACACAGCTAGTAAGTGTCAAGTGTTTGGTTTGAGGCCGAATTTGAACTCAGGTCCTCCTGACTTCAGGGCTGGTGCACTATCTACTACCTACCTAGCTGCCCCAGGGGATATTATTTAAAAAAAAAAAAATCTCTTAAAAAAGAAAGTGAAAAAAAATCATCTAGCACGTAGCAAGGGGTTTTGCACATTGGATCCTAGAGTTGGGAGGGACCAGAAAGGATCTAACTCAACCTCATCATTTTACAGATAAAGAAACTGAGGTTTGGAGAAGGTAATAAGGAGAAAAGCTGGGATTCAAATCCAGGTGCTCAGAGCTCAATCTGAAAGTCCTTGCTCCCTCCCCTAAAGTAGGCTCTCAATGAGAAAAAGGCCCTGAATTGAGTCCTGGCCCTTTAACATCATCTCCTACTTACACGGTTGGTTCAAATCACAAAATAGCACATGTTGTGTGTGATTACCTTGTGGGTGATGAGCCATTATCATAAATCCCTCGTCTCTGTAGCAGCTGTGTTTTACATTCTATACTGTAAAGAACCATTACCTGGAACAATTAATCTACTTTGGTGAGAAACCTGCCAAATGTTGCACAGGGGCAGTGGGCTGGCTTTTTGAAAAAATTTCATGTATTTGCTAGACTGATCATAAATCAATCATTCAATGGCAAGGTGCTCTGGGATTTTCTCTGCTGTCTCCTATTTATCTGACCTAATGGTGGGGCACACTGGGACCAGACAAGTAAAACCCACAGAGAAATCATTCCTTAGTCATCCAGATTCCTAGCTATGTCCCCTAGCACAGGATAGCTGTGGGTGTATGGGAGGGTGGAAAGAGCACTAGGCCTTGGACAAATCACTTAAGCTCTCTGCCTCAGTTTTCTCATCTGCCAAAGGAGGGCAATGGCCTCAGTGGCATGGTACGGTGGATAGAGTGATGCACTTGAAGTCTGGTGAACCTGGATTCCTCAAGCCCTTCCTGCTTGTGTGTTGTTGGACAGATGCCTTAACCTCTCTTGGCCTCACTTTCCTCATCTGTAAAATGAGGGGAATGGACTCAATGACCTCTAAGCTTCCTTCCAGCTCTAATTCTGTGTTCCTATGATCTGTATGTAGAAAGATAAGATTCCATCCAACTTGATTATTTGCAGCTGTCCCACTCCTTTCATTTAGTCAGTAAGCATTTATTAAGCACTTACTATATGCCAGGTATTGTGCTAAGGCATTGCTGCAGCTTCTCCTCCTCCTCCTCCTCCTCCTGACTCCTTCCCCTTCTCCTTCTCCTCCTCCTCCTTCTTCGTGATAATTTCCAAACATTGCTCTGCCTCTGGTCCCTCCCTTCTTCCTACCTATCCCTCACATTACTGCCAAAGTAATACTCCTGATGCACAGCTCTGATGGTGCTATTCCATTGCTCACAAACCATCAGTGATTCTTTGTTACTTACTGAACAAAGGACAGACAGGAACAAACATCTGTTAAGCACCTATGTGCCAGACACGTACTAAGTACTTTACAAATATCCCCTTTAATCCACACAACAACCCTAGGAGATAGGTACTATTGTTACCCTCTTTTTACAACTGAGGAAACTGGGGTAGACAGAAATTAAACAACTTGCTAATAGGGTATAAAGCTAATAAGGATCCGAGGCTGGATTTGAACTCATCTTCCTGACTCCAATTTGGAATAAAATCTATGCTCCTTAGCTTGACATTCATGATTTTTTCATAATCCAACTACTTTTGCAGGCTTATGTTACACTACTCCCCTACACGTGCTCCATGCTTCTAGCTGACCTATATTGCACACCATGCCAAGAACATCTTGTTATTTTCCACGTCCAAGCTTTTGCTGGTGATTTTCCCCTATATAGTTAATGCCCTTCTCTTCCTTTTCCATCCCTCTGATAGAAATGCTACCCAGCTCAAGGGCCAATTTAACTCAACAAGCGTTCATGAAGTGACTACTATTTGTTCAGGACATATGATGAAAAAATGACAGTTCCAGACTTGGAGGAGTTTAAAATCTAATAGCAGGAGTATGATATGTATATAAATAAGTTTTAAACAAGAGAGAATGTGATAAAGGCAAAAGAAAGATCCAGGCAAGGTACTCTAAGGAAAATCTGAGAAAGAGAGATAATCATTTTCAGCTGGAGGATTGAGGGGCGGCTATATGAGGAAGGTGCTTTCTTAGGCTTTGGAGAAAGAGAAAGGTTTCAAAAGACGGGGATGAATGGATGTTGCAGGTTTAGGGACTAGGGAATGAAGAGAAAAAGGAAACATCTAGCTTGACTGGAATATAGAATATGTGAAGTAAGGCTGAAAAGGCAGGTTAGAACCAGGTTTTGGAAGGGCCTTAATTAAATGGCAAGCTACAAAGATTTGTAAAGGCCCTGAGTTCAAATCTGGCTTCAGACACTTACCAGCTGTGTGACCTTGGGCAAGTCATTTAACCCTGTCTGCCTCAGTGTCCTCATCTATCCAATGAGAAGGAAATGGCAAACCACTCCAGTATCTTTTGCTAAAAACCCCTCCCCCCAAAAAATGGGGTCACAAAGAGTCATACACAACTGAAAACTACTAAAAGCAATAGGGAGTCATTGACAGTTCTTGAGCAGTAACAGGATGTGATCAGGCGTTTGTACTAGAAAGCTTATTTTCTCCATGAAGACTTTCCTGATCTCCACAGTCAGAAGAAATTCATCCTTTCTTAGAACTCACAGACCTTTGTCGCTCTTTAAGGCATTTGTTGTGTTCCATTTTGTATTATAGTAATTTGTGTAGGCTCTTGGAGGACAGGAATTGCATTTGCATTTTTTCATAATCTTCATAATTTTCTTCATAATTTTCATAACCCTTGGCACATAGGGCACTGGACTTAAAGTCATGGGACTGAAGGATTTAGAGCTGAAAGGAATCTAAGATGTGATTTAGTCTGATCACCCGCATCTTACAGATGTGGAAACCGAGGCTCAGAGAGGCCAAGCAATTTCACCAATGTCACAGAACTAGCAAGCGTAAGAGACTTGAACCCAGATCTTTCAAATACAGGCAGACATTTTGAGTTCAAGTCCTGGTTCCATCACTTAATATTTGTGTGTAAGTATGAGTGAGTCAGTCTGTTGGAGCCCTGGTGCCTTCATCTGTAAAATGGAGGCACCCCCCCCCCTTTCCCCTCGAAAAGAGATTCCTGCCTACCTACTTCAGAAAGTTGTAATGAAAGTATTTTATAAATCATAGGTAAATGTGAGCCAATATGTATGTAGATTAACCACAATCAATTTTTAATCCCAGACTTTCTATTGGGATCATCCAATGCTTTGGACAGGGAGTAGATTTAGCAATAACCCAAGACTAATATAATGGAAAAGCAACTGGGCGGCAAACAAATCAATAATTCCCAAACCAAAAAAAAACTTCTTATCTGCTTATTTTGGGACTCTCTAAAGCACAGCTCCCTTCATTAAGGCAGATGACCCCAAAATTGATTGTATTCAATTAATTTAATGAGCAGATATTTTATTAAGTACTTACTGGGTGTAAGGAACTGTGCCGGATGCTGCCCATGCTCTAGGGCAGGGATTCTTAACTTGGGGCCAATGAACTTGTTATATTGTTTTTTAAAAATTATATTTAGATAATATTTTAATACTATAACAATATAATAAATATGATACTATATCACACATATAATTAAATATAACATATTTAATGTTTGCATATAGTTTATTTCCTTTGTAATGCTGTGCTTTATTTTATGCATTTAAAAATATTATTCTGAAAATGCTCTAAGTCACTATTGATTAGAGAAATGCAAATCAAAACAACTCTGAGGTATCACATCACACTTATCAGATTGGCCAACGTGACAAAACAGGAAAATGATAAATGTTGGAGAAGATGTGGGAAAATTAGAACACTAATGCATTGTTAGTGGAGTTGTGAAATGATCCAACCATTTTGGAGAGCAATTTGGAGCTATGCCCAAAGGGCTATAAAAATGTGCATACCCTTTGGCCCAGCAATAGCACTTCTAGGGCTATATCCCAAAGAGATCATAAAAATGGGAAAAGGACCCACATGTACAAAGTTATTTATAGCAACTCTTTTTGTGGTGGCCAAGAATTGGAGATTGAGAGGATGCTCATCAGTTGGGGAATGGCTGAACAAGTTGTGGTATATGAATGTAACAGAATACTATTGTGCTAGAAGAAATGGGAGCAGGCAGACTTCAGAAAAACCTGGAAAGACTTGTGTGGATTGATGCTGAGTGAAGTGAGCGGAACCAGGAGAAAGTTGTACACAGTAACAGTTATGTTGTGTGATGACTAACGTTGATAGACTTAGCCCTTCTCAGCAATGTCTCCAAAGGCCTCATGATAGAAAATGCTATCCACATTCAGAGAAAGAACTATGGAGTTTGAATGCAGATCGAAGCATACTATTTGCTATTTTTTTCTTTTGTTGTGTTTTGTTTCCTCTTTCTGTGGTTCCTTCTATTAGTTTTAATTCTTCCTTACAACATGACTAATGTGAAAATATGTTTAATAGGAATGTATATGTAGAGCCTACATCAAATTGTGTGCCGTCTTGGGAAGGAAGGGGGGGGAAGGAGAGGAAGAAAAATTTAAAACTCAAAAGCTTATGGAAGTGATTGTTGATAAATCAAAATAAATTAATAAAAAATTTAAAAAATATTATTCTGTCAATCAGTTTTACCAGACTGCCAAAGGGGTCCATAAAACACACACACACACACAAAAGTTAAAAATGCCTATTCTAGAACAGACCCAAACTATCCTGGTAAACTGTCTAAACATTTTATAGCTAACCCTTCCATCTTCTAACCCCTCACATTTCCACACCTTGATAACTCAGGGCGGGAAGAAGCAGAATGAGGGGAGAAGGGAGGAATTAGCTGTTTTGTATATAAACTTTGAATAAGGATATATACATTTGTGTCTAAATTTAGTAAGGAGTTACGGCAGTATAAGCAGGTAAAAATTTCCCCTGGACTAGATGAGATATCCTGCCCTAACAGTGAGCTCTATCATTTCTCAGGATTTTTCCAGGTAAAGAAATGGCAGGTAGGTGGCTCAGTGGATAGAGGCCTGGGTTGGGAATTAGGAAGACTCAACTTCCTGAGTTCAACTCTGGCCTCAGACACTTACCAGCTGTGTGACCCTGGGCAAGTCACTTAACCCTATCTGCTTTGATTCCCTCATCTGTAAAATGAGCTGGAGAAGGAAATGGCAAACCACTCCAATATCTTGCCAAGTGAGCTCGCAAAGAGGACATGACTGAACAACGACAGAAATTAAAATGGCCCTGGAATCAAAGGACCAGGGTTCAAATTTCACATCTGTTGTTTACAAACTGTGTGGTTTTAGACAAGTCACTTCACCCTGTGGGCCTCAGTTTCCTCAACTTAAAAATGAAGAGGCGTCTGAGGTTCCTTATACTTCTAAGTCTATGATCCTTAGAAATTGGGTTGGGGCAGCTAGGTGGCGCAGTGGATAGAGCACCAACCCTGAAGTCAGGAGAACCTGAGTTCAAATCCGGCCTCAGACCAGACACTTGACACTTACTAGCTGTGTGACCCTGGGCAAGTCACTTAACCCCAATTGCCTAAAAAGAAAAAAAAAAAGAAATCAGGTTGATGGTTTTATAATTTCAGGGGTAATTTTTGCTCCTCCTTTCTCTCCTTTTGTTCAACCTTCAGACACTTAGTAAGTCTTTTATATATACATTCTCAAGCCCACCAGGAGTGACTAGAACCTAACCAATTCCTTAAGTAACCTAAAAATCAAGTCATCAGAACCTTAGGATTTGGATGCCTCCAGTTTATTTATTCACTTATCTCATAGCTCAGTTACATTCACTTTACTCTCCCATGTTTTGCTTTTGTTATCTTCTGTACACATAAAGGACCTGAGGTGCCAGGCAAAGGAGAGTAAAAGAAATTCGAAAGGACATCGACCCCTCCCCGTAGCTTCCAGACTTCTGCTCAATATGTCTGGATTTCCTCCTGTTTAGGGAAAGGCAAGATTCTCCCTCTATAACTGAGATCCAAATTGAAAGGGAGAGGGGAAGGGACAAGGTGACCCAAAGTCGCCAATCCAAGTCAATACAGAAGTGGAACTCAGGCGGCCTGAATTGTAGCCCCCTGGGCATCCCTGCCTCTGACTGGGTTCTCATCTCCCTGGCTCAGGGCATTCTCAGCTGCCAGAGACACTAACAAGTGGGGCTGAGTTGTAATTAAGATTTCATTCATTTCTGCGGCGTATAGCACAGCTGCAGCATGCAGAATGAGGGAGGAGGGGCCGTCGTCTACCCTTCCTTCCCTCCTCCTCGCTCCCCCACCCCACCCCACCCCAGCTCTCCCCAGTCACCCACTCAGTACAAAGACAGTGAGTTGGGCACTGGAGTCCAAACAGCTGCGTGTTTTCTCCTCCAGCCGCTGGAAGGTGGAGATCCCCTCCAGCTCCAGAGGGTCCCTGGCGCTGTGCTGGAGGAGAGGGGATGCTTGGAGAATTTGAGGATTCACGCTTCAGGACTCTCAATAATGAGAAGCACCATTTCAGAGTTAGGCTGTGGACCAGCAGCAGGACTGGGGTTGTTGCTCTTAGGAGTGTTGATGAGTTACCCATCCTGCTTGCCATCCCATCAAGCCTCAGGAGCATGGAATACTCCTTTCTCTGTCCATCCCCAGGGCTGGATCTAAGCTCAGAACTCTTCTGTTGGCTGGTACCAGGGCAAATGTTGGGAATGAACCGGATGAAGAAGGACAATGGTACAGGTTTCCTCCAAAGATATTCCGGCTCCCCCTTCATTGGAGGGGGAGGGGCACAGCTCTCCAGCCATGGCTGAATAGGAAAAACTCAGGGATGCAGGAGTCCTGGGAACCTGCAATAATTGTCACATCATTGGGGTAGAGAAAAACTGCATATGGCCACAGAGCACTTACCATTGTAACAATAACAGCTAACATTTATAGAGCATTACAGCAGCCCTCTGAAGTTCATGCTATTATCATCCCTGAATTATACAAATGAGGAAGCTGAGACAGACACAGCTTAACAGGGGTGGGGAACCTCTGCCTTGAGCCATATGTGGCCCTCTAGGTCCTCAAGTGAGGCCCTTTGACTGAATCCATACTTCACAGAACAAATCCCCCTAATAAAAGGATTTGTTCTGTAAAACTTAGACTCAGTCAAAAGACCACACCCAAGGACCTAGAAGGCCACACGTGACCTAGAGGCCTCGTGTTCCCCACCCCGGGTTAGGTCATTTGCCCAGGGTCATGTGGTTGCTAAATATCTGAGGAAGGATTTGAACTTCGGTCTTTCTGACTCCAAATCTAGTGCTCTATCTACTGTTTCAGAGGTTCTTAAACCTTGAGTATGCTGTGGACCCCTTTGACAGTCTGGGGAAATCTATGGACCCCTTCTCAGAATGATATTTTTAAATGTAAAAAAAAAGTACATAAGATTACTAAGGATACCAATTAAATTGAAATTTAATAGTCACTTTTTTCCCATCCAAGTGTACAAGGCCACTGAAATCTGTCCACAACCTCAGTTTAAGACCTCCTGCCCTATATCCTCGAGCTGTGGCCAGCGTGGTAGTAGTGGAAAGAACATTCCATCTGGAGTCCAGTGACCTGGGTCTAGTAACACCTCACAGAGTAGTTCTGGAGAAAGTCATTTGTAAATCTTACATAAGCTCTAGCTAAATGGGAATGCTATTAGGCAGGTCAGCTGTCCCCTGCCCCATATAGCATTTGTCCAGCCAGAGAGTTCCTTTCATTTACATCACATGACAGGTTGACTACTGCTAAGAGCAGCCAGAAGAGGGCAGAGCAGAGTATGGCCATCCCCAGGGTCCAGCTGTTGGTCAAAGAGCTAGTCATTCCACTCCAGCACATCTATCTGCAGCTGCCTCATTGTGCCCAGGTCTCGGTGGCAGCAGCACAACCAGCGGGAGATAGCACAACTATAAATAGACCCATACAACTATCAATACTATACTCTCAAAGTTAAAGGACACATCTGTCCTTTCTGTTAATAATCAATCATTCAATTAAAAAAAAGTAGATCCAGTGAATGGGAATAGAAGTGTGGGAAAACAAGATCATGGTACTGAAAGAGAGCCACTAGAAAAGCCTGTCTCGGAAAGAATGTTGGACTTGCTCTCAGAAGACCTGGGTTCAAATCCTACTTCCTAATTGTGGAACCATTGGCAAATAGCTTAATCTCTCCAAACCTCGATTTTCTCATTTATAAAATAAGGAGAATAATATTTGCACAACCTATGTCATAGGGTAGGTGTTGAGAGAATGCCTTGCAAACCTTAAATTAAATTAAATTAAATTAAACAAACTCCAGTCGCTATCGTCCTCTGCCCCACCAGAAGTTGAACACCGCTGTCCTGTGGCCAGCCATTCATAGGTCTGTGCACATGCGAGGTACTAAAGGTAAACACAGCCGCTGACATGGGATAGATGGACTCCATCCAATCTATCGTCCCTTCTCTGGGGAAAGGGTGGCTCTGCCACTCCCTACAGCATTTTATTGTGTTTCAGGGCTTGACCAAAGAGCTAACGACGCCATTCCAGGATATAGGGGATGGTGAAGAGCCCATAGCAGAAATGTAAGAACAAGCCGGCCAGGACACTGCCAGGTTGCTGATGAGGAAGCCAGTGGCTCTGGACAGCTGGCAAGCCAAGTGGGGGGGGGGGCCAAGCAGTTGTCACATTGTGCCTGAGGCTGGGCTGACACGTGTAGGTGATTAAGGAAACAGCTGGGCAGGAAAGGGCAATCCCTGCCTGAGGCTGTGGGGCCAGGGTCCTAATGAGGAGGTGAACCAAGAATAAACTGAAATCCAGACACCCAGGTTACCAACTGACACCAGCAGATAACTGTTCCTGGCACAGGGACTCAGGCTGCAGGCTCGATGCTACATCAGGTGGGTGAAGGCAGGAAGAGAAGAGGAACTGACGGTTTATGGCTCAACCTGTCTGGCCAAAGCCTCTTTCCTTTGATCGCAGCTGCTGACATCCTTTTCTCCGTCTCTCCCAAGCCGGCCACGGTGCCCCCCTCCTGACTCAGTCAAGAGCTTTAGGGTGTGCAGACTGTAAGAGCAGCAGTTTCCTGGCATAAGCCACCATTTTAGCACCAGCAACCTGCAGGAAGAGCAGGTCCAGACCCTGGAACAGTTTCCCATCCATGAAGGCTGAAGTCAAGAGGTATCAGAGAATAGGTCCAGCATAGCTACAACACTCCCCTCAACAGAACAGGAAATGGAGGTTAGCTGGAGTTTGGGGAATGGCACTCAGTGTCCCTTTGCAACAGATCTCATATGGAAACAGACCTCTTGAAGAGCCTGGCAATTCTGTCCCATTTCTTTCACAAGGACTGGCAGAGATGGGTGTCAGAGGTCCTTGGCTGCTATTGTGGTAGGAGAGTTTCCTCCATTGCTCTCCCCATGACTGTCCCAGGGAAGAATTAATCTGTAGGCTTTCCTTTGGAGTTATTGGGGGGGGGCACCAGGAAATCTCTGAAGGTGCAAAGAGGCTTAATGGGTACCTTGGTGAGAGGGTGCAATGGTGACAGAGCAGTGGGTGGCATGGTTGGTGGATATGATGGCAATCAGGACAGTGTCTTCAGGAGAGAGAGCTGAAGAACGGTGAGAAATGAGAGGTGGTAGTACTGCCAGGGTTTGGCCTAAGGGGCTAGGGTCCTGGGGCCTCTGGCACAGTCAGGTGCTGGAAAGTAGAGAAGGGCTCAGAAGCTGCAGATGACACAAAGATAACTGACCTTGGGGCACACAGTTTTCACCGGCCATTAAGAAGCCCTCTTGGCTAGCATGGCTCTGGCAGGTACGTCCCATTTTTTTCTTGTCCCCCTCCTGGGGGTCCCATATGTACTGATGGCCCCTGCAATTATCCTGTCTTCCCCTTTGTACCTTAAGGATTCTGCAGGGAGGGCTTCTCTATTTTCTTCAGTTCTCAAGGTCTGCCAACCCTAGGTGGAGGCTTGAACTTAAAAGTCATTTGCTGGGGGGTTTCCTTCCCTTGGCTCTGGTCCACACTGGTGTTCCCCAGAGCCTAACCAGGGGGAAATAAATGCCTTCTCTGTACCCCTGTACCCCTGGGACATTTCCCTATATCACTGGCCCAAGTGATTTCTCGTTTCCTCACTCTTCACACTGGAAGCACTGGTCCTGGCAAGCTCAGGCTGCCTATATATTGTGTTCTCCAGATAGCTTCTCCCTGCCCCATCTCTGGGATCTCTCATCTTCCTTAGGACCCCTTTATATGGCCCCAAGACCATATGCTAGAGTGCCAAGATAGAAGCAGAGGTTATAGTACTCTCTGTCACTCCTTCAGGGAGTGTCCTCAGCTGATGTCTGGCTGCAGGGGCTGCAGGGCTGGGGAACCTCGAGGGTACATGTGGTCCTCTAGGTCTTCAAGTGTGACCCTTTGACAAAGGGCCGCACTTGAGGACCTAGAGGGTCACATGTACTCTCAAGTGTTTGGATTCAGTCAAAGGGCCTCAAGTTCCCCACCTCTGGCTAGGGGCTCTGTGTCATTTTTCCAGTCCTGAGGCCATCTCCTCTTCCTGACTTTTAGGCAAATCCTTCAGCTGTCCAGTCACATCCATTAAGGGTGCCAAGCCATCAGACAGAGGACGCTCTGGTAAGTGTTCCTTTATCTTATATAAAAATATTTTCAACAGCTCTGTTTTTTTCCCTTCCCAAGGAGGCTTTTAGGTGGCATGATTCAATCCAGTTCAATCCAATAAGCGTTCATTAAGCACCTACAAAAAGCCAAGCATTGTCTCAGGTCTGCCTTCAAGGAGATTACATTCTACTAGATTTGGTTACATAGGCTATTCAAGTCTATTCTGCAGGAGTCCCAGCCTGGCCGGAGATGTAACCTGCAGGCTATAGCAGTGTCCCCCACCCCCAAAGAATCCAGAAACTGTCGCCTAAGTTTCTGAATGCTCCCCAGCAGGGGGCTCCCCTCCTCCATAAGAACTGCCCAGTACAGGATGTAGATTCAGGAGCAGGATTTTTTTTTCCCCTGGGACAAATACAAAAAAAACTGCACCTAGGCCAACTGGTACAAAGTGTGTCCTCAACGGAGGGGCATGTGGGACACTGTCCTGATGGGGGAAAGGGGCAAAATGGAGAACCCAGGAGGGCTGCTGGAGAGGCCTCCTAAAGATGGCATGGGTCAAGAACTAACCTCTGTCAGACCTGACAATTTCCTAATTTAACTAGGCTTATTTGTTTAACCTATACATATTTGTTTTGAGTTTTTGTTTTCTTTTTTCTTTTCCTACTGTGGGGAGTTGGAAGAGAGAGAAAATAAATGCTTTTAAATTGAAAAAAAAATTAATTAAATTAAATCTATTCTATCTTTTTGAATTAGGTGTTAAACACTGTTGTTCCTACACTGCCAAATGCTGTTAGCAAACTAAATTTGGTGCCTTCTAAATTTAGCACCAGGAGGCAAAGTTGCGGTTTCCCCACCCTAGTCATGGTCCATGTCTGCCAGAGAGCCTCCACCCCTTTTCCAATCTGTCCACGATAAAAGACACCTTTGTGGCCAGGACTGTTAAGAAGGTCTGTAGCTCAGTCTTAAAGACCAGCTCACACTGGCCCAAGACGGCAAGTATCTTCATCTGCTGTAGCTGCTGCTCTCCGGGCATGGATGGGGAAACCCCCCATGACCACCTTGGGTGGCAGCAGCCTGGCCACAGTGACAGGCATGGCTGGAGCCACCGTGGCCATTCTTGAAACTATTTTCTCAGTCTGTGCATTATCACCATCAGACTCTCAAAGACTTGGGAAGGCAGGGAAAGAGAGAAAGAGAGGGTAGGCTTCGAAGTGCATGCTGTTACTTTAAAGGGTCTAGGGACCTCTGGCATAGTAACAGTAGCAGTAGTAAAAATAAAAATAATAATTAGTACATGATAATAATACCGAACACTTACTAGTACTTTAATATTTGCATATTTGCTTTAATATTTAATATCTGAACACTTTACAAATATCTCATTTGATCCTTACAACAACCCTGTGTACTAGTATTATCCTTATTTTACTATTGGGGAAACTGAGGTAGAGGTTAAATGACTTGCCTAGGGTCACACAGCTAAGTGTGTGAATTTGAACTCAGGTGTTCCTGATTCCAGGCTCAGCACTTCAAGCCACTGTGCCACCTAGTTGCCTATTATAATAGTATTACACAACAGTGGTGTCAAATTCAAACAGAAACAGAAGCCACTAAATCACTTAAGGATCCCTCTGGGCCACACATTGACTTAGAAAACCACATACTAATATTATCTGTGTTTTATTGTATTTTATTTATTTTATAAAACATTTCCCAATTACTCTGGAGTTTGGCACTCTGGAGTGTTATGAGCCACATCTGGCCTAGTTTTGACACTTGGGTTCAAGATAATAGAACGTGTTGTCAGACTTGTAGCTGTCACTGAGAGGTAGGTGGAATATTGGATAAAGGGTTGGACTTATACTCTGGAAGACTTGAGTTCGAAGCCAGCCCTAGACACTAACTATCTCTGTATTCCTTAGGCAAATCACTTAACAGTTTTCTCATCTATGAAATGAGGGGGCTGAATTTAATGGCCTCCAAGGTCCCCACAAGCTCTAAATCTGTGATACTAAGTAGAGTGTTGGGCCTTCAAGACCTGAATTCAAGTCTGATCTCAGACACTTACTAGTGTGACCCTGGGCGAGTCACTTAACCTCTATTTGCCTCAGTTTCCTCATTTGTAAAATGAGGATTATTATACCTCCCAGGGTTGTTATGAGGATCAAATGAGATATAAAAAACAATGGGCAGCTAGGTGGTGCACTGGATAGAGCTCTGGCCTCAGAATCAGGAGGATCTGAGTTCAAATCTGGCCTCAGACACCTGATACTTACTAGCTGTGTGACTCTGGGCAAGTCACTTAACTCCAATTACCTCACAAAAAAAAAAGAGAGAGAGATAAAAAAAATTTGTAAAGTACTTAGCGCAGTGCCTGGTACATAGTAAGCTTATTAGCTCTATCACTTTGTGATGTAGTCATTGGTGCCCAAGTATATTCATGTCCAATATTTAAAGCAGCTCACAGGATAGTCCTATTCACAAGACTTTCCCCCAGGCACCCAGAGCTCAGGGGAAGACAAACACAGACATGCAAAGAGTCACCGGGGTAACTAAATTCCCCAGAGTGACACTGCTCTGCCATACAGGGGTTCTTACCTATCTTGCTTCCTTGCTTTGGAAACACTCAGCTCTTTGTTGTTGTTGTTTTTGAGTTGTTTCAGTCATGTCTGACTCTTCATGACCCCATTTAGGGTTTTCTTGGCAAGGATAAGGGAATGGTTTGCCATTTCCCTCTCCAGCTCATTTTACAGATGAGGAAACTGAGACAGAGTTAAGTGACTTACTCAGGATCACCCAACTAATAAGTGCCTGAGGCCAGATTTGAACTCAGGAAGATGAGTCTTCCTGACTCCAGGCCAGGTGCTCTGTCCACTTTGCCACCTAGCTGCCCTATCTACCATCTACTCTACCATCACAGTATCACACAGCAGCCTAAATACCACCCACAAGCCTGGGCTCCCCCTACATTTTACCTGCTTGCCTACAGACAACCACAGAATGGAAAAGCTAAGATCGTTGGCAACAAATGCCACTTTCCTGCCCCCCAGATCAATTTGTTCTGTCTTTGTCCTCTGGGGTAATTAATATTGGCACTCCTTTGTGTCTTTGTCATTGTGTTTTATGGGTGGGTACTCCTGGATTTCTGTGTCCAATTTTGCAGCTTGTGCTGTTCCAGAGCCCACACTTAACTTGTACTAGCCTGAGAAAGGAAGAAGTAATAAAGCTGTAGAATCAGATCCAGTCTAGAATTATCTGACTTGTACCCACCGAGCTTCCTTCTGGATTCCTTTCCCTAGAGAACTGTGCTTGAAGGCAGAATAATGCTAACACTGTCAGTATGGAAGAGTGTCCAAAGACTGAGCGTGGGGATGTGACCTTCATAGGTTCTTTACTACTCCCAACTAAGCTTGGCTCTGTGATTTCTCACATCCCCTAGCTCTGTTGTGTCAGGGTAAAGTCCTTCAGCTAGTTGAGAAGGCTAGTCTGAACTAGCCTTGGAAAACGTTGTCTCTTCTCTCAATGAAACCAGGGCCTGGGGTAGGGGGAATTGGGTCAAACACCCCTGCTCATCTACCTGAACTGTTTGTAGCTGCTTAAGAGTAAGAGAGTAAGATTAAAAATATAAAAAGATCAAGAATACTCTCTTTGATTCAGTCTGTCCTTACCTCTTAACATCTGGAGCAGGGGAGACTCCCTCTTCCTTCCTTTCAACCAACCCTCCTCTTCTTCAAGAGGAGCAGAAGCAATACCAGCTGCTAGGCAGCCTGGGACAAGAGAGGTGAGCAGGCTCCAGCGTAACAATTTCCATGAGACAGGCCAAGCAAATGATCGTGATGCCAAGCCTATTCAACAGAATTACATGGGGGGCAAAAGTTAGTGTTATTTGCTCTTCTAAATTCTGGAAAAATGTTGCTGTTGAGTTTGGGGGTTTTTTTAAGTGCATATTAATCCCACAGGGTATTGAGTAAAATGTCCCTTGATTCTCTAAGGCAAAGATCCTTAACCTGGGGTCTGTGAACTTGTGTTTTTTTTTTAATTGATAATATATTTCAATATACTCAGTTTCTCTTATAATCTTATTGTTTTATTACAAAATAAATAAAATTATTGTGATGATTATATTTGTATATAATATAAAATTATGTATTCTAAAGAAGAAGTTATTCTGAGAAGGGGTCAATGGGCTTCACCAGGCTCCCAAAAGGGGCCATCACACACACACACACACACACACACACACACACACACACACACATTGAGAACCACTGTCCTAAGGATAGCATAGTCCTAATACAAAATGGTAGATGGGACCCAAGACAAGAAGAAGGTAAAGTCTGGAAGTAGGGGGTGAAGGAAACAGGTCTAATGCCTTTCTACCTTCTTCATAGCTACAAAAGCAAGACTGATAGTCATTATATATGATAAAGAGTCTTTTTTCCATTTTAAATAGTATTTTATTTTTTCCAATTACATGTGAAGATAATTTTTAAGATTCCTTTTTAATATAAAATTTTAAGTTCCAAATTTTCTCCCTCCCTTCCCCCCTTCCTAAGACAGTAAACAATTTGATATAGGTCATATAGGTGCAATCGTGTAAAACATATATCCATATTAGTCATGTAATAAAAGAAGAAACAGAACAAAAGAAAAAACCTCAAAAAAAAATTAAAACAGTATGCTTTGTGCTCTATTCAGACTTTATCAGTTCTTTCTCTGACTGTGCATAGCATTTTCCATCATGAGTTAAAGAGTCTTTCAAATAGCAGGATCATAAGCCAGGGGTGTATTGATCAGCCTATCGTTTGCCTTAGGGACAATCACAACCATCATACATGCAGGGTTGTCCAGTTCTAGTCCTGAAAATTCCCCAGGCCATAATGCTTTACCTGCCAGTTTATGGAGGCATTGTCCTCTCCCTAGGGATCCTCCATCTTCCCATTGCCTGGCATGGACATCCAGGCCTCTGTCGGTTGCCATGTTAGTACAATTTGGTAGCAGCCCTCTCTCACACCCAGCCTGTGTCCTGAATTCCAGTTGTTCACCTGAGAACACCAGTGTCCCAGTGATTGTCCCATAGAAGTCATAGATTTAGAAGTGGAACAGCCCTTAGAAGTCATCTAGGCCAACTCATTCATTTTACAGATGCAGCCCAGAGGGATAAAGTGATTGACCAAAGGTTACACCAATGGCAGAGCTGAGATTCAAACCCAGGCCTTCTGATAAGAAATTTTTAAAAATACAATTTTATCAATATTTTTTAACATTGTCTAAATTTCTCCATCCATCCCTTCCCTTTTCCCTTCCAGAGAGCCATCTCATATTCCAAAGAATTTTTTTTTGAAAGGAAAAAGAAAAAAGGGAAGAATAGGAAGCTGAAAGAAAGGACAGGAACCCTGACTAAGGTAGATAGGATGAGGGGAACAGATGATGTGGAGGAGGCAGAGCTACGCAACTTCTATTTTGTTTTTATGATGTATTCCAAGAAGAATCGTCTTTGGGCTGGGATGGGCTGGAACATAAATGGTTAACAGGGAGTTGAAATCCAGCGTAAACAAGAAGATAAGAATGCCCCTGGACTCTGTGCTTGGCTTTGTTCCATTTAGCATTTCAATCAAGGACTTGGATGAAGTCAAGGATGACATGCCATCCAAATCTCAACAACTTGGATGAAGTCAAGGACAATATGCCATCTAAATCAACAGATGACACAGAGCTAGGAGGGATAGCTAGCGAACAAACTGAATGACAGTCAATATCTGAAATGACAGGCTAAGAAGACTTAAACAAAAAAAAAAGGTGATAGAGATAATTGAAAAAAACTTGTGTAACCTAAGTCCCAAAACCATTGGTGTGGGACTCTCTCCTCGTTGGCGGAGATGATGCCCCACACCTGCATGAGGGGCAGAGTTGAGGAGAGTGGGAGAGAGGAGAGCTCCTGTCTCCTCTGCTTCTTCAGCCTTTACTGTCAATTTGGGCTTCTGGCTTCCTGTGTCAAGAGAAAAGATGGATGATGCCAATTCCACTTAAGATTGCTGAAGGAAAAGCCAGCATGAGAGGAGCTGGCAATCTCCATCAAGTCCCTATTCGCAGCTGGCTACACGAAGGACTTCAAAAAATTTTCCTTTGGGTGAGATCTAGGCCTCTCTCTCTGTCTCTGTCTGTCTGTCTGTCCGTATGTCTCTCTCTCTCTCTCTGTCTCTCTCTGTCTGTCTGTCTCTCTCTGTCTCTCTTGCTAAGTTCCCTCCCTCCCAATGGAATAACCTCTTCATTCTGTATTGTCTGGTATATTTTCTCCTATGTATAATTTCTCTGATTTCTGTTTTGCTATTGACTTGGATAAATGGGTTTCTTTGCTGCTTTCATTGTGAGTTCATTGTGGAACTGGTATTTGGTGGAAAGGGAGTCAAGCCTTGGCTATCAAGTTTGAGTTCTCCTTTCCCCATTAATCGCTTCTAATCAGCAATCAGCTTGAACCTGAAAACCACATTCCCTAGAGAGCAGATAGATATAATTTCAGCCCAATATCTCCTCTCTTTGAGAGCAGAGCAGCTGCCTTTGGCCCCAACTTCCTGCTCCCCCTCCTGGCAGGAATGAAAATCTCCCCAGAAGAAGATGGTGGTGGAGAAGCAGCTAGAGATGTCTGTTCTGCCTTCCTTGGAGAAACACAACAACACCCCATGCTACATGTCGGGGACAGCTTTGCTACACTTGTGCTTGGGCTCAGGAATCAGCTTCACAAGTACAGGATTGTAGAGGCATGGCAAGATCACAGTTTTCGAATAAAAGATTTCAGGATTTTTGTTGACAACAAGCTTAATAGAAGTCAAGGGACTGCTGTCAGCCAAAAAACAAAAACAAAAAACAAACCTAATGTGATTTAGGCTGCATACGGAGGCATAGTGGTCAGAATGAGGGAGCTGATAGTCCATTGATCAGTCAACCAGTCAATCAAACCTCAGAATACTCTGCCCTGGTCAAACCCAACACAGATTATTGTGTTCAGTTCTGAGCACCAGATTTTAAGGATTTTGACAAAGTGAAGTGTATTCAAGGGTGGAAAAACAAGAATGGTGAGGGCCATTGGACTTGGCCTCACAAGATCAGTGTAGGTTTACTGGTTCCAGAATCTTCTGCAAGTCATCTCATTGCTCTGGGCCTTAGTTTTCCCATCTGTAAAATGGGATTAAACTAAATGATGTCTTCCAGATCTAAGAGTCTGTGAAATCAAAAATGTTGAGGTGGAAAAGGAGTAACTCAGGAGAAGCAGGAAGCAGTCCCTAGACCTGATAACTTGGTCCAGTCTCATTTATCCAAAAAATGGTTTTTTTGTTGCTCTCAGTTCATTCTGAGTTTTGACCCTTTGGACACTGTTCTTACCTGGCCATGCAACTCCATTCTCCCCGCTACCTCTCCACTTAATAGCACTTTTTTCCAATTACATGTGAAGACAGTTTTCAACAGTCACTTTTATAACATTTTGATTTCCAAATTTTTCTCCCTCACTCCTCCTCACCCCCTCCCCAAAACAGCAAGCAATCTGATACAGGTTATACATGTAGAATCACATTAAATATATTACCACACTAGTGCTGTTGTGAAATAAGAATCAGAACAAAAGGGAAAAATCATGAGAAAGAAAAGACAAAAAACAAGTGAAAATGGTATGTTTTGATCTACATTCAGACTTGATAGTTCTTTCCCTGGACGTGGACAGTATTTTCCATCACGAGTAGTAGTTTCTTTTATCTGCTTCCTCAGCTTTTTCAGAATTAAGTCATTACGAAAAAAGTCAAGAATTCATCAGCTGCTGTGCTTTTTTTGGGGGGGGGAGGTGAGGGGAACGTAGAAAGACAGAGAGAACAAAAGAACAATATGTCTGGATAGCTGAATTATAAATACCACCATGAATCTTGTGGAGTCCCAAAAGTGTTAACTCAAAACTACACTAAGACTTTTGGAACACTCTGTATGGTGCTGCCATGGTAGTTTTGTGATGCTTTCCAGATTCCTCATTTATTTCCTCCTCCTGATTGGGTGGTCTGTAACATATTGCAGCTATAATATCACTTCTATTTCTCTCTCCATTGTTCCTCACCCCAATGTCCTTCACCATGTTTCTTCCATCCAGTTCCTGGATTTCCTCAATGAAGCATGCTTTCTGACTGTACAATGTTATTATCTTTTTGATAATAAAGTAAGCCCCTTTTTGAATAAGGTACAGCTTTCTATAATCATAGCTGAATCATCAGCCCCATCACATCAAGTGTCAGTGATACTTATGAGATTGAATTTACTTCCTTGTAGTCAGAGATTTGTCTTGTTTATTACTTATATTTTATGTATTTGGGCACAGACATCTGAGACCATGGGTTTTATTACTGGCTCTCCTCTTAGATGTTGTCTGTTGCAAAGTTCTGGTCTTCTCTACTAATCTTCCTATTTTTTAGCATCTTCCACAGTATCTAACATACACTGTCTAAATGTATGTAGTTTTCTTTGCTGCCCCCCTCAACTTTCAGTTTTCTTTGTCCACCACCCCCATTTTCAGACCTTGTAAGACTCCGGGAAAATATATGTAACTGGAGTCTCTCCATATGAAGAGCCTGAAGAGTCTGCTTCCAGGAGAGTTGTGTTGACATGGAATCAAAGTGTGACTCCTTTGCTCACAGCATCCAATGAGAGACAAAGTTGTAAAGGGGAAGCCTTGGGGACTCCTCCCTTCTGAGGCCACGTGGCTTCATGAAATGGGCCTTGCTTCTTGGCCTGTATGTTTGTTCTTTTCCTCAAGAAGTGACCTTTAAGGATTGTCCTTTGGAACCACACCCAGAAATAGCTCAGATAAGGACTCATCTAGCAGTCGTGCCAAATCTGGATATGAACTTGGTGGCACCAATGCTATGTAGGAACTGAGCAAGTTACCACCGTCTGCCTCTGTTTCCTCAACTATGGGGGAAAAATGGGGATAATAATAGCACCTGGCACATAGTAGGTATTTAATAAGTGCTTGTTCCCTAAAGTGGAGTGGGGGAGTGTATTGCCAAGGTATTGAGAGGGAAATGTTTGTACTTTTATTCATGTTATATCTTTGAAATAAATGCTCCTTTATAAAAGTTAATTGGTGTTCAGTGGTTAAACAAACATTGGGGCACTAGTCACTGGCACCTAATAGCGGGGGAAACACAGGTAAGGGAGGCTCAAGCCAATGGTGTAAGAAATGAAAGAGTCCTAAACCCCTTGGGGTACCCCAGAACCCTGATGGGAAAATGTAGCCAGGCAGGCTCCAGGATAGTAGGACAGAGCATACTCATTACACACATTTTTTAATGATACTCTTTAGGTGAAGACCAGCACTGACCAAGAAATCATCATTATTGTACCTTAAGTCTTCAGTGAATCTGTGATATCACTCACATGGGTACTCCCACTAATATGCAGAGCACAGATCATTCATGAATGTTCATCTTGTGTGACTCCTGTTCATGTCTATGTCTATGTCCATTCCAGGGAATTCATCCAACATGGCCACCCATCTTTGAAATCAAGGTCCAAAAATGCAAATCCCAATCTCAGATGCCATCTTCTTAGCCAGATGGTCATTTCCCAAACCTGCACCTTTCTTAAACCACCAGCTGTGCCCTAAGTTCTTTAATTTCATGCCCAGAACTTAATAATACCTACCAACAATTTATAGGTTCCTTCTAGTGATAAACATTTGTTCCCACATAAATCACTAGAAGTTGGTAATAGTGATTATATCTAACAGTCTTGGGAGGCTCTGCATCATGTCTTGGATGTATACCTTGGCAAGGCAGACAACTTCTTCATTACTTGTCAAGCCAACAAATAGCCGCTTTGGTGCCCTTCACCACTATTGGTCTTGTTGCTCTGACCATTACTGTATGAACCTTCTCCTGATGGTGCCTAGAGATTCAACTCATTCTACTTTGGACCCCCCTGGAAGGGCCCAGATCCTCTCTCAATGGAAATAGCCTATTTTTTAGCACTAAATGTCCTGTGGTCCTTCATTTTCTCCTCTGCCAATCTCGTGGCAGAGATGAGAATTTCCCTCTGATTTTACATTCATTTTTCCCCTTTGGTGAAAGTCTTGAACTCTTTTAAAGAACACTTCATGACTTACTTTACTCTCAATGCCTAGCTTTAAGACTTATCCATCAATTATGGAATTACATTGTTCATACCCTTTGACCCCTATTCCTGGAAGGCTCTTCCCCTTACTTCTGCCTTATAGCTTCCCTTCAAGCTCAACTGAAATCCCATCTACTCCAGGAGGCCTTTCTAAGTCCCCAGAGATACTTTCCTTCTACTCTATATATAAACATGTCTACCTAGCTGTTTATGTGTGGTCTCTCCCCATTAGAATTTAAGCCCCTTGAAGTCAGGAACTGTCTTTTTCCTTTCTGGGACTTAGTAAATACTTAAGAAATGCCTGAGGACTTGACTTAATCCAGAGGTTCCACTACTTGGATTATATTTCATGGAGGTCACTGATAGCCAGATCTCCTTTTTTTTGTCTTGTTTTGACTCTAATTTATTCCTTATTCACAGTTCCCTGTGAATCATCTCCTGATGGATACAGACCAGCAGTTTCTCTTTGACTAGCAGCGTTAGACAATTGCCAAGGGCACTAGAACTTAAGGGATTTGGCCAACTCACACAGCTACTATATGTCAGGAGCAGAACTTGAATTTTCATCTTCCTAACTCGAGGCCAGCTCACTATCCACTACTCTATGATAAATCATAGAAGAGGTTCTAATATATACAAAAATGTCCATAGCAGGATGATTTGTGATGACTGGAAATCTGGAAAAAAAGACACCTGTCCACTGATTGGAGGATGGATGAACAAATTCTGGCACATAAAGGTTATTGACTAGGTCCCATAAGGAATGATTAATATTAAAAAAATTCAGAGAAAAATGAGTCTCGTATGAAATGATAAAGAATGAAGTACAGCCGAAAAAACCATTTGCTATGCACAATAACAACAATGTAAGTGAAATCAACAGAAAGAAGCAATAAAACTCAACTAATGTCCGTGTTATGTCTTTTCGGTTAATAATTATTATTCTATTTGGGAGGGGGGCACTTGGTAAAGGTCTCATTTGTTGGGAAGTGTCTCTCTTGTCAAAACAAAATGTATTAATAAGTTTTTTTTTCATAGTCCACCCAAAAGGAATAGGGTGCTTATATATCTTCCCATGGGGGAGGGAGAAGATCAGTGTGAGAGGATTATTGACCACTTTACCTGTAAATAGAATTAGTTGTCTTTCCCACTGATCCTTCCTTCTCTCATCTCTAACTCTCCCATACTCCTGTTGGGGTATGGGAAAGAATAGTGTATAGGAGATGTCATGAGGCTAATATACCACTAAGAAGATTCCCATAACTTACTATTGCTTTTAAATCTATTAGTTTTCCACCTGCAGCCACCACCACCACAATGGAGGGATGGACAGTAATGGAGAGAGGTTTTATGGAGAGAGCTTCTTCACCATGGTTGGGGGCAACTGATGGAGAGGAAGTTCAATAAAGTGGTAACTTTCCTCTCCCTCGCCTCCAGACTCTAGTCAATATTGATCTTGGCTTTTTATACAATTGAGGGTAAGGGCAATCATATCACAGACCAGGGAACATAAGGGAGAAGAACAAAGCACTGGGGGCTGGGAGATACGACAATGGTAGCTTGTTGCATGGTATGATGGGACCATTGCCAAATCATTTCATTCCCTAGGTTTCAGCTGCCTCATTTATAAAAAGGGAAGTAACACCATACTTAGAGAGGCAGCCTGGTATGGTGGAGTGGTATAGTGCCGGCCTTAGAGTCAGGAACAATAATAATAATAATAACAATAATAATGCACTTATATAGCATTTTAAGGTTTGCAAAGCACTTTACAAATGTTATCTCCTTTCATCTTCATGCCTTTAGAGGTAGGTGCTAGTATTATTTGTTGTTTTGTTTGTTCAGTCTTTTCAGTCCTATTGGACTCTCTGTGACTCAATTTGGGGTTTTCTTGGCAGAGATAATGTAGTGGTTTGCCATTTTCTTCTCCAGCTCATTTTATAAATAAAGAAACTGAGACAGACAGCGGTAAGTGACTTGCCCAGGGTCACACAGCTAGGAAGCATTTGAGACCAGATTTGAACTTAGGAAGATGAGTCTTCCTGACTTTAGATGCGGCACTCAGGGGTTGGGAACCTACGGCCTTGAGGCCACATGTGGCCTTCTAGGTCCTCAGGTGCAGCCTTTTGACTGTGTCCAAGTTTTACAGAACAAATCCTTTTATTAAAGGGATTTGTTCTGTGAAGTTTGGATTCAGTCAAATGGCTGAACTTGAGGACCTAGAGGGCCGCATGTGACCTCGGGGCCACAGGTTCCTCACCCCTGAATCCACTATGCCACTTAGCTGATATATATACATACATGCATACATACATGTGTGTTATGTTATATATTCTTATATAATATAATATTAACATACAATATTACATGTTACAATCTAATGCCAGTATTATACCATGAAGCAATCATAGTGTCCTAAGCAACCAATCTTCTAAGATTCTAAATTGCCAAATACTTGCTAATTAGCTTCAGTAAAGGTAGTTTCCTCACTGGAAATTTCCTACATGGATAAATTCATAGAAACAGATAAAAAAAAAAAAACCAAACCCTAACACCTTATCTGCATAAAGGGAAGGGATTGGACAGGATGATCTCCTGAGATCTCTTCCAACTCAGAACTATGATTCTGTAATTCTTGTCATGCATCACCAGAAGTGTGGTGATTGGAAGATTCTGGATTCTCTCTGACCCTGAGGGAGACAGACTACGATGGATTCTGTTGGAGGAAATGCCTTTTTATTTGGGTATCTTTACTTGCAGCTTTTTCATACACAATAATTCTATTTTTAGGAGAATTCTAAAAAATTGCTGAATTCATTTGAGGGAATTTATTTAGAAGAAAAACAACATTTCTGTATTGTGGGGAAATTTCTTTTATTCTCACTGGTGGACAACAAAAGTATAGGCAATGGTTTTTTAACTAGAGGGGATGGGACGGTCCAGTGAGATGGAGAGGCGGATGGCACTCTAGGCAGTGTGTTTATGTGTGTGCACAAGCATGCATGTGTATGCACCATATGTGTGTTTTGCTATGTCTGTCTCTTGTTCTCTTTCATCCTCTCTCAATCTGTCTCCCTTCATCTGTCCATCTGACTGTTCCTGACTCTCTCGGGCTTTGTCTTTTTTTTTCAGCATAGGCCCAGCACAGGACTGGGACATTGGGAGAGAAGTTGTCTCACACCTCTGAAATCAGAATACTCTTCTCAACCTCCCCAGCGCCACACACACACACACACACACTCTCTCTCTCTCTCTCACCATGTTTCCTCCCCTGATTGTCCCTCAAAATCTCCCAGGCCCAGCCCGGGGCTGCTGACTGTTACCATAGCAATGGCAGGGCTGGAAGTGTTCTCAGCTCCCTCAGGCCAATAAGCTATGCTGCTATCCCGGCCTGCACAGACTAGGGGATGGGGTTCCTTCCAGGTATACCCTGATCACAGGGACTTTGAGAATACAGGCAGAAAAGTCAGAGACAAAAAAGAGAAACAGAAAAACAAAGAGCTGGAGACTGGGACACAAAGAGACAGTACAGACGCATAGAGACAAAGAAAGGCAGGCACAGATCAATACACAGATCCAAAAAAAAAAAAAATCCTAGACAATAACAGAGACAGAGAGATAAAGACAGAGACCAAGGCTAAGATAGAAACAAAGAAAGGCATAAAAACAAAGTGGAATATAGACATTGGGAGAGAGAGACACAAAAAGCAAAGACAAAGACCCAAATGCAGAAAAAAAAAAAAAAAACCAATGCCCAGAAATGGAAAGAACAGAGGAGAGAGATTGAGAGACAAGTCCCTGCTCTGTAGGTGACCAATATTTTCTGTTGTGCTCATTTACTTCTCATTCCTTGCCTTATTTCCTCTAAAATTACCTTCTCCCAGAGCTGTAACTAGTCATTTTTATGCTAAGGCAAATTCAGCTGAGCTGGGGCAAGAAGAGAACATTTTGCTTAAAGTGGGTATAGTCCCACCAGATATCCACAAAGTCTGACCCCTGACTCCCAGTGTGAAGCCAGATGAGAATGGTGGTAGGTGAAGGCAGGTCCCATGAGAGGGACCCCACTGTGACAGCAGGGCAGTGACAGGGGCAAGAGACTTGACTTTGGAGTCAGAGGCCCTGGGTTCTAAACCTGCCTCTGACGCTAACTCCCCACGTGAATTTGGGCAAGCCACCTAACTTCCCTGAGTCTCAGTTCCCATAACTATAAAATGAGGGGATTAGACTCTAGATCTGGATCTCGGTTCTATGATTTTTGAACCGATGCCCCTGGGGATGGTGCCATGGCTGGGCAAGGAACTGGAAGCAGCCATACAGTGCAGAGCAGGCCAGTGTGGGGACCAAAAGGCACAGAAAGAGAGTAGGCCAGAGAACAACCACAAAAAAGAAATATACACATTTAATGTGACAAAGCCTAAGTCAATCCAGTAACATCTCACCAACTATAGCTCTGTACTCTGGAGTTCCTGGAGAAGGAAATGCAAACTGCTCCAGTATCTTTGCCAAGAAAACCCAAAATGGGGTCACCTAGAGTCAGGTCTGAATAGCAAGACTTTAGAGTTCACTGCCTTCTCACTCCCCTCTTCAGTTCAATGTCTTCTCCTTTATTTCACCCACTGGATTATTCCTAAATCAATCCCTATCCCACTCTTTTACATTCTAATCAGGAAAACAACACATAAGAAGCTGAAAACTGCGGTGGGGGTAGGGAGGAGAAGGCACCTGAGTTTCGTAAAGAAAGTCAAGAGTCAGGCATGGATCCCAGACAGGAATGAAACCATGACTGACCTGGGCACATTCCTGAAAATGGAGGTTCTGGAAGGAAATGGCCAATCAGAAGAAGGGACTAAAGGGATAGAAGGATTTTCCAGCATGAGATAGAATATGGAGGTGAAGGGATATTCCAGGATGGAAAGGCTGCTGGGACATATAGAGAAAAAAGTCGAATAAGACCCAGAGGGTAATGAAGGAGCATGGAGGTAAGACTCACATACTGAGATGAGATGAATGACGAGGCTCAAAGTGAGACAAAGGGATAGCCAAGGTCAGGGCTGCTATGTGAAGAGCTGTGAACACATATTGTTTTTAAAGCTCTGAATGAGAAGGGATGAATACCCAGAGGTTAATCAATCAACATTTTTTAGGTACCTATCATGTGCCAGGCACTGTGCTTTGTGATACAAAAACAAAAGTGAAATTCTCCATACCCTCAAGGAGTTTATGTTCCAACATGGAAGAACACATAAATATAAAGAAGGATATACAAAATACAAAACAAATACAAGGTAACTTTGGGGGTGTGTGGGTGTAGAGGAATACATTAGCAGCTAGGAGGACCAGGAAAGGTCTCCTGCTGAAAATTATGCTTGAACAATCTTGACAGAAACCAAATTCCAAAAGGCAGAGGTGAGGAGAGAGTGTATTCCAAGCATGGTGGGGACAGCCATGGCAAAGGCATGAAATGAGAGATGGAGTGTTATGTGGGGAACAGCAAATAGGACAGCTTAACTGGACCTTAAGAGTGCAAGAAGGCCCCAATTGATAAATGGTCAAGGGATATGAACAGGTAGTGCTCAGATGAAGAAATTAAAGCCATCTGTAGTCATATGAAAAAATGCTCAAAATCACCATTGATTAGAGAAATGCAAATCAAAACAACTCTGAAGTACTACATCACACCTATCAGATTGACCAACGTGACAAAACAGGAAAATGATACATGTTGGAGAAGATGTGGAAAAATTAGAACTAATGCATTGTTGGTGGAGTTGTAAAATGATCCAACCATTTTGGAGAGCAATTTGGAGCTATGCCCAAAGGGCTATAAAAATGTGCATACCCTTTGGCCCAGCAATAGCACTTCTAGGGCTATATCCCAAAGAGATCATAAAAATGGGAAAAGGACTCACATGTACAAAAATATCTATAGCAGCTCTTTTTGTAGTGGCAAAGAATTGGAAATTGAGGAGATGCCCATCAATTGGGGAATGGCTGAACAAATTGTGGTATATGAATGTAATGGAATATTATTGTGCTATAAGAAATGATGAGCAGGCAGACTTCAGAAAAACCTGGAAAGACTTGTATGGACTGATGCTGAATTAAGTGAGCAGAACCAGGAGAACATTGTACACAGTAACAGTTACATTGTGCGATGACTAACTTTGATAGACTTAGCCCTTCTCAGCAATGCAAGGATCGAAGTCATCTCCAAAGGTCTGATGATGGAAAATGCTATCCACATCCAGAGAAAGAACTACGGAGTTTGAATGCAGATTGAAACATACTATTTGCTATTTTTTTCTTCTGTTTTGTTTTGTTTCCTCTTTCTGGTGGTTCCTCCTATTGGTTCTAATTCTTCTTTACAACATAACTAATGTGAAAATATGTTTAATAGGAATGTATATGTATAGCCTATATCAGATTGCACGCTGTGTCTTGGGGAAGGAGGGGGAGAAAAATTTAAAACTCAAAAGCTTATGGAAGTGATTGTTGATCAATCAAAAGAAATTAATAAAAAAAGAAATCAGAGGTCAGTACAATAAAGCTCAAGGCCTTTGTTGGTAGAAACTGACAGACTCTATGTTCTGCTAAAAAAGCCTTCAAAAAATCTCACTATCTTCTGTGTTAGTATGAGTTATTGTATTGCAAATAAATGACCAATAGTGAATTACAAAAAAAAGGGGGGGGGGGGCGGGAAGTAATTTATAATAAGACTGGAAAGGTAGGCTGGGGGCCTCGTCAATGAAGGCTAAACAGAGGACCAATGGAAACTTGAGGTTAAATGGGACAGGAGTGGAGGGGAGGGGAGAATTGAAATAGATATGTGTACTAGGAAAATCACATGACTACGTGGAGCCGGGAATGGAAAGGGCAGAGACCTAAAGCTGGGAGACCAATTTTGGAAACTAGAGGTGATGAAGAGGGCATATACTAGATCAGTGCTGCCAAACAAAAAAAAATGGGGGCCACTAACCCATGCATAAGGATCTCTGTGGCTTGTGTGTCAATTCAGAAAAAACCCATTATCTGTTTTGTTGTATTTTTATTTATTTTGTTAAATATTTTCCAATCAAATTTTAATGTGGTTCAGGACATACTTAGGAGGGTTGGGGCTGCATGTTTGACACCTCTATATCAGAGTGTTGGCTGTGTGAGTAGGTAGAAGAGGATATATATGAGGCGTGTTACAGAGTTAGAAAGGATAAGATTTGGCATTGATTAGATATATGGCATGAGAGCGAAGAGTTGAGAAAAGACACTGACATTGTGAACCTGGATGACCAGAAAGGCAACAATGCCACAACAGAAATAGAGAATTTCTGAAAAGGGGCTCTGTTTGGGGTGAATAACTGACAATAATAATGGTAGCTAGCACGTATAGAGCACCTACTACGTGCTAGGTACTATACTAAGAGCTTTACAATTATTATCTCATTTAATCTTCCCAACAACCCTGGGAGGTAGGTGCTATTATTATCCCCATTTTACAGATGAGAAAATTGAGACAGAGGGTAAATGACTTGTCTGAGGCTGGATTTGAACTCCGGTGCTCCCAGTGTCAGTCTTAGCACTCAGCACCAAGCTGCAAGTTCTGTTTTGGATGTATTGAGTTTGAGATGCCTATGAGGCATCCAGTTCTAAATGTTCTGCAGGCAGTTGGTGATGCAGGATTGGAGCTCTGTAGAGAGACCAGGGTTAGGGACAGCTAGGTGGTGCAGTGGATAGAGTACCAGCCCTTGAGTCAGGAGGTCCCGAGTTCAAATTTGGCCTCAGACACTGGACACTTACTAGCTGTGTGACCCTGGGCAAGTCACTTAACCCCATTGCCTAGCAAAAAAAAAAAAGAGAGAGACTAAGGTTAGACATTTAGATCTGGGCAGGAATATGCTGGAGCTAGCTTGAACCGGCTGATTATTAAACTGTCAATGTATTTCTACCTTGGAAATTGACAAACACTACAAATCAGGGATTGATTTATTATTTTGTTGATTGCCTAGACTTAAGAAAGTAAAGGAGAAAATGTTAGTGATGCAGAGTAAACATAAAGGTGTGTCATGGGTACATTTTCTCCTCCATATAGCCGGTTGTTAAACATTTACCAGCACATTCTGGGTCTGATTGTCATTTGCATAGAGATGAGAATAAAATCCATGGAAACTGATGTGGTCATAAAGTGAAAATGTTTAGAATAGAAGTTCTTAATCTGGGGTCTGAAAACTTGTTTTTTTTAATTTTGATAATTATATTTCAACATAATTGGTTTCCTTTGTAACCATATATTTTATTTCACGTATTTAAAAACATTATTCTGAGGAGTCCATAGGTTTCACCAGTCTACCAAAAGGGACCTAACAAAAAAGTTGAAGAATCCCTGGTTTAGAGAAAAGAGAAAAGGCATTGGGACAGAGGTACACACAGTTAGGGGGCATGATATGCTGAAGATCCAGCAGAAGAGAATGAGAAGCAGTCAGAGAAGTAGGAGGAGAACCAGGAAAGAACAATGTCACCCAAACCCAGAGATAGTACAGAGATGTCAATAGTGTCAAATGCTGCAGGGAAGTTGAGTGGAGGCCATTAGATGGGGCAGTTAAGAATCCACTGATAACTTGAAACGAAGAAGTTTCTATTGAATGGGGAGGTAAGAAACCAGAATGTGGGGGGTTTAGAAGAGAGTGAGAGGAAGTGGAGGCAAGGTGGAGTTTGGATGAGAGAGGGATTTGAGATAGAACACAATAGCTATAGGAGTTGTAGGGATCTAGTAAGAAGTTTTTTGTTCTCGGTGATTGTTGTTTTGTTTTGTTTTGTTTATTAAAGGTTAGCCTTGGGCATCTTTATAGACAGTTTGGAAGGAACCAGATCAGTGAGCCATTTGTTTGGTGACTTATTGAGATAAATAACTTATTTCTGTTTTTAGGCATAACCCAAGTAGCAAAGCTCCATACCTCTCCTCCTGGTTCAGTCTTGACTGGGTTTCCCTGAAAATAATTATCTGTAAGGCTGCATTCAGTTCCTGGGAATATCTGAATTTTTTTTCCCTTTCCTGCTCTTCCTAAGTATTATTCAGTTCCCCTTCAAGCATTTGAAGATGGAGCTAATTTAATACAAGACATGTAAAGAATAATAGATTTAAAAGCAGAAGTAACCTTGGCAGTCAGAGTCCAATCTCATTTTACAGATGAGAAAACTGAGGTCCAGAACTATTGAATTACTTTCTGTGACTGTTAAGTAACTTACTATGTTCACATAGTTGCAGAGCAAGGGTTTGAACTCAGGTCCTTTAACTACAAAGGTGCATTTTCCACTTCACACAGAAAGAGCACTCACCTGAGACCATTTAGCAAGGGAAAAATACATTTACTTCCTCCTCTCCCCAGAGGGTCAGTCCCCATTCTCCGTGGAAACAAAAGGAACACCACCAATAGGGAAAGTCCAGTAGTAGCAAGAGAGTCAGAGACCTTGGTGAAGAAAGGGTAGCATCTACATGTTGCCACTTACCTGCTTCCCCAGGGGGGTCTACTCACTCAGTTGCTCTGGCATCATTCACAAGCTTTGCTCCCTCATTTCTCCTTGGCCCCTCCGAATCGTTGGGATTCCTACGGTTTCTGTCTTACTCAGGAACTCCTTCTGCCTAGCCAGCTCCAGAGTCCTAATAGCCCCCACAACCCCTTGGTAAGTCTTGTATATCTTCTCCTTCCCTGAGAGTGCCATATCACTCTTCACTACATCTGTGTTTCAGGCCCATGGCATTATGGAAAAGGACATTCAGCTTCTTTTATAAAGAGCCCAATTCTCTTTGCAGAGGACTTGAATCCTTCCCTATCTAAGCATATATATTATATGAGGTTGGTGACCATGGTGGCCAAAGTCTACAGAATCCCTGGCCAAAGGCAGTCCCGGTCCTGACATTAATGTAATGATTTCCCATACTAAATGTGTCCCTGAAGCCTTGAAGAGTACCTCTGAGGGTTTTTTATGTCCTAAGCATTCTGGGCACCTTTACTTATTAAGTGCCCCTATGTGGACAGTACACACAGAAAATTCAGAATGTTTTCATGTCTCCTTGAGTGGCATGGAAATGGGGTTGCAGTTAGGAACTCTGGTGTCATTAACCATGGTCTGAGCCCCACTACTGTCCTCCTCAAGTTAAGGTGAAGGCACTGGGTAGGCCACAAGACAAGCGCCTTAGTACTTCAAAGGCTTGGACAGCCATACTTGTTTTTATCAGAAGTTACAGGATGTGGAGATTTCACAAAAAAAAAAAAAAAGATACCAGTAATGTATAAAATAGTTCATTTATTAATCATGCATTTTAACTCACACAAGGAGAAGCCCAAGTCCTAAAACATCTTGGGGTACATGCAGTGGGGGAAGAAGGGTTTGGACTAAAGGTAAAGATTTGGGGTAAACTAGGTCTCATTAGTAAGTGAATGCAACTAGATCTAGATTCAATGGGGCCCCAGGAGGTGGGGGATAGATTGGCAATAGTAGATATAACTGGGCCTCATTTGGTGAAACATTTGGTGAAATGGTTCTTAGGCTATGAGAGAAGTAGTAAAGGGGTCAGCACTTGTCCTTCAGAGAGGTTATTCTCAGTACACACCCTGGTAACCCCAGCTTCATCAAGCTGTCCCTCCTTGTGCATGCAGCTATCACTAGAGGATGCCTGAATTACACCCACCTTCACACCAGGGCAGCTCACGGAGGCAGCCAAAGGTTTGGGGTTTCAAACAGAACCTTCCCCATCAGGAACATCTGGTTGATATCTCTGATATCATAAGCAGGGAGATGGTGTAGGTATTGGTCAGTGAATCAAATATGTAGTATAAGAATGGTGAATGAAGTTTTCAGAAAATGGCAGGGTGAGGGTGTTAGGCAGGAAGAAGGAGCCTGTGTGCCCAATGTCCACAGTAGAGACAGCCCCCCACAAATAATCTTTATGAGTCAGAGAGGCCTTTAAACCTCAGGGTTTTTTTGGGTTTTGGGGTTGGTTTTTTTTTGGTTTTTTGGCTTCATAGTTCAGTCCAGTTAGTCTGCACAGGGAGCTAAGCATTTGAGAAAGAACTGGGTCAGAATTATAGAGGGAACAGATCCTCTTGGTTGTAAGACAGAGAATCTCCCTGCCTGAAGGATTGAGGCTGGCCTGGCTATCAAAGCATCTAGGCAAGGCAAGAAGAACCAGACTGAAAAAGACTTGCTCAGCACAGTGGGAGACACAAAAATTTAAGGTCCAATCTCTGCCTTTGGAATTGAGGTCTGGAATAAGAAGCCCACAGATTTTTCCCTACCATGAACAATCCATCCCAAGAACCACTTATGGCTACTAAGTGGATTTTGGCTCTGGCTGCTATTCAACAGGTAAAAAGTACAGAATCATTGAATTATGGAACTGCAGTTGAAAGGGAATACAGAGTTCATTTTAGCATAACCACCAACCTCCCCAAAAAAACTTTTCTACCACATCCTGTACAAGTGAATATTAAGCCTCTGCTTAAAGACCCTTAATAACAAAGAACACACTACCTCACCTAAATTTGTTAGGAAGCTTATCTTTATGTTAAGCTGAAATTTGCTTTCTTGTAACTTTCAACTATTGGTTAGAACTATTTACTTTCTAAAGTTAAATAGGACAAATTTAATTCATTTTCTGTATCTTTCAAATACCTGACATCACCTCTTAGTCTTCTCTTCAAGATAAAAGACCCTTTAGCTGATCGCAAGATGGCAAGATTTCAGGCCCCTCAGTATCCAGATCGCTTACAGACTGCATCTTGTACTTGTCCTTTCTAAAACTGGCACCTAAAGTGTTCTAGCTTCAGTTTAGGGCAGAATTCAATGGAACTATCACTTCCCGTATTTTGAACTCTGTATTTCTATTAACGCAATCTAAGAATGAATTACTCTTTTGGCTGCCACATGCCTCATCATCAACTGGAAGCCCACCTAGATTCCGAGGCTTTTCTACTATCATCTAGCCATGTCTACTATTTAGTATTTAGTACTATTTAGTATTTTGAATCTAAGATGGTGCATTTATTTTTACTGTTTCACCTTCTTAGATTTGCCCCACCCTTCCAGTCTCCTGAGATGTTCCGGTATCCTGATTCCACCAACTAGCATGCTTGTCTTTGAGTTACCCAAAATTTTGTAAGCATGCTATATCTATGCCTCCATATATGTCACTGAGAATGTTGAGCACAATAGAAACAAAACTAGTTTCATGATACTTCACTAGAGACCTACCTCTAAGGTCAGCATCAATTCATTAATTAACATCTCTTTACATCTAGTGGACCAGTTCTGAACACAACTAATTGTACTATCATTTATTCCAAATATCTCCATCTTGTCCACTAGGATATGAGATTTTTGTCAAATGCTTTGATGAAATTCAGATATATTCTATGTCCATGAGCAGAATTGGAGACCTCAGTGATAAAAGCAACTTCTGTATCTTGCCATTTGCCTACTATGTCTATGACATTCTCCTCATCTATTAGTATAATAACTGTAAAAAAAAGGGGGGGGGGAGAGATTAGGTTATTCTGGAATAGATAAAATTGTTCTTGACCTATGCCAGGTACTGGAGATCATCTTCTCCCTTTTTTAAGTGTTCATAAAACACCCCTTTAAAATCATCCAATCTAAAATTTTAGCAGGAACTTAGTGGCATGGCTTCAAAGTCCACTCTTAACATCTATGTGGCCCAAAATTACCTTCCAGAAGAGCAGATATCCAATGATTTCTCCTCCTTTTCTGGTTCTGTGAAGGAGTTCCCCACTGATCTCAAGGGCAAGAGAAGCCAGGACAGCATGTTTTTTACCTCATATCTGTCCACTTGAGTCTCAGTTTCACATCCCTAAAATTCAATCAGTTCAGTTGTTTCAGTCAACTCTTCGTAACCCCTTTTGGGGTTTTCTTGGCAAAGAAACCGGAGTAGTTTGCCATTTCCTTCTCCAGTTCATTTTACAGATGAGGAAACTGAGGCAATCAGGGTCAAGTGAGCTGCCCAGGGTCACACAGGTAGTATCTGAAGCCAGATTTGAATTCATGAACATGAGTCTTCCTGACTCCAGGCCTGGTACTCTATCCACTGTGCCACCTAGCTGCCCTCATCCCTAAGAAGCTCCCTACTGGCATTAACATGGCTTGAGTGGAATTAAAGTAAAAACCACCAAACTGTTGCCAACTTCATGGGAAAAATAGCCCATTTTCCCCCAGTACCTTCCAATCTCTCCCAGAGGAGAATTCTCAGGCCAGTGACAATGAAAAGAGCATGAACCAAAATGTTGCATGAAGTCAGAGAGGGAAGGTAGATCTGACCAGAGATCAGAGGCTTTGTGGGGGAGGTGGCATTTGAACTGGCTTTTCAAGAATGGGTAGGGAAGACATTCCAGGCATATGTTCTCAAAATTCAACAGCATGAATAAATACATGGAGGTAAGAAAGTATAGGGCATCTTTCTTGTCCAGGAAAAAGGATAGTCCAGTTTAGCCAAAGTTTTTAATGCATGGAGGAAAGTAATGCAGGATAAAGCCAAGAAGGCAAGGTAATCCTAGATTAGGAAGGGCACTGTATGCCAGGCAAAGGGGTGTGAACTTTATTTAGTAGGCAATAATGAGTCACTGAAGATTTCTGAGCAGACAAGTGACGTGAAAAGATCTTCAGAGATGAATGATTATTTTGGCTGAGCTATGAAAATTAGACTGGAGATGAGAGAAAATGGAAGTGGAAAGGACTGTGAGGTCATCAGTCCTCTAAGAAGATGATAATGAGGGCTAGTCCCAGGGTAGTGCCTGGAAAGGACAGGCAGAAAATAAATGGGAAATATTTTGCAGAGGTGACTATAAGCTCCTTGAAAGCAGGTGGGCTGTCTTTTTCCTCTTTTTGTACACACAGTTTATCCAGCATTATGTGCATGGCAGACAGTAGATACTTAATGTTTGATTATTGATTGAGGTGGAATCAACAGAACTTGGTGCCTGATTATAAGAAATGTGAGCTAGGGAAGAGTCAAAAATAAGATTTTAAACATGGAAAACTAGGATGCCACTGACAGAGATAATAAAGAGCAGCAGGCTTAGAGGCTAAGCTTGGGTTTGGGATGCATTGTTTGAGGTGCTACAGGTCATCCAGATGATCATGAAGAGAATAAAGAGCTGGCAGAAACAGAGGAGTGGTCAGAGCTGTAGGAGGAACACCAGGAATATGAAGTCTCTAAAGGCAAGGGAAGAGGTGTGGTCACTGAGGATGAGAACTAGGAGGGGAGGACAGGAGGGGGCAGGCCAGAGGATTGGATTTGGCAATTAGAAGAAAACTGATACCCTTTGAGAGACCATCTTCACTTTAGAGGGGCAAAGTGCATGAGGATGAAAAATTAGGTGATAAGGAAACAGGTAACAGGCATAGACAACTTTTTCTAAGAGGCTTAGCAGTAAAAAGAAATAAAGAGACCACCATTCAGGACAGAGACAAAAGAATCTATAGTAGGGACCAGACAAAGGAAGCAAGGAACATCTGTTGAGATTTCATCAATCTCTCCATGGATATGTCACCCTTTCTTTGATGCAACTTCATTATGTTTTGTTGAGGCTCTGTGGTAAGGGGTAGAACAGATTGTGTGGCAAACATGGATAGTTCAACAATTGCCTAAGTAACTGAGTTGTTACTGGCTTAAGTGATGGTGACTGGTGACTAGGGGATGGAGAGATACTGAACAGAGCCTTGAGGGCCATCATGGACTCAACTAACACTTGTAAGCTTTCACTGGCTGTGGAAGGAGGAGGGCAGGAAGAAAGAAGTGGTTCCAAAAAAAAAAAAAAAGATACCACTTAACCAAAAAAAGATTACTTTACCAAAAAGGAAAATGACTTTTATTATTGCCTCACATGAACCCAAAGGACATGTAGGTAACAGGTTGTCTACATCTTGGGTGAAGATCAGTCCTCTTACAAACTTAAGGATGCTTGAGCATAGTTTTGCCTTGAGCTCTGAAGGGGATAGAGATTAAGCACTGGACCTTTGATTTTACCAAACTATATTAAGGATTCCTGAGGCCCACATATTGGCTTAGAAAATCTCACATTAATATTTTCTGTGTTCTATCATGATTTTGTTAAATATTTCCCATTTACATTTTAATCCGGTTCTGGCCACTTTTATGCTCCAAGCCTACCTCTCCTGCTGGCTACAGAACATTTCCATCCGGATAACTTACAGCACACTCCACTGCTATGAGCCTCCTGTTTGACTCCTCTGGGCTACAGCAGAGAAAGAGTAAGTCATTTGCCCAGGGGTCGCATACCCTTTAGTCAGAACTGGAACTTGAGCCCACTTGTGGTTTTGAGGTCTGCTCACTATCCACACTGTACTAGGCTTCCTCTTGGGCCCTGAAACTATGGTCATGCTGGGATAGGTATGTGAGCTCACGCTCCAGTCCTAATCACCTATCAAGCCAGTAACACTGCCACCCTCGGCTGACCTAGTTCTACTACCCAACTTCAGGTGACAGGGGATGGATGGCAGTGGGTCAGATAGAGGTCTCATTCCGAAGTCTTATTTATCTCACAAGGACCTCATGACCACATGCCAAAGCTCTGGTGAACTTACATGTCAGATCCTTGAATTGGCTTTTCTTGATTCCAGGTGTAGAACTTGGACAGGCGATAACACATGGATGTCTTGCAAGGAGCAGCAGAAGGACCAGTCTTCCTTCTCTGCTTCTTCATATCCCACATATTTATCCCTTCTCATTGCTCCATCTGTACCACAGCAATTAGTAACTCCTCTTATACGTCGAGAGGAAGTAATGAAAAGTCAGGTCTGAATTTAAATTCTAGTTGTGACCCAATGAGCCTGTTTCCCCATCTCAAAAATGGGGATAATATTTGCACTATCTCCTTCACAGAGTTGCTACAAGAAATATAAAAGTGCTATATAAATGTGTTGTTGTTATTATATAGTATCCCCTTAAGTGCTAAACAGGTGTCCTGGATGAGCCGGACTAATGTAGGCTCTGTCTTTTACTGGCTTGCTAGAAAATCAAGTCCTTTACTCTGCTCTGGGGTCCACAAGGCAGCATGTGCATGATAATGTCATTTAGATTCCAGAAGTACCTCAAGGAAGTTAGAAAAACCAGAGATCCCTGAGATCTCTAGAGAAAGGGTAGCTGTTTTCTGAGACCAGGGTATACAGTCTTGGCCCTGAGGGACAGGGCACTGACATCTCTCCTAGATATTTATTTATGCCCTAATAGTCAGTGAGCCAATCCAAAACACCTCTTCTCTCCAAGCAATTCTATTACCAGCAGCCTTGCTAGGCAAGTAGGTACCTTGGCAACCACTGGTGGGTTTACTATTTGTTCATTTGCTGCCTCCATATTTCTGGAGTTTATACTGGGGACAGTCCCATGCAATTCCAGCACTGGTCTTTCCAGACCATAGAGTGATGTTTTTGTTTTATTTTGTTTTAAACATTAAACACATCAATCAGCCAGCCCCTCATCTCCCTGATATAAATCTTACCTGCTCTAGTTTGTGTCAAGGAAGTCACTATTACTCTACTCCCAGAGGTAATTATCATTGCACTACTTTATACTTAGCATAAAACATCACTTCAATGATCAATTTTCTATTTTTTTT
>NW_020954572.1:21550036-21644433 GCF_900497805.2 Vombatus ursinus | reverse complement strand
TTTTTTTTTTTAACTAAATGGCCAATGGTGTGTTATGATCAACATCAAATGGAGATGGGGAGGGGAAAAAACAAACTGGTTCTGTGAAAATATCCCTTTTCTCCATTAGTGGCATGCTCATTCAACTTTTATCTTTATATTCCAGTGAATTATTTTGCTCTCACTGTTTAACAACAGCAAAAAAGAAAAAAACAAAAAAACAAAAAAAATCCTTGCATACCTTGTTTGATTGGATAATTTCAATGTTTTTCTTTTATCATTCTAAAACCAAGGATGATTTTATAACTTTTTTGGATGTAGCTCTTATATGTAGGGCAATCTCTGTCCCTCAGTAGGGATAAATTACTATAAAAAATTGATCCTAGATAGTTTTCCCTTCAAGTCAAACATCTTGTTATTTAAATAAACTTCTTGTTTAAAATAAAAAAAAAATGCTTGTTTGATTTGACTAAAAGATCTCCGACCACTTGCATACTGTACCCTTTCTTCATTTTCCCCACCCTGACCCTTCTGCAATTTTCAGGGAGGCAGATTATGGTCCTGTAACAAAAACAAAAATAACAGCTCATGAGTGCCTGCAGCTGGTTAATGAACTTTCCATCACAATATGGAGGCTGGATGGGCAGAGATGTGGTAGAGGGGATTCCTGTACACCTAAAGGTGGTACCCCTGAGGCCACTTCTAGCTTTGAAAATGTCACTGACCACTCTTCACGAAGTCTTTCCATCTTTGCTGCAAAGAGTCAGGTTATTTTGTGCACTGCCTGGCACATAATAGGCTTTCTTGCTTTCTTGTCTTCCTTTAGCATAATGGAATTAACATATTTACACCCTGGTCAAAAAACCTGCTTTTTGTACCTCTTCCCTAGTAATAAATATGCTTGCTGTATTTGTTTGATAGCCCGATTTGTGGTCCTGTATGGGAAGCAGGGATGGAGCCAAGCAAATTAAGTGAGGTCAGTTAGTTATTGATCTTGGACAGGATTTAGATCTCCTGATCATTTGTAGCCAGCGTTCCCTGAAGCTCCCAAGAGAAGTGGAGAACAGAGAAATGTGTCAGAGCATCTCCAGGGTGTCAGACATGGCTTGGACTTCTGCGCTGGAGGTGGGGAGTCTGTTGGTGTGAACAGTAAACAAAGGAAGGCTACTCTGTTGCTAAGGAGGATGGTTGCTAACAGGAGAAGGTACAACAACAACAAAAACCAAAGGTTTTTTGGCCAGCATGTAAATGTTAATTCCACTGTGCTAAAGGAAAGTCTAGAAAGCAACACCTGGGGGTGTGGGGAGTGAGGGGGTGAGAGAATACCTCAGGATCATACAAACCAAGCCTGTGAATGTTTGCTGTCTTTTGACAGATGCCTACTTGGAATGCTTTCCTTCCAGTAGTATATGACCTACTTTCAAAATGACTCAAAACACACATCTTCTATGAAGTCGTCCTTTCACTCAACCCACTAATTCAAATCAAAGAACCATCCCTTTGCCACCTATGTTTATGCTTGCTGAATTATGCAACCCTGTAGTAAGACAGCTGCTTTGTGTCCTTTTCTGTTTGTTCTGAGTTTTATGTTGGATTGTAAGAATCCCAAGGGCAAGAGCTATCTGTGTATGTGTGTATTTATATACATATACATATATACATATGTGATATCTCTCCATAGCATCTAGTATGATACTCAATAGAAAAAAAAATGAGTGTTCAATAAATGCTGCAGATTGATACTGACTGACTTATCTATAGGTCTGCTTATCACTGCTATTGCAGCCTGCTTTTCAGGCAGAGAAGCCTGGATTCTTCCTAAGAACCGTTTGCTTCTGTCATCTTGCTCTAAAGAGATAATCACCCAACCAGCAGCATGCCTAGGGCATGAAATCAGGTTAGCTGGCAGAGGAAAAGCCTGACATTTTACTCTAGATGTGAAAGCTGTTACCTGTAGGTGCTCAATAAATACTTGTTGAATGAATGAAACCTCCTCAGAAGCTGTCAAGAGAACTTAACTCCAGTACTTTTGCCAGAAGATCATGGGGGAATAGAAGCAGTCTCTCTGCTTACTCTTTGGAGTCTCTTTCATACATTTTTTGAAGGGTAGGGAGTTTGATGTCTACATGAAAGACCCCTTCCATCTATAAAATTCTATGATTCCATGCTTCCTTGATCTCTTAGTCAATCTCCAAGGTTCCTGGCATCTCTAAAATTCTGATGACAGTACATTATTCCTTAATTTATTAATTCATTAGCACCAAGAGAACTAATCAGGCTACCCAGTCATTTCAAAGTGTGAAATGTTATTAACATGGGAATTAAGCCCTAGGCAGTATCTCAAGACCTTCAGGCCAATTTCAAGAATTTTAAGAAACAGCTGAAAATTAACAGGTTCTTTGAACATTTATTACAGATTCTAATCAAATGACAGACCTTACTTATGCTCAGTGTGAAGTAGACTGTTGATTTACCTTGGTCCCTTCACCCACACCCACCCATATTTTAGGTGGGACTAGACAATTAAACAAGCATTTATTAAACATCTACTGTGTGCCAGGCTGCTTGGTTTAAAAAAAAAGGCACAGCGACCCAGTCCATAACTCTATTTCCAATAAGTTCATCCTCAACACACATTTATTTTATTAATCAACAAGTATGTGTAAGGCACTCTGCTAGATGTTATTAAGGGCCTGCTATGTATGAAGCACTTGGCTAGATGTCTGAAGTAGTGTCATATATGTGTGTATACATAGATACATACTTACATATATACATGTTTTATATTATATATATATGTAGTCATCAGCAGCATTCTTGTGTAGTCCTTGTCATCACAAAGCACTGGGAATACAAAGAAAGGCAAAAATGGTCTCTGCCTTCAAGGAGCTCACATTCTAATGAAAGAGACAACTTGCAAACAACTATATACAAACAAGATATATACAGGATAAATTGGAATTAATCTCAGAGGGAAGGCATAGCTGAAACCTAGTTACCCTATGACTTTCTGCCTCTGCCTGGCAAGCCAGAGTGATCTGTATCTGTGTTCCTGAAGTACCATACAATGGGCAGGAATGCTATACCTTTCCTTTATCCAATTCTGGAGGGAAATCATGTACCTCTATTTTTGAATCTCTTTGAACCCTGCTTAACAATGATATGGATCAATAATTCATTAGGCACTTATTAATGATTATCATTGATTAAAAATTATATTGAGAGGCATGACATAGTGGATAGAAAGCCTGCATCAAAGAAAGGAAGACTTTTAAACTCTTCAATACTGGTTTTGAGCCCTGCCTCTGACAAATACTGTGCTACCCTGGGCAAGTAACTTAACTCTGAGTGCTCTAGGGCCTAGGCAACTCTCTAAAACTCTAAGTTGCAGAACCAACCTGGGTAGGCTGGTTTCTTGAGCATATGGGGATGGGGGTGAAGAAGGCATACTAATGAAATTAGAAGCCCTATCCCTTACTATATGGCAGGTACTGTGCTTAATTAAGGGCTGAGGATGCAAAGAAAGGCAAAAACAGTCACATTCTAATGGAAGAGACAACACGCATATAAATAAATATATGCAAAATTAATACGGAGTAGATGGAAGGTAACTTTAGAGAGGAAGGCTCTCACATCTGAGGGAAGAAGGTTCTAGAGGGGTGGACTGAGAAGGAAACCAAGGATTCCAAGAGGTGGAAGTGAGGAGGGAGAGCATTCCAGGAATGAATGGGAAATAGCCAGTAACAAAGGCAAAGAGATGAGAGACAGAATGATGTGTGTAAAGGACAGTAAGGATCCCAGAGCTGGATCACAGAGTGAAGGGCAGAAGAAGACTAGAAAGGGAGGAAGAGATCAAGTCTGGGAAGATCTTTAAATACAAAACAAGAAACTATATTTACCTTGGAGGAAATAAAGATGCACTGGAGTTTATTGGATGCTGAATGGAATGTCTTTGGCCAAATAAAACTGTAAAGATTTAACCTTCAAGTCCATTTTGGTATAGAGTTGGTACATTATGATACTAGACTAAAATAATTTGTATAGTATTTTTATTGTTTCTAAGCATGCCTACATCTGTCTCACCTGATCTTTACAACAGCCCTATGAATCGTAAAGTGCCCCTATTATTATATGCATCTGATATATAAGAAAACTGAGACATAGAAAGGTTAACTGATGTTTTGTTCTTTAAAAAAAAAAGTAACATTTGTTTATTTTTAACATTCATTTTGAGCTCCAAATTCTATCCCTCTCTCCAGTCCCTCCTCCACACACTGAGAAAGCAAGTAATATGATACTCAACATCATGCAAATGTGATATCCAATATGGTACCCATGATCATCCAAAAGTGAAATCATACAAAACATATTTTCATTTTAGCAATGTCACCAAAAAAAGCAAGAAAAATCAAGAAATAGATAAAAAAGTGGAAAAAAGTATGATTCAATATGTACTCAGAGTTAATCAATTCTGTCTCTAGAGGATACCATTTTTAATCTGAGTCTTTTGAATTGTCTTGTATTATTGTATTGATCAGAGTAGCTAAGTCTTTCACAGTTGATCACGGTTATAATATTGCTGTTACTGTGTACATTGTTCTTGTTCTGCTCACTTCAATTTGCATCACTTCATATTAATCTTCACAGGTTTTTCTGAAACCATCCCCTTCATCATTTCTTGCACAATAGTATTCCATTACATTCATATACCACAATTTATTCAGTCATTCTCCAATGGATAGGTACCCCCTCAATTTCCAATTGTTTGCCAGCACAAAAAGAATTGCTATAAATATTTTTGTACATGTAAGTCCTTTTCCCCATTTTCTTTGTTCTGTTTGGGGTTCAGACCTAGGAGTGTTATTGCTGGGTCAAAGGGTATGCAGTTTGATAGCTCTTTGGGCATAGTTCCAAACTGTTCTCAATAATGGTTGGACAAGTTCACAGTTCCACCAACAGTGCATTAGTATACCTATATTTACACATCCCTTCCATTAACTGACTTTTAGAAGTGAACTAGTGAGGGGGAGCCAAGATGGCAGAGTAAAGGCAGGGACTCACCTAAGTTCTCCTCCAAATCCCTCCAAACACCTTTTTAAAATGACTTCAAACAAATTCTAGGGCAGCAGAACTCACAAAAAGATAGAGTGAAACAAATTTCCAGCTCCAGACAACCTGGAAGATCGGCAGGAAAGGTCTGTTGTACCAAGGTAAGAGAGGAACGCAGTCCAGCTTGGACCAAACCAGTGTAGATCTGGCCCCAGCAAACTAGGAGCAGGCAGTGGCAGCAGCTAGTTTCTGGAGCTCTCAGCCCACAGACAGTAAGGGGGTCGAACAACTGATCAGAAGATTACAGGGATCTTTTTGCTAGCACTGAGGCAGGACTCTGTTGCTTTTCCCATACTCAGATCTGGGTCACAATCCTGGGTGGCAGTCCCATGGCGAGGAGGAGCACTAGAATACCAGAGCTTTCAGCCACAGTGGAGTGGGGGAACCCTCCTCATAGTTCCAGGGCAGAAAAGAGTGCTTGTCATCATTCACAGACCAGAGCACAGGTCAGGAGAGTAGTAAACACCTCCCCTTAGATCATACCACATTAGAAGAACTGAAAACTTACCAGTCTCTACAAATATCTCTGAAAATAGCTGCACAAAACCCCTGAAGCTTGGAAAGGTACACCCTCCACCCTGGAAGCAGAGCGCTACTTTAATAAAGAGCTAAAAGTCAAGTAATAAGCTGGAAAAATAAGCAAATGATAGGGAAAAAACTCTGACTATAGAAACTTATTATGGTGATAAGAAAGATCAAAACACACACTCAGAAGACAACGAAGTCAAAGTTCCTACATCCAAAACCTCCAAGAAAAATATGTCTCAGACCATGGAAGAGCTCAAAAAAGATTCTGAAAATAAATAAGAGAGATAGAGGAAAAATTGGGAAGAAAAATGAGAATGATACAAGAAAATAATGAAAAAAGGGGCAACAGTTTAGTAAAGGAGACCCAAAAAAATACTGAAGAAAATAACACCTTAAAAAACAGACTAGGCCAAATTGTAAAAGAGGGCCAAAAAGCCAATGAGAAGAATGCCTTAAAAAGCAGAATTGGCCAAATGGAAAAGGAGGTCCAAAAGCTCACTGAAGAAAATAATTCCTTAAAAATTAAAATGGAGCAAATGGAAGCTATTGACTTTATAAGAAATCAAGAAACAATAAAACAAAACCAAGAATGGAATGAATGAAAATAATGAAGAATGAAAGAATGAAATAATAGAAGACAATGCAAAATATCTCTTTGGAAAAACAACTAGCCTGGAAAATAGAGATAATTTAAGAATTATTGGACTACCTGAAAGCCATGATCAAAAAAAGAGAGCCTAAATATCATCTTTCAAGAAATTATCAAGGAAAACTGCCCTGTTATTCTTGAACCAGAGGGTAAAATAGAAATTGAAAGAATCCACCCATCACCTCCTGAAAGAGATCCCAAAATGAAAATTCCCAGGAATATTATAACCAAATTCCAGAGTTCCCGGATCAAGGAGAAAATATTGTAAGTGGTCAGAAAAACACAATTCGAGTATGGTAGAGCCACAGTCAGGATAACACAAGATTTAGCAGTTTCTACATTAAAGGATCAAAGGGCTTGTAATATGATATTCTGGAAGGCAAAGGAGCTAGGATTACAACCAAGAATCATCTACCCAGCAAAACTAAGTATAATCCTTCAAGGCAGGGTAAATGGATATTCAATGAGATGCAAGACTTTTAAGCATTCTTGATGAAAAGACCAGAGCTGAATAGAAAATTTGACTTTCAAAAACAAAACTCAAGAGAAGCATAAAAAGGAAAACAGGAAGAGGAAATCATAAGGGACTTAATAAGGCTAAACTGTTTACATTCCTGCATGGGAAGATGATACTTGTAACTCGCAAGAACTTTCTCATTATTAGGGGAGTTAGAAGCAGTATATATAGACAGAGGGCACAGGTATGAATTGAATATGAAGGGATGATATCTAAAAAAATAAAATTAAGGGGGTAAGAGAGGAATGTACTGGGAGAAAGGGAAAGGGAGAGGTAGAATGGGGTAAATTATCTCACATTAAAGAGGGGAGAAAAAGGTTTTACAGTGGAGGGGAAGAGGGAGGAGGTGAGGGAGGGTGAGTGAACCTTACTCTCATCAAAATTGGCTTGAAGAGGGAATACTCAATTGGGTATAGAAATCTATCTTACCCTACAAGAAAGTAGGAGGGAAAGGGGATAAGAAGGAGGGGGTGATAGAAGGGAGGGCAGATTGGGGAAGGGGGGTAATCAGAAGCTAAACCCTTTTGAGGAGGGACAGGATGAAAAGAGAAAGAGAATAGAATAAAGAAGGAGGGTAGATAGGATGGAGGGAAATACAGTTAGCAATAGTAACTTTGAAAGAAAAATTTAAGCAAGTTTCTCTGATAAAGGCCTCATTTCTCAGAGAAATGAGTCAAATTTATAAAAATAAAAGCCATTCCCCAATTGATAAACGATCAAAAGACATGTTCAGTTTTCAGATGAAGTAATCAAAGCTATCTATAATCATATGAAAAAAATACTCTAATTCCCTATTGATTGGAGAAATGCAAATTAAAACAATTCTGAGTACTACCTCATACCTATTAGATTGGCTAATAGGACAGAAAAGGTAAGTGACAAATGTTGGAGGGGATGTGGGGACAATGAAACATTAATGCACTGTTGGTGGAGTTGTGAACTGATTCAACCATACTATAAAGCAGTTGGGAATTATGCTCAAAGGGCTTTAAAACCATGCACACCTTTTGACCCAGCAATACCACTCCTTGGTCTGTATCCCAAAAGAGATAAAAAACAAAAGGAAAAAGACCTATATGTACAAAAATATTTATAGCAGCTCATTTTATGGAAGCAAAGAATTAAAAATTAAGGGGATGCCCATCAATTGGGGAATGACTGAACAAGTTGTGATATGTGCTTATGATGGAATACTATTGTACTTTAAGAAATGATGAGCAGGATGCTCTCAGAAAAAGACTGGAAAGACTTGTATGGGTTGATGCAAAGTAAAATGTACTGTGCACAAAGTAACAGCAATATTGTAAGATGATCAGCTATGACTGACTTAACTATTGTCAGCAATACAATGATCTAAGACAACTCTGAAGGATTTATGATGAAAAATGCTATCCATCCCCAGCGAAAGAACTGATGGTATCTGAATACAGATTGAAGCATACTTTTTAAAAATTTTTCTTGAGGTTTTTTTTAATGTTTTCTTTCACAACATGACTACTATGGATATGTTTTACATAACTATACATGTATAACTTATATTGAACTGCTTGCCTTCTCAATGAAGAAGTAGGGCGGGGAGAGAGGAAGGGAGAGAATTTGGAACTCAACGTTTTAAAAACGAATGTTAAAAATTGTTTTCACATGTAACTGGAGAAAAACAAAATACTAAATAAAAAATCAAATCAAACCAAATTTAAAAAGTGAACTAGTTTCCCACTCCACTTCTTTATAGAGGTGAGAGGCCCATGGATATGGAACATGTCATGCATTTTCAGACTTTTCCAATATATTGATAGGTTTTACTTATTATTTTCTCTTCCTTTTTCTTTTTTTTTCTTTTCTTTAAAAATATTACTTGTAAGAGGTGGAATACTGGGAGAAATAAATATGTTGTTTTGTTTTGTTTTGTTTTGTTTTTAAAAAGGTATCAACAATTTTTTAAAAAGTCAGCTCGCTGTGGGGAAAGGCTGCGATGCAATATCACCTTGCAACCACAAAATTCCAGGACTGCTCCTTTCTCTAACGGCCCGGTTCCTATCGACTTCCTATGTCCCTCCCTTAATTGACGCAACTTGCTCTCTATGTCTCTGTGCCTGCGACAGCTTTCTTCGAGGCCTCCGCATTCGGCGGTAGTGATTGGCTCGTGAGGGATTTGCGTCATCTTCTTGCGCCGCCAGGGAGTAGGCGTCCCCCACGTGGGCGAGCGGTCCTGGGCTATGTGGCTGGGAGGATCCGGGGTTCCTGTATGCCTGCTTGGCGTAGCTCGCTTTGCCCTGCGGAGATTCACCTTTGCGGGGTTCTCGGGCAGCCCCCAAGGCTGCAGGTTGATCATGGCAAGCGGTGGGTGCGAGGCTCTTGACCTGAAGGACAGAGACTCCGGCTGCCCGGAGGAGCCGCAGGAACTTCAGCTACCGGGCGGCGCCGAACCCTGTGGAGAGCAGCAGCCCCCGGCCGGGGAGAAGGAGCAGGCGCTAGTTCCGGCCTTGGTCCCAACCTCGGGCAGGAGGAAGAAGCGGCGGGGCCAGGTCGGGGAGCGCTTCGTGCCGCCCCCGAAGAAGCGGCGGGCCGGGGTCAGCTTCAGCGACCAGCACTTCGCCGAGACCAGCTATTACTTCGACGGCGGGCTGCGCAAGGTGCGGCCTTACTACTTCGACTTTCAGACGTACTGCAAGGGCCGCTGGGTGGGCCGCAGCTTGCTCCACGTCTACAGTACCGAGTTTCGCGCCCACCCCCTCTCCTATTACGAGGCGGCCGCCAGGGCCGGCCGCCTGCGCCTCAACGAGCATCCAGTTCGAGACCTCAGCGTTATTCTTAAGGTGGGGCTCCTGGGAGATGAGGGGGAGACGCCCAGGACCATTGCAAACGGCTCCCCTCAAAAAGCTTTCCCTGAGCTCCACCTCGTGTTCTCCGTAACGCGCCCACTGTTGGCGCCAGGGGATAGAATGCTCAGGAAGACCAGAGTTCAATCCAGTTGCAGACATTTAACTAGCAGTGTGTCCCCCAAACAAGTCCCTTAACCTCTTAGCCTCACTTTCCTCATCTATATAATGGGGGATAATAATAGCACCGACCTCCCAGAGTGGTGGTTGTGAGGATAAAATGAGACAATATTTGCAAAGAGCTATATAGATCCTAACTATTATTATTACTTTTTATCTTGTATACGTTTCCTGTTTCAATGGGAACGTTCACAGCTTGTGTTCTCCTTAGATGGCAAGCTCTGAGAACAGTGGCTCTGCCTTCTTGTTCTTAATTAGCAGGAGCAAGTTGCTTAATTGGATTAGGGAAGTAGACTAACTGGTGAAGTAGTTAACTTGAACTCTTGGATAGCACTGGTCCTTATAATGTGGGTTTCACACACTCCCAAGGACAGATAAGGACAGATTGGCAGTTTCCCTAGTTCTTTTTTGGATCGAGTTTCCCTTTCCAGTCAAGTCTTGAAGCATTGGATGCCATGTTCTAACAATGACCTAATTAATGCTAAAATAGTTAGAAGATGTCCTCATGGTCCTTACATGAGAATTTCTTGCCCCCAAACCCTAGCATGGTGCTGGTACCCAGTAATCATCTTCCCATGAGTTTTTAAGTGAGATCCATTTTTCTTGACCTTTATGTACCATTTGACACTGAACATCTACTCCTTGACACTGTAATCACCTGGTTTCCACCATACTACTATCTCCTGGCTTTCTCCTTTCCTTTCTGCCCATTCTTTTGAGGTCTCTTTATTCTCTACTCTTCCCTTAAGAGTGGATGGGTATATCCCAGTCTCCATCCTCTGGATCTCTTATCTTTATTCTATGGTTTTTTTCTCTCTCTTGACAATCATTTTTATTCCATTGGCTTCAATTCCTAAGAATTTAAATTCCAAAATTCCAGAATTTAAATTCCAAAGAATCATAAATCTGTGTTTACAGATTGCTGGGCATATTCGCTTCAATCTCCTGCTTTAAACACTTTAAGTGTAACATCTCAAAATGGAGTCATTTTATCTCCCACCCTTCCCCTAAACCTGCTTTTCCTCCTGATCTCCCTGTTTCTTTCAGTGGTAACTTTGTAGTAATATAGGCTCAACACATCAGTCCTCTTTAAACTGTTCCATCTTTCTCACCTCCTACATCTAATTAGTGGTCAGGTTTTATTGATTTTATCACTAGCATCTATCCTTTCCTTCCTGCTCCTACTTTATTAGCACCTTTGAGTTAATAGATACCTCCAGTCTCTCCTTTACATCAATGCCAAAGTAATTTTCCTAATATGCAGGTCTGATCCAGCTCAAAGACCTTTGATAGCTCTCCATTATCTACAGGATAAGATTTCAATTCTTTTTTCCTAACATATAAGGAATGATCTGCCTCCAATCTGCATTTCCAGTTTTATTTCGCATTATTTCTCTTTCATGTGTACTATACTATTAGCTACTTTTCCTCTCTCTTTACATTGATAGGTAATGTCCTCTTGCCTGAAATGGCTTCTTATACCTGCCCGTTAAAATCCTTACCCTCCTTCATAGACCAGTTCAGATGCTGCCATCCTTTCCATGAAGTCTTCCCTGACATCCCCCTCTACCTTCTAGACTTCTCTGCTGTCCTGTGTACTGATCACTGCAGATTTTTACTATAATTTTCTGTACATATCTCATCACTCTAACTAGGTTGTAAATTCCTTAAGTGCAAGAAGTATTTTTTCCAACTCTGTCTCTCAGACACCTAGATATCTGAGGCTGCATCTGATTTGCTGACTGCCCCAGTGCGTACCTAACCTGTGAGATGTGTGACTTATTGATCCCCATTTATATTGAGGATTACTGTTATTTCTCATGAGCATGGAATTCTCAGTAATTTGGTTGTAAACCTCTCCCATTTTAAAATGTTTTATTAAACATCGCTGTCACTTTGTACCTTCTCGTTTTCTCCCTCCCCATAAGAATCCTCGCTATGTTTAAAAAAAAAAAAAAGACATTCAAGCAAAACAAATCAACATATTAGCCATGTGTTATGTTCCACCAAGGAAATATAAGCTCTGTGAGAGCTGACACTTCCTTATCTGAATTTTTAAATCTCTAGCACCACAGCTCTCAGAACATTGTAGATGCTTAACAAATGTTTGGGCAGCTAGGTGACGTAGTGGATAGAGTTCTAGGCCTAGAATCAGAAAGATCTGATTTCATATCCAGCCTTAGACACTACCTGTGTGACCCTGGGCAAGTCACTTTACCCTGTTTGCCCCAGTTCCTCATCTGTAAAATGAGCTGGAAAAGGAAATGGTAAACCAATCCAGTATCTTTGCCCAAAAAAAACCCTACACAGATCATGAAGAGTCAGACAGAACTGAAATGACTAAACAACAACAAAAAAATGTTTAAATGTTTGTTGAGTCAACAGTTTGAAGAATTCCCTTTAAGGTTTAGGAGCTATGATCAGTTTCAGTGTCTGCTTATAATTTCAGAGGACTGATAATGAAGCCTACTTCTTGGCAAAGAAGTGGTAGGTAGTACGCTATAGGTTTGGAATGAAGTATACGTTTTCAGACATCAGTCAATCAATCTTGCCTCTATGAAGTGCCTAACCCTGTGCCAGGCCCTGTGATAGATGTTAGGGATACAAAGACAAACTATGAAGCAGTCCTTTACCACAAGGAGCTTATGTTCTGTTGGGGGAATGTGAGATGTGGTTAGAATGTAAGATTTTCTTGAATGTCCTTTTTTTGTTACTAGAAAAAGTCATGTGGGGAGATGAAAAGGCAGGAAGTCACTGGGAAATGAGTAATGTGTAAAAATAATTAGAAGAGCAACAACAAAGCATTAAAACAAAAGCCCTTGAGAGATAGTGTGGCATAGTAGGAAGAGTTCTGGACTTGGGGTTGAGAAGACCGGGTCCGAATCCTACCTCAGACATTTACTAGCTCTTTGACCTTAATCTTTAGTCTCCTCATCTGTAAAAATGAAAGGGTTGGACTCCAAGACTTCTAATGTCATTCTGACCCTAACTCTGTGATCTTGAATGGTAGTGACTTTTCTGGTGGCCCTAACACTCAGCTCTTTTTCCCCCTGGAATGGGTGCACATTTGCCTGATACTGAATTGACTCAAAGGCTTGTATGTCTCTGGCAGGACAATGACTTCCTGCGGAACACCGTCCACCGGCATGAGCCCCCTGTGACAGCAGAGCCCATCCGTCTGCTAGCCGAGGATGATGAAGTCGTGGTGGTGGACAAGCCCTCTTCCATGCCCGTCCACCCTTGTGGTCGCTTCCGCCACAATACTGTCATCTTTGTCCTGGGCAAGGAACACCGGCTTAAGGAGCTGCATCCACTGCATAGGCTGGACCGCCTCACCTCGGGGGTGCTCATGTTTGCCAAGACGGCCGCTGTCTCTGAGCGTATCCATGAGCAAGTTAGAGATCGGCAGGTAAGCGGGCGGGCAGGCAGGGTGCTCTCCACTTGTGCTCTTCTCATAGGCCGAGTACAACGTAAGCCCACAGATGCTCAGTGTTGGGAAGGGGATCATTGAATTCTGCATCTGGAAGGGCTTCTCAAGTCACCTAGTCAAGGCCAGGCACTGGAAATCTCGACATCGTATGTTGTTTTCAGAGGGCTCAGATATGGAGATCATAGGCTCATAAAGCTTTAGAGTCGGAAGGGACCTAAGAGGTCATCTGTTCTAACTCCTGATTTTACAAATGAGGAAACTGAGATTCATAAGAGGATAGGGAATTGCCCAACATCACACAGTAAGAAGTAGCAGACTGCATAACCTTCTTAGGTAACCTGTTCATCTGAACTGAATGCTGTTTAATTATAATGACCAAGCAGAAAAGAGATGAAAAAATATACCTCTCTCCCTTTTTGCAAAGGTGGGGAACTGTGGGTGTGAACATAGCATATGCTGTCAGATTCAGTTGATGGGTTGCTGAATTTTGTTGACATACTTTTTTTCTCTTTTTCTTCATTACAAAGTAACAAAGGAATGTTATAGATGTATTGCTTTGCTGGATAATGATGACAGTTGCTAGTGTGGCGAGAGGGAGGGATATTCATTGAAGTAAAGGAAGTGTAAAAACAAGATAGCAATAAAATTAAACATTTTTCTTTTTTTTTAATAAATGTATTTTTAACTTTTTTTTTAATTTTGAGTTTTGCATTCTCGCCCTCCCTCCAGTCCCTCCCCCACCCATTGAAAAGGCAAACTGTATCAATTACACCTGTGAAGTCGTGCAAAACATATATCCATATTAGCCATGTTGCAAAAGAAAAAAGAAAGAAAGTGAGACAAGTATGCTTCAGTCTATGATCAGAGTTCATCAGTTCTCCCTCTGGAGGTAGATAGCATTTTTCATTGTGATTCCTTTGAATTGTTTTGGATCATTGTCTGATAAGATACTTACCAACTAAGTAATTGATTTTTTTTTTCCCCAAAGAATGTTAATGTGCAGAGGAGCAGGTGGGTAGGGTGCTAAGATTTAAGGGAGATGCCCTAAGAGGAATAGGGAAGCTTGGACACAGAAAGCTCCGAGGTGGTGGTTAGAATCTTGGGACTGCTGAATCTGAATGTGGGAGAAGTGAACCCAGAATACTTGAGGGTGGCAATCTGAGAGCTGGAGCTTTTTTGCTGACTTTGTCTTCTCTTCTGTAGCTGGAGAAAGAATATGTGTGCCGGGTGGAAGGAGAGTTCCCTGCTGAAGAAGTCACCTGCAAGGAGCCCATCTTGGTGGTATCCTACAAGGTGGGGCTATGCCGTGTGGACCCACAGGGCAAGCCCTGTGAAACTATATTCCAGAGGCTGAGTTACAATGGTCACTCTAGCGTGGTCCGGTGCCGGCCTCTTACTGGCCGTACCCACCAAATCCGGGTACACTTGCAGTTCTTGGGCCACCCTATCATTAATGATCCCATCTATAACACCGAGGCTTGGGGCCCAGCACGGGGCCGAGGTGGCCATATCCCTAAGACAGATGATGAGCTGCTACGGGACCTGTTGGAGGAACACCGGGCCAAACAAAGCCTGGATGTCCTGGATCTCTTTGAAGGGGACCTACCCCCGGGTCTTAAACCTCCTTCAGACCCATTTTTCAAGCCAGACTTGAAAGAGCATGCTGCAACCACAAAAGATCCTGAGGACCCAAACCAAGCGGCCTCCCCTGGTTTGGACACAACAGAGCTGGCCCCCGGGGAGGCAGCTGGGTCAGGGCTTAAGAATAAAGAGATGGACCCTCTCTGTGAGGAATGCCGTTTGGTGAGACAAGACCCCTTGCCTCAGGAGCTGGTGATGTACCTTCATGCCCTGCGCTATAAAGGACCTGGCTTTGAGTACTCTTCACCCATGCCTGCCTGGGCACAAGATGACTGGAAGGAAGACTGAGGGGTGTGTTCTGGATTGCCTTCTGCATTGGAGGCAGGCCATCATCCCTCACAGAGCTACTGTGGCTAGCCCCTCTTAGAAAGGGAAAGTGGACGTTCTCTGTTGGCACTCAGGAGCTAAAAAGGAGGAGTCTTGGGCTTTGAAAAAGTTTGTTCTTTTTCAGAGCAAAGGGGAAATTATATACCTCATTTGCCATCCTGCCTCCAGCCAGAGTTTTGGCATCTCTTAATTCTGAAAGTGTTCCTTCCCGGTGTCTCTGCTTTGGGGGTTATTTTCTGAGCTTTCAGGTGCTGCTGCTTGGTCCCATACCCTGTGGCTGTACCTGGATCCCTTCAGCCTTCCTTGCTATGCAAGCAGAACTTTTCTCCCTCCTGCAGAAAGTTTTTGTCCCTTCCACTGTGATATGGTTCCTGTTTCTCTAGGTATATGTAGTATAGCACCTAGGTTTGTGAAATGCTATTTTAGTCAAGTAGGAAATATTTTTTAAATGCATTTTTCTTTTCACACCATGATCATCTCCCAATTGTGTGTCCATCTATCCCTCTACCCCAACAAAAAAAACTATTAAGCATAACTGCCAATGACAGATTATATAACAGTTCCCAGGCCCCACATTCTCCACCAAGGGGAGGTGTCCCAACTGCAGTCATCAGGAACTAACATTGGTCATTGTATTCGACCCTAGGTCTGTTGTCATTTACAGTAATGTGGTTCTCCTGGTTCTATTTTCTTTGCACTGTTATCAGTTCACACAGCAGTCCCGATGAGCTCTGAATTCCTCACCATTCTTTATAGTACAGTAATATTCCATGTGTACCACAGTTCTTCTGTTCCCTAATCATTAGGCCCCTATTTTTGTTGCCAGTTTTTTGCTTCTGTAAATATTTTGGCTTGGATGGGACCTAGGTATGTTCTCAGTAGTGGAATCATGTGGTCCGAGGGTATGTAACCAGGTGACAAAAAGTAGAAAGATCAATAGATTGAGAGTCAGAGGACCCAAGTTCAAATATCTGCTCTCTGCTTATATGATCTTGGGCCAGTCGCTTAAATCTGTATTGGGCCTCATCTTTTTCATCAGTAAAATACAAGAGTTGGACTAGACATGCCCTGAACTCCCTTCTTAGCTCTCAGTCTAGGCTACTCTGACTCTTCTCACAGAATGCCAAATTGATTTTCAGAGTAGTTATAACAATTCACAGCTCCATCAACAGTGGTCTTGGGGCTGTTTCCGAGTCTGTCCCTGTTCCCCCCCTCCCCTCCCCCCACTGACTAGTTGGCTCTACATATTGAGTATTAGTTATGTGGGGTAGGAGTCCCTGTGTGTCTTCCCCTCCCAATTTGATTTTTTTTTTTTGAGTCGGTAAGAGAGGTCATTTTTTGCCTCATTTTTTACCTCCGCTTAATCACTGAATGGACATTGCCTCAGACAGACTGAGACCTGGAAAAGACCTTAGCTTAAAAATGCCAAGGTCTCCCACTGCATCCTGGACCACCTCCAGGCATCCTGATCAGTATCTTGCAATTGGACCCAGTTGGCTCCTGGGAAGAGAGTGAGGCTGGGGACTTTGCACAGCCCTGCCTTACTTAAATCCAGTTCACTTGCAAGTCATGACATCACATTTGTGCCCCAGGGAGAAAGGCATTTATGTGCATATTATATATGTGTGGGTTACAAGTTGGGATGGTTTGGACTGATGGAGTGAGGTGGGTGTTGGCTAAGTATTAGCATTTATTTGATACTTAAGAATCCTTAGTTTTGTCAATTGTGGGCCATCTTCCACTGATGCAGATTGCAACTATTCAGTGGGGTGAGACACCAACAGTGTCTCAAAACAGCTTTGCAAAAAAAAATAATAATAATAATTCATCCTCCCAGGTGCTCAGCCCCCTGGTGATGAGCCTCTTAGATACTTAGGTAGACAAGCATTTTTAAAATTTTTTTTGCACTTAATAGTATTTTTTTTCCAATTACATGTAAAGATAATTTTCAACATTAATTTTTGTAATATTTGAGTTCCAAATTTTTCTCCTTCCCCCCTCCCCAAGACAGCAAGCAATCTGATATAGGTTATGCATGTACAATCACGTTAAATATATTTCCACATTAGTTACGTTGTGAAAGAAGAATCAGAACAAAAGGGAAAAACCAAGAAAAACAAAAAAAGAGTGAAAATAGTATGCTTTGATCTGTATTTGGAATCCATAGTTCTTTCTCTGAATATGGATAGCATTTTCCATCACAAGTCTTTTAGAATTGTCTTGGATCATTGTACTGCTGAGAAGAGCTAAATCTGTCATAGTTGATCGTAGCATAATGTTGCTGTTACTATGTACAATGTTTTCCTGGTATCTGCTCACTTCACTCAGCATCAGTTCATGTAATAGACAAGCATTTATTGTTTTTTGTTTTTTAGGCAATTGGGGTTAAGTGACTTGCCCAGGGTCACACAGCTAGTAAATGTCAAGTGTCTGATCTGAGACCGGATTTGAACTCCGGTCCTCCTGACTTCAGGGCTGGTACTCTATCCACTGAGCCATCTAGCTGCCCCGACAAGCATTTATTAAGCCTCTAATAACAGTTATATACATACGAGGACCTGCCACCTTTTCTTAGCACAGCTTTTGGGAACCCAGGATCACCTCAGCACCCCAATGAAGCATTCAGTTAAAATTCAGCAAGCAGTAGAAGACTGCCACCACCCTTAGTATTTGTAGCCTAGACCAGAGGTGGTCAGGCCACATGCAGGCCACATGCAGCCCACAACACTCCCGAGGGCAGACTGAACCAGATTAAAATATGATTGAAAAATATTTAACAAAATAAATAAAAATGCAATAAAACATACTGTCGATACGTGGATTTCTACGTCAATATGTGGTCTATAGGGTTTAGTGGCACCTGTTTCTATTTGAATTTGACACTACTGACCTAGACTATTAATTAGACTGTTTGGTTTCCCTGCTTCCAACTCTCCCTTCTCCAATCCATCCAAAAGAATCTCCCTACAACATAGCTCTGACTAGGTCATATCCTTAACTCAAGAGCCTTTCATGGTTCCCCATTACCTCTGGCATGAAATGCAAACAGCCTCAGCATTTAAGGCCCTCCAAGATCTGGCTTTGACCCACATTTTGAGCTTTGTATCACATTACTCCCCTTCACGAAGTATGTTCCAGCCAAATTGCGATGCCAGCTGTTCCCTAAACTCTTTCTCCTGCCTGTTTATATTTTCCTAACCCATTCCCTATGACTAGAAGTCACTCACTCATTTAAAAAAATTTATTAGTTTTCAGCATTCACTTTTATAAGATTTTGAGTTCTAAATTTTCTCCCCTCTTCAAGGTGGCATGAAATCTGATATAGACTATACACGTACAATCATATTAAACATTTCCACATTAGTCGTGAAAGAAGAATCAGAACAAAAGGGGAAAACCATGGGAAAGAAAAAACAAAAAGAGACAATAGTATGCTTCCATCTGCATTCAGGCTCTATAGTTCTTTCTCTGGATATGGATAGGATTTTCCATCATGTCACTCATTTCTGCCTCTCAGAATCACTTCCTTCAAGGTGTGGCTTTAGTGCTAGCTACCCTGGAAAGCCATTGTTGTTTGTAATGTTGAAAGCACTGTGCAAGGTAAGGGGGGATACAAAGACAAACAAAATAGTCATGAAGATAACATGTGCATAGGTAAATATAACATACCATGCAAATACAAAATAATTTTTTTTGATGGGAGAAACACTAATCCACGAGGAGAAGGGTATCTTTTAAAACCTCTATGTAGGAGGTTGTACCCTAGCCAAGTCTTGAAGGAAGATGGATTCTAAAAGGTGGTGGTTAGGAGAGTGAATTCCAAGCATGGAAGACAACTCGTACAGAGACGTAACAGCGAAAGATGGGAATATAATGTGTGAGAACAGTAAATTGAATGTGGAACCTAGTGAGTGAAGAGGAATAATGTGAAATATGGGAAGTTAGCCTACAGCCAGATTGTGGGAGGATTCAGTATGCAAAAGATAAGGAACTTCTTTTCATCCTAGAGTCAGTAGGGAACCACTGAAGGTTCTTGCAGAGGGGCGTGATATGGTCACACTTGTGCTTTACAAAGATTGGCAGTTGTGTGGAAATTTTATTTGGAGAGGAAAGATTGAAAGCAAATAGGCCAGAGAGGAAAGCAAAAGCCTGCTGATGGGTTACCCTGCCTAAAGTCTTTCTCCCCTCCAATTCATCTTTTAGTTAGCCATCAATGTGATTTTCCCAAAATTCTAGTCCAACCATATTGCCTCTCTGCTTAATAAAGTCCAGTGGCTTCCTGTTGCCACCTGGGTCAAATACAAACTGCTCTGCTTGGTGTTCAGAACCTTTCATAGAATCCCAGTCCCCTCCTAACTTTCCAGTCTTCTTACACCCTACTCCCCAATGCATACTCTTCAGTCCAGTGCCTCTGGCCTTCTGCTGTTTCACAAACAAGACACTCCATCTCAACTTCAGGCATTCTGTCTGGGAATTCTCTCCGTCCTCTCCTCTGACTATTGACCTCCCTGGCTTCCCTTAAATCCCAACTAAAATCCTACCTTCTACTGGAAGACTTGTGCAATCCCTCTAAATTCTAGTACTCTTAATTATCTCCTATTTATCCTGTATATAGCTTGCTTTGTCTATATTTGTTTTTGTATTGTATTGTAAGCTCTTGAAGGCCTCTTTTTGTATCCCTAGCACTTAGCACAGTGCCTGGCACACAGTAGACACTTTTAAAAATATTGATTGAGGGCCTAAAGTAGGTGGTAGTTATGTAACTAGAGAGAAAGGATCAAGTGCACAATAGAATGGACACATTTTGACAGCTGATTGTAGGGGGTATAGAAAGGTGGGTGACAGGGATAGGGAAGAAGGAGAGTGTAGGGTTGAAAATGACTCCAAGTGTGCCAACCTGAGTGACATAAAGGTAAGTGCACTGTACACTGAATTCCTCACTGATCCCCAATTTGCAGAGCTCTCTCCTTAAAATTATATATTTACTCTTAAAATTTTATACTTGCTTATCTGTGTATCCTTCCTGTCCTGCCATTACAGTGTTAGCTTGATGGCAGGAAATGTTTTATTTTGTTTTTGTAGGTGCCTGATATGCTATTAGGCAGCTAGATGGCTCAGTGGATAGGGTCCTGGTGCTAGAGTCAGGAAGACCTGAGTTCAGATCCAGCCTCACACACTTATTAGCTGTGTGACCCTGGAAAAGTCATTTGACCTCTGCTTGTCTTAATCCACTGGAGAAAGAAATGGCAAACCACTCTAGTATCCTTACCTAGAAAATCCCATGGAAAGCATTGGAATGCTGTGGTCTATAGGGTCACAAAGAGTCAGACATAACTGAACAACAATAACAAAGTATACTATTGTGTATGGTATCCAGTTGGATTGGTATCCAGTCCAACAGGCATGTGTTAGGCACCTGCTGGGGGCTAGCCCAAAACGTTGTGCTAGGTGGCGAAATAAAAATGAGTTGGTAACCCAAAGGAGCTTAATTCAACTGAAAGGATACATTTATCTACATGACCTCAGTAACTTCTCTGAGCTTCAGAGACTTGGTACCCTCTGAAATCTCTTCAAACTCTCAATCTGTGATCCTAGGCATACAAATATAGACATAGAATCATGGAATTTAATGTACTAACTGTGTGACCTTGGGCAAGTCACTTTACCCTGATTGCCTCACTTAAAAAAAAAATTATGGAATTTAGAGCTGTGAGGGACCTTGAAGATCATTTTGTATAAACCATCTTATTCATTTACAGAGATGGAAACTGAGGCCCAGAGACGTATATGATTATTTGAGGAGGGAGTCCTGATAGCTATAAGCAGCCCAGGACAGTCTTCCTTGGGAGGTAGAACATGAGCTAAACCTTCAAGGAAGTCAGGCTGAGGAGGAGGAAAGGAAAGATGATAGCCTTTGCAAAGATGCTGAGGCGGGAGTTAGACTATTGACTGCCAGGCACAGCAAGACCTGTCTGGCTCCGGTGTAAAGTGCATAAGGGAACATAATGTGTAAGCTGGAGCTATGCAGTGAAGGGCTTTAAATGCCAACCTGAAGAGTTTATATTTTATCCTAGAGGAAATAGGGAGATTTAGTAAGAGAGGGACATGTCCCCATTTGTGCTTTAGAAACATATTTAACAGCTGGGTCAAGGGTGGATTAGAAAGGGGGATATGCTGGAAGCCAGTCATTTAGGAGACTATTCTAATAATCCAAGACTGAGATGATGAGGTTCTGGATTAGAGGAGGTGGCCATGTGAGTAAAGAGAAAGGGAGAGAGACAAAACATATTTTGGAGCTAGAATTGAAACAACTTGCCAACTGATTGTTTGTAGGAGATGAGATGGAGTGAAGGGCACTAAAGAGTCATGGACCATGGGGGAATCAGGGAATCCTTGTGTAAATGATAGCACCTGAGCTGAATCTCAAAGAAAGGGACAGCTAGGTGGCGCAGTGGATAGAGTACCAGCCCTGGCTGGAGTCAGGAGGACCTGAATCTTGAAAGCATCGGATTCTAAAAGGTAGAAGTCTGGAGTGTGGGAACGTGTGAGGAGAGGAGCTAACGAGATCAGGACCCCTTGTATTCCTGTCCTGGGGATGCATATTTCTTTAAATACCAAATAAAATGTGCACTTCCACATTCAAAGTGGAATAAAGAAAGGATTAGACATGAAACCACCACTCTTTCAAGGATTGTTTGCTTTTCCTTATAAATATAGAACAGCTTCAACGTGTACCTGGAGGCTGCCCTTGTCTCCTTCTGGCTTTCCTTCTTGTTTCTTTCTGTGATGGCCATCTCCTTTTTACTAAGAATATCTGGACCTCTAGGGTTGTGTGTGTAGTGAGTCCAGTACATAACAACATCAGCCATGGAACAAAGACACACCCCAAAGCCTAGTGCTTTGTAGGATGATAAATAAAAGATGTCTTCAGGAACCCCTGGCTATTTCTCTTACATTTTAGCTATTAAATCCTAAACTCTCCTTTTACTCTTGATTTACATTTACCTCCATTTCCTTCCTAATTCAATTCAATTCAACATGCATTTATTAAGTGACTACTCTGTGCCCAGCACTATGGTAGGCTTCAGACAAAAAAAACCAAAACAAAACAAACCATTCCTATCCTCAAGAAGTTAGCACTGTACTGTTTCACCTTCCTCCTGTTAAGCATTATTAGTCTTTCAATGGGTGTTGAGCGCCTTGTCAGGCAGGTGTTAAAAGCATATAGAATATATAAAACAGCCCCTGCCCTCAAGGAGTTTGCAGTCCTTGAGACACAGGCCCACGTAATTAACAAGAACCACAGAATGTTAGAACTTGATGAGATCTTTGACACTATTGAGTAAAATTCCCCCCGACTCCCCCCTGCCTCCCCCCCACCCCCACCACACACACATCTCAAGGGAGATCTGGATAAACATGAGTCACCTTTGGTCCCAAAGACCATGAGGAATCCCTTTGACCTTTGTATAAATGTCTAGGAGATTTTGGGATGAACTGGATTTAATCTCAGTAGGAAGGGAGAGAACTGATTTGTTCTCAGTCCTCCTTTCATCTGATCTTACTGCAGCTTTTGACATTTGGCATAAATGGTTGCAAATTAGGCAAATGTAAAGCCTTACAATTGGGTTCTAAAGATCAACTTCAGAAGTACAGTATTGGGAAGGCATGGTTCCATGGCTCAGAAAAAAAAATCTAGGGATTTTATGTAGCCCAGTGGATAGTGGATAGTAGCTATCTGTGCCACCCTGGGCAAATCACTTAACTTTTGCCTCAGTTTTCTCAGCTATAAAATGGGGATCATAATAATGCCTTCCTCCCAGGGTTGTCATAAGGCTCAAATGAGATATTTGTAAAGTGCTTAGTACAATACCTGGCACATAGTAGGATGCTAAATGTAAATACTTATTCCCTTCCCCATTATATGAGTCAACAGTGTAATGTGGCAACCAAAAGAGCTGATGTGATCTTTAACTGTTAGGAGAAGCATAGATTGCAGAAATAAGAAGGTGAGAATTCCTCTATACTCTGCCCTATTCAGTCCTCATCTGGAGTATTGTGTTTGGTTCTGGGCAACATACTTCAAGGATATTGATGTGATGGAAGATTTTCAAAGCAGGCACCAGGATGGTAAAAAGCCTTGGATCCATGTCATCTGAGGATCATTGGAAGAAATGAGATGTTTAAGATGTGTTAATAGATCACTTAGCAGTAAAAGTACTGGGTGCTCCAAATAAACAATTTGATAGTGTGAGAAATAAAAGAGTTAACTTTCCACATAAGTAGATAAAGTAGATAAGATATCAGCACAGACAGGCTTACTTCTCCATTGGGCGGGGGGAGTGACAACACAACTCTAGGCACAAAATGTATGTTAACGGGTGGGGTTCACATGTATATAAAATATATGAACAGGGCATATAAGGAAGATTGTAACCCAGAAGGATTAGGGCCAATCCTGATTCAGAAGGGAGGAGGTAGGCAATTTCTAACTATAAAGCTTACTCTTGCTTCTATACTCAGTGCCCTCTCCCCTTCAAAGGAGGGTGTGCCTGTTTCTCAAGAGAATCAAAAGGTCAAACTTCAACCTCTTTAATAAAAAGTCTTTGAGACACCAGTCTTCCGAATTGAGTCTGGGGTCTTCTTTATAACAATTGGATCATAGATCCAGAGGGGACTTTAGAGTTCATTGAGTCCAACAGCTAAAATAATTGTGTCCCAGGTAAATTAAGCTCAAAAATCTCAAAGGTAGTTAAATAGTAAGGCTAGAATTTGAACACTGGTCCTGTAAATCCTGTAATCCTGTAAACAGAATGCTTAGATAAGAGAAGACTTGGGAGGATATGCTGACTGCGTTCAAGGGTTGTTGTGTAGACTTGTTCTGTCTGGCTCCAGAAGACAGAACCAGAAATAAGGGGTAGAAGTCAGAGACAAACTTAGGACTGTTGTCTGGAGAAACCTCCAAACAATTAGAACTATCCAAAAGGGGAATGAGCTACCTTTGAAGGTGAAAGGTTCCCTCGCATTGGAGAATTTTGGGCACTGACTGTATGACCACTTGTTAGTTGTGAGGAAGTAGGGAATGCTTGTCAAATGCAGGTTGGATTAAATGTCATCTGAGGTCCCTTCCAAATCTGAATTCTGTGATTGCGTGATGTTCCTTGCACCTCCCCTTCTTCTCTCTTGGTTTTCCTTAGCTGTCTGACCACTCCTCTGTCTTCTTTGGGTGGATCTTACATCATCATGCTCTCATCCACTAAGCTTGCAAATTTCTTCATTTTTTTTTGTTTTTATTTTTTAAGCTTGCAAATTTCCCCAGGAATTGGGTCTTTAATGTCTCCATAATCTTCAATAAACTCACCAGTTCTCATGGGTTTGATGATCTCTAAACAGATACTGTCCAAACGTATACATCTAATTCTAATCTTTTAAATTTGAGGCCCACATCACCAACTGTCCCCTGAACATCTCTACCTGAATGTCCCAAAGACTTCTCAAACTCAATGTGTCCAAAATGGAACTCATTACATTTTCCCCCCAACCCATGCAGCACCACCATCTTGCAAATCACTTAAGTTCGTGATCTCGCCGTCATCTTTGTCTCTTCACTCTCTTTAACACACCATGTTGGGTGAAAATTGCCAAGTCATATTGATTCTGCTTCTACAATATCTCACCTATCTCCTCTCCGAAGAATGTCTTTTTTAAAAAGATAGACTTTTTTTATTGATATTTTTTGTTTTTAAACCACCATATTATCTCTCTCCCTCTCTCCTAGAAAACCATCATTTTTTTTTTTCAAGTTCAGGCTCTTGTTACCTCTTACCTAGAGTATTGCAACAACCTCCTAATTGGTCTCCATATTTCAAACTCTTCCCTCTCCAATCTATCCAACAAACAGCTACCAAATTTATCTATCTACCTATCCACGTATATGTATATTTTGCGAGGCAATTGGGGTTAAGTGACTTGCCCAGAATCACACAATTAGTAAGTGTTATGTGTCTGAGGCCGGATTTGAGCTCACATCCTCCTGACTCCCAGGCTGGTGCTCTATCCACTGCACCACCTAGCTGTCCCTCCAAATTGATACTCTTTAAACACAAATCTGGTCCTGTCACTTCCCTAATGAAAAATTTTCTGCAGTTCCCGATCGGTTCTAGAATAAAATTAATCCTCAACGTGGCATTTAAAGCCTTCCACAATCTGGTTCTTTGTTTACCTTTGTAGTCATGTTTCACAGTACACACAATTCTCTGTTTCAGTAAAATTGGCACAATAGATACAGTACACAATTTCCCCTCTCACTTCTATAGCTTTGTACAAATGATCCGCCATGTTTGAATTGCTCTTCTTCCTCTCCCACAGCAGAATCCTAACTTTAAAATTATCTATCTATCTACTTATAATTTATGTGAGTATTGAAATGTGAGAATAGATCACATAGCAGTAAAAGTACCAGGGTGCCCCAAATAAACAATTTCATAGGGTCATATATCTAGAGGGGACTCATTGATTGAGCCCAACAGTTAAAGTAATTGTGGCCCAGGTAAGTTAAGCTCAAGGTCTTAAAGGTAGTTAAATAATAGGGCTAGGATTTGAACCCAGGTGCTGCAAATCCAAATTAGTACATTTTGCATTGTACTCCATTTTATCTCCTGTTTCTATCACTTCTGCACTCTTAGAAAATAAGTTCTTTTCTTAGCCTGTCATTTCCTAACACTACCACCCTCCCTAGTACTGAAAAGAAGGAAATATTGCCATGTTGAGAAACATTAAGCATCAAGAGAGGACCATGGTAATACAATAGAAAGGGTTCTGCCTGAGTTCCTTCAAAGCACAGCTATCACCTCCTTCAAGAGACAGCTAAATAGTGGGGTAGATAGACTATTAGCCCTGGAGGCGGAAAGATCTGAGTTCAAACGTGGTCTCCGACTTTTAGAACTATTACTATTAGCTATCATTTAAATGATGTCTTACAAATAACATCTCATTTTATTTTCACAACAACCCTGAGAGGTAGGTGCTAACATTATCTCTATTTTACAGTTAAGGGAATTGAGTCAGACAGAAGTTAAGTGACTTTTCCCGAATCATACAACTAGTAGGTATCTGAGGCTGCATTTGAACTCAGGTCTTCCTGACTTCAGGCCTAACACTCTAATCACTAGTCACTTAACTTCTGTCTGCTTCAATTTTCTCATCTGTATAAATGGGGATAATAATAACACCCACCTCCCAGAATTGTTGTGTGGCTCAAATTAGACAATATTTGTAAAGCACTTTACAAACCTTAAAACACTATGTAAATGCCAGAGAGAAAAAAAAGACCTTTTTTGACTTTCCTCTCCCAGTTGTAAGTGGTCTTTCTCTCTTGAAATTACTTTGTATAACTTCATATATGGCTTATATTTATTTATCTGTGTGTATGTCATATCTCCTATAAGGTTCACAAGGGAGGATGGGGACTATTTCCTCTTTGCCTTTGTACTCTTATCACCTAACACAAGGTGCACAGAAGAGCGGATTGATAAATGTTGGTTGCAGTAATTTGAATTGATTTGGTTTTGGTCTATGGGTTTTCCAGGACCTGCCCTTCTTAGGAGAATGCTGCTTTGGGCCTTGCCAATTGCATGACAAAGACTGAACCAAACCAATTTGGAGAATTCATTTGTGGCCCCTTCTCCCCTTCTCCCCAGACTCCATTTCCTCTCACTTGACTTAACTCTCCAGTTCTTCAGGATTAGATCATTGATGCTCACTTGCTCTGAGACAAATCAAAGGGTATGCATCAATACCTTTCCCTCCTATATAAGTGATCTGCACAAGGAAGGCATCTAGGGGGAGTTACCTACCAGATGTGACAGAGCCCTTCTGACCTATGACCCTTTGTTTCTAGTTCCAGTGTTATTTACTCCATGGATTTTCAGACAAGTGCCTAAAGGTCCCCTGGAGAAGTCACTTTACTATGTTTGTCTCAGTTTCCTTATCTGTAAAATGAGCTGGAGAAGGAAATGGCAAACCACTCCAGTATTTGGCCAAGAAAACCTCACAAGGGGTCATGAAGGGTCAGATATGACTGAACAACAACATGGTTCCAGAGTTGGAGGAAGTGAAGGAGGAGTGGAAGGCATGCATGAATACTTATCTGGGAGGCTGTGGATGAGGTGATTAGAGAGAATGGAGTGAGGCTTGGCTGGAGCTTTTCGTCAATTAATCAACAAGCATTTAGTAAGCATATGTTCCAGACATTTGTGCTAGGTCCTGGGGCTCTAAATACAAAAATGAAACAGTCATTACCCTCAAGGAGCTTCCAGAGACAACTACACAAATAAATATATCTCATTATCTCTGTTCCCTGCCCCTTACATCCTACAATTTCATCAATCAATCAATTAGATTGAAGGGGAGCTGGGAACTCAATTGATCAGAGGTCTCTGGGGCAGACCCGCACAACCTGGCTGTAGGTAGAGGCCAAAATTAAAATAGGCTAAACTTCTTTGGGCTGAAGATAGGTTTTTAGCAGCTCACTTTCCAAGTAAAGGTATAATTAATGATTAAACTATTTTGCAAATAAACCATTAAAAAAGGGAAATTTCATTTAATATCAATTAATTAAACTTATTACTTAAGATTTTTATTTATCATGAAATCATATTAATGTTAAAAAAATTACTTTGCTAAATGGTGCAAGTTTTAATAAATTTCTCAAGTTTTTTTACTGTTTACATTTAGTAACTTCCAAAAACACAGCAAAAAGAAATGACTCTCACTCCTCTCAGACTAGAGACAGACTGATAACAGTTGGTCACCAAAGGTCGTGTGACAAACAGGAGAGAGTGAGCAGCAGCAACCCACCCGACAAGTTACATGATGGACACACTAGTGACTAGTGGAAGGCTGGTAAATCGAGGCATGGACAAAGCACTTGGCACATCTTTACTTTCTTTTACACCTTCTATATTTTTTCACAGGCAGCCCAAAATCCTATAATGGGCCACAAACAGCCCATGGCCGTATGTTGTGAAGGCCTGCTCTAGGTCAACCCTTGCTACATATACACTATCCTAATTTAGCTGGAAGAGCAAAGGCAGGGTAGATGAGAGAGAAATAAGAGGTGTACAGTTTGATTATCTAATCCCATTCAATTGTGAGTTCCTTGAGGGACTCTTTGGCTTCTTTCCTGCATCCCAGAAGCTTAGCACAATGCCTGGCACAAAGACACTTAATAAATGACCAACTGGTTGGAATGTAGACTACCATGCCATAGATTTAAAGCTGGAAAGGCCCTCCTCTAGCCCAACCCTCTCATTTTACAGATGAGGAAACTGAGGCCAAGGAATATTGAGGGTCACACATCAAACCTGAGATCACACAGGTAATGAGAGAGCTGGGATTCAAACCCTAGTCCCCTTACTCTAAATCTCGTTTTCTTTCTTGGGTAATGCGAAGTAGTATGAAATTATGCCAGTCAGTGCAGAAAAAAATATGTCCACTACCCAGTGCATAGGATTGTTGTGAGGCCCAAACAAGATAACATGTAAAGACTTAGAAAATCTTAGAGAGCTAAATAAATGTCAGTTATTATCATTTCTAAGTGTGCCTGCATGTTCTGCCAGGGCACGACTCTTCTCATACTAGGAGGAGGGGTGGTTTTTCCCTAATCTGAACGGAAGATTGCTTTTCAGCAGAGATGAGGGAGAATTGTCTGTTGATTTGCAATTGAGGAGCTTTTTGTCCTCCCTACTTCTTTCTCTTCATGCAGGCTGATGTGCCTGATTTCTTGGAATCAATAGAGCCCTGCCCTCTGGAAAGAAAGCCCTTGGGTTCCTGAGATGCAGATTTCTAGCTCATGGTTACAGCTGGGGATGCTCCTGTGGTTTCTACCTTATTATTAATTATCCCTATATAGAGAGTGTTTTGCTGTCTTAATAACCATTCAGTGAGAGTGAGAATTATCCATGTTTTACAGAGGGGGAACTGGAAGGTTTAGAGAGCTTAATCAACTGGCCTATGGTTATAGTACTAGCAAGTACCAGTCTTAACTCAGATCACATATCACACATTCAGAGCTGGAAGTGACATCTAAGCTGAGAAGCCATTGACTCCAGTTCCATTATACAGAGGAGGAAATAGAGGCACAAAGCAGTTAAGGGACTTCCCCAGGGAAACAACACGAGTAATTATCAAAGGCAGTATTTGAACTTGGGCCTTCTCCCCACTACAAATATATGCACTGTTATTCCTCTGTTGTTTCACCACTTGTTCCTAATATTGTTTCCATTTACTGCATAAGGAAGGAAAGAACACATAGGTCAGTGGCTTGTCCAGTTACCCCACTCAGAAATGTCTCACTGGAATTGGGGAGGGATCCTGATGACAGTGCCTGGAATATGAAGCCCCATCATTACTTGTAAACCCCCAAGAGCAGATCTAGGTCTGGAAAATAAGCCCATTGACAGTAATGAAGACATTCTATGTGTTACATAGTTTATTCTCTGCAAAAAAAAAAAAAAGGGAGGGGGAGGAAGGAATGAAAACCACAGATTTTGTAATTTCTAGATTAACCTCTCCATCTTTTCTTTCCCTGGGAGCTAAGAAGCATTCTAGAATTGTCATTGTTTATTTATTTTGTTCAACAAAAATTATTGAGTTGCATACTATGTGTATGACATTACTAATAGGAAGACGGTGAGATAAATTGATTCTTAAAGTAGAAAATACTGTTGGGCAAGTTATCTCTAAGGCAGGATAAATTGTCTTTTATCTTTTTGTGTTAAAGGTATTGCAAATATCGTTTTTACTGAGACTTGAGGCAAAACTGCAACCGATGTGGATGAAAGGCTAAATTGTTTTCTTTTATCTTTTTGTGTTAAAGATACTGCAAATTTTTTTTTTTTTTGAAACTTGAGGCACAACTGCAACAGATGAGGATGGGAGGCTAAATTACCTTCTTTTATCTTTCTGCGTTAAAAGTATTGTAGGTACCTTTTTTAGTGAAACTTCAGGCAAAATTGCAACAGATGTGGAGGCGAAGTTAAATTGTCTCATCCTTCTTTTCTGGAAGGATTGAAAATATGAGGATATTGAAACTTGAGGCAAAATCTCTGTCGACGAGGATGGGATTCGAACCCACGCGTGCAGAGCACAATGGATTAGCAGTCCATCGCCTTAACCACTCGGCCACCTCGTCACAGAAGTCTGGGGCTTCCTGGCAGCTATAGGGAATATAACCATCTGGGTAGTGACGCACTGTTACGGAAGTCGCCATTCCGTACGAATGAATACAATGATCTTCGACACTTCATTATAGCAAGCTAGCGCCCCCGTTTAAAAAAAAATGAAGTGGCCGCCGCCATACTGTACGGAAAGCTCTTTGAAGGAAAGAATGCTCCCTGGATAATTAGAATGGACGCAGAAAGAAAGGAAAAAGATAGACGAGAGGCGAAAGAAAGGGAGAAATAATAAAACGGAGCCGCCCGATCGAAAATGAGGCGAGCACACCAGTTTGGGTTTGATGCCTTAGGCTGGAGAAGGTGAAGTGGGGGAGGGGGGAAGTGGGCGGGGCTAAAGTTGCGTCCCTTCCCGGTGCGCAGGCGCGCCATATGCGCCTGCGCGGCGCGAGGCGGTTAGATTTGAACGGTCGCGCTGAGGTAGCTGCGGAGCTGTGTGGCAGCACCTAGAACCCGCCGGAGTCGAACCCCACCACTAGCGGCTTGACCCTCCCCCGCCACTCCCAGAGGATGAGTAGACCAACAGGTGGGCCCTGGAGGGTCGGGGGAAGGGTCTTTGAGTCCCTGGCTGCTTGAAGGGTTTCCTTGTCTTGCCTGCATGCCCCTTCCCGAGGCGGAGCGCGAGAGGGCGGCGCAGCCCCCGCGCTCGCCTCCCCGGGCCCGCCCGACCCCCCTCCCTCTTCAGGTAGGCCTCGGGTCCGGCGCCACTAGAGGCCTTCGAGCCTAGGACGAAACCAGAGAGCCAAGAAGGGGCCTTGAGGAATATCTGAACCAACCCGCATTCTTCCCACCCAGATGGGGAAACTGAGGCTCCGGGGCGCTAGACTTGACGGGAAGTTCCACAAACCCGGGCTTCAGTCATTGATCCCAACCCCACCCCCAGAGCAGAAGACCTTGTACTTAACTATTTTGTATACTTGTTGACACAGTCACTTTATGTTTATGTGTCTCTGCACAGGTACTTGTGTTAAAATATAAGTATTTTGTAGTGGGGTACTTGTATCCCCAGTGCCTAGCACAGTGTCTGTCCTCCCTTCCTCCACCCTCGCCTTAATAGGCACTTAATAAATACTTGCGGATTGATTGATTGATTGATAGATAACGCAGTTGATCAGGGTAATGTGGTTCTTGTGCCTGGTCAGAGCTCTTGTGCAGTATTGTGTTTCAGATTGGGGAGACACATTTTAGGAAGAGTGAGCTGGAGAGCCAGCTGCCAGGTTGGTGAATAGCTCCCAGTTCATGATATAAAATGATCATGTGAAGGAAATGGGGATGTTTAGCTTGGATGAGAAAAGCCTGGGGGTGGGGGTGACAGAAGGTATGGCAAACCTTTTTTCCAAGGATTTGAGCTGAAAGAGTAATCGAATTGCTTGGTAGGATGGGTGAAAATGGCCAAGAAGCAGATTTAGGCTTGATGTAAGGAAAAAGTCCTTGACTGTTAGAACAAATTAGAGGTACAATGAGCTGACCCCAGAGGTGTGGTGATTCTCCAACACTGGAGGTATTCAGGTGAATACTTTGTTTTTCTGGTCCCCAGAGAACAAAGCAAGGAGTCCCAGGTCGAAATTACAAGGACGGATTTTGACACTGATGTAAGGAAAAACTTCCTAACAATTAGAGCAATCTAAAAGTGAATTAACCTATCTCTGGACATCAGTGGAGATTTTAAAATGAACTTTGAATGAACATTTGTTCACACTAATATGGAAGGGATTCTTCTTCCGAATTCTTCAGGTATGAGTTGGATGCAAAGGCCTCTGAAGACCTTTCCAATCCTGAAATCTGTGAAGTATAAAAAGATTCCTTGGTTAGTAGAAACTGAGGGTTGCAACAGTACAAGTTTTTGGTAGATCTAAACTTAGCTATAAAATAGTGTAGTGTATACCCCTCCCTGGCCTTGAAGACAGTTGGAAAGTCTGGAAGTGGAGTGAATTGAGATGGTAAGTGGATTGGGAATAAAGGAGTTTGGAAAGGTACATAAGACTTGGTAGTAATTAGTATTTCTGGTTTATTGCTTTTTTAAGTTGACAGTCAAAAGCTCAGCCTTAAAAGCACATTGGTGAATGTAGTCTAATATGAGAAATTTAGGTTCTTTATTTTATTGACTCTGACACAATTAAGAGGGCGGTAATAGTTGTACCACAGTATATAGCTTGGACTTCAGTAAGACTTAATACTGTACTTTATGATAATGCTACCAAAATAAGATGTATTTTGAGGACTGTTCTCCTGTTAGGTGTACACAATGGACCAGAGTAATGTCTCCTGTAACAGTTGATCCAGAGTTTATATTGTTACATCTTGTTATCAATTTATATTGTTATATATCAATTTCATTGGTAATGAAATTTGTAACATATTGGCTACAGACAACAAATACATCAGGATTGATACCATCTTGGAAAACAGGAATACAATTTAAAATTTCCTCTGAGTATTGATTTGCATGAAGAGACATTGCCTGACATAGTGAATGGAAATGGCCTTAACCTGGATTCAAATCCTGCCTTAGACACATACTGGCTTTGTGACCTTGGCAAATCTCTTAACCTCTCATGATAAATTTCAAAGATTCTAAGTTGAAGAATGGACTGGGGTCTGCTGTAGTCATTTCCTTACTAGGAGGTCTCTATACACATGAAAAACAAACTAGATGTACGTACCTGTTGTTTATAAGTGTGTGTCTGTTGTGTGTATGTGTTAATGGAAAAGAGTAAGTATTTGGTGGGTATATCCTAGATATGTTCTTCACTCTTGACAGTTCTCCTTTTTACCTCATTGGTTTTTTTTGTTTTGTTTTGTTTTTTAGGCAGTTGGGGTTAAGTGACTTGCCCAGGGTCACACAGCTAATAAGTGTCAAGTGTTTGGTCTGAGGCCAGATTTGAACTCAGGTCCTCCTGACTTCAGGAGGTGCTCTACTCATTGCACCACCTAGCTGCCCCTTTACCTCATTGTTTTAATCTAATTATTACTGTACCAGATGCATTGAAAAGTTACAACACACTTTCTGTCAGCAAGGACAGTGTATAATAAGCTGTCCATCTAACTGATATTTAACTGTCTTGGATGATATTTTATCCCAGAAGTTTGTTGTTTCTTATTGATGTCCCATTGTGGCTGAAGAAGGATTTTCAGGGTATTATTTTTTTTTTTTTTTAGTGGGGGAGGGCACTTTGTTACTTTTGATTTTTGGTAAACCATTTACAACTGTTTGGAATGATTGGCAAAGCTGAAAAGAATAAGTAGTAACTAGTTAAGAAGCATTTAGGAAGTATAAATGAGAAATTATTGTATTTAAAAGTTAAAAAATGAGAAATGGTATGAAGAAAAATCAACAAAAACAAAATCTGGATATGATTAAAAATTTTTGATTAGTAAAGACATAGACATAGTAAAGACATAGCTTTAGACTCAGAAAAAAGCTATTTCTCAGGCTGTTTGTTAAATTTACTTTGGTAATGTGATATTCTGGAGGAGATGTCTTTTGATATCAAAAGATATTGAAACTATACCAATGATTATTATTATTTAACCAGAACACAACCATATCTTTATTGAGCATAGATTGTATTGAGTGGTATGAAAGATATATATGTGTGTGTGTACATATACACATATGTACATATACATATATGTGTGTATGTATAATGTGTATACACATATATGCATGTTTATGTGTGTATATATGTGGGGGGGGGGGTGTTGTGCTGGGAATTTGCAAAACTGTAAGTAGAAAGAACACTAGTTCTGGAGTGAGAGGACCTGAGTCCTGCCTTGTACACTTACACTTTGTGTCACTTAACCTCCATGGGCATCAGTTTTGTGCTCTGTAAAATGAGGGGATTGGACTAGATAGATGGCCTCTGAGGTCTTTTCCAGTTCTAAATCTATGCTTCTGTGATTTAGCCTTTTTGGAGATACTATATTTGAACTGAGCCTCAAAGTAATTCAACAGACATTTATTATGTATCCACTATGTTTCAGGTTCTGTGCTAGTTGGTGGGATACAAAGAAAAAATAAATAGTCCTTGCCCTTGAAGAACTTATGTTCTGTTGGAGAGTGTGGGAGGAAGGCTGTACAACATATACACAGATAAATAAGTGCAAACTGTATGTAGAGAAAGTGCTAATAAATGGGAAGATCAGGAGAGGCTTTATGAAGGAGGAGGCTATGGATCATTACTAAGGATTTTAAGCTGGGTTAAGCTAGAGATTCTAACTTTGGTAGCTATGAAGAGGGAGTGTATTCTAGAAATGAGGGACAACTTCTGCAGATGCAGAGAGGCAAAAGATGAAATATATATGTATAGTGAACAAAAGCAGGGCAGTTTGACTGGAATGGAGAATGCATGAATGTGAGTAATACGAAGTAAAACTGGAAAGATAGGTGAAAGCCAATTTATGGAAGGCTTGGAGATTTTTGTTTTATCTCAAAGGCAGTAGAGAAGCACCAATTGACTAGAAAAATGACAAGATTAGATTTATGTTTTAGAAATATCAGTTTTGGATTTCTGGGTCATGTGAGCAACAAGATGGTGGACTAGACATTTTTTCTGATCCCTGCAACCTTTCAGGCCTTACTAAAACAGAAATTATACACTAAAGAGAAGGCAACTTCAGTTGTTTCCATGATCTGGAGTGCCCAGAATCCAAAAGAAAGTTTAAAAAAATCCCCTAAAACCCAAGAACTAAGGCTTACAGAACCTGAGCTCACTCAGTATCCCTCTTCCTCCTATGCTATTGGCAACTAGGCTGCATTAGTAGACTCAAGAACCTGACACTAGCTTACCTCAAAACCCACCCCTGGGCTCCATTCCCATCTCCCTCTTTCCAGTGCCATATAGACCCTCACCAGTGCCATAGAGCTCCAGGCTGAGGAAGCCCACTTGACCACAGCCCTTTAAGAGTAAAAACCTGCCAGAGGCTGCAACCTAGAAGTACTGATGCTGTCATAACAATTTCTGCCAGTTCCAAAGAAAGCAGGGTCGGAACTGGTGGTCGGGAGCCATAGAACTGAGAAACAGAGATAGTAGGATAGGTTACCAGGAGAGGACATCATGCATGTGGAGAGCTGTGCAGCACTCCACCAAAACTAAGGGAAGAATATAGCTAGAACCAGCTGGGGCTACTTCTGACCATCTAAAAGGCACTTGGGGCAGAGACCTAGGCTGGTGAACCATGATATGTTTATCATAGAAGGAGGGTGATATGATACCCTTTGAGATACAGCCCCCAAGGAAACCAAAATCAAAGAGAAGGGAGTCAGGAAGTGATAAGGAAAATAAGATTGGGGTGGGGGGGCTAAAATTACCAAAGATTCCAGGAAAAATAAAACTCAGAGACCTTGAACATAAACAGGTAAATCAACAGGAAAAACAGTGACATCAGAAAGAAATATGACCTCTAGATCTAATAAACAAGTACAGGCAACTATGAATAAATACTCTAAAACAAAGTAAAATGATCTAACATTTGATGAGACTGAGGACTCAGTGGAATTTGAGGAGACTATGGAAACACAAGAGTTCCTGAGTGGTTTCAAAGAGAAATGAGAAGAGTGTAGAATTTATGTCCTGTGCAACAAAAATAACAAACAGACTAGAAAAACTTGAATCTATAATGGCAAGCCTCACCAAAGAAACAAAAAAAAAACATAGATTGGGAATAAAAACATGAAGAACTGAAGGACAATCCAGAAGAAGAGAAACAAAGAACAATAACATTAAAATAAAATCTGTTCACGATGCGAGCAAAACATACTGAACCTGAATCTGGCACGTGCGGAGACAACCTAAAGATTATAGATTTCTCAGAAAAACATGACAGGATAAAAAACCTTAACACCATAATGAAGGAAATAAGAGAAAAGAACTACCCAGAATTTCTAAATGTAGAAAATTGGTTCCAATGACAATTCACAGATCACCTCCAGAAAAAAATCCAAGGCAGCAAATTCCTAGACAATTAGTAGTTAAATTTAATATTCAATTCAGAAACAAGTTCTGTTAGCCATCAGGAGAAAGACCTTCAAATACAAAGGAAAAAATGTTTGAATAAGCTAAGACTATTCCACACCCAGTAGAAAAAGGAGAAGGCATGGAATAATGTGTTCCACAGAGCAATAGAACTCAAGATGCAGCCTTGGGTGACCTAACCTACAAATTGGAGCTTAAACACACAGGACAAAAAGTGGATGTTCAATAATAAAGAAGACTTTGAAACATTTTTAGAAAAAACCAGAACTGAAGAGATTATTTGCCTCTCAAACACCCCAAACCATGAAAGTGTAGGAGGAATAAATATATGTAGCAGGTAAGGACAGTAACAGTAGTTGAGTGACTATGAAAGATCAGAAAGCGATTTCTTTCTACATTTACACAAAGAGACAGATGAAGGAAGAACTCTGGTAGAGGTGACAGTGAAGAGGCAGACAAAGGGAGTATTATGGATAGAACATGGCAACACCCTGCCTACAGGTGCTTATTTTGTGGGACTGCAACATGGGAGGGTACATAAAAGAAGAGGAGGTGAGAATTAGGGGACTAGAGAGGAATGAGTGATGCAGTTGCATCAAATCAGGGGCTAGCAAGGAGGGGAGGGTGATCTCTGTGGTCTCAGAAAGAGAAGAGCCTATATGGCAGTGGCTGAGAAAAAGAGAAAAGATTGAAAAGGAGGTGGGGAAGGAAGGAGGCCTTACTTTGGAGGTTAGAGGCGATTCCACTGGTGAATTTTCCTATGAATGAAGAGAGAAGGGTGGTGAAGGGAAATGACCTTATATTTGATGAAGTCTGGAGGATTTGGTTCTTGAAAAGTCTACTTGTCCTGGGAGGGAGGTGGAGTTGGAACTTTTGAGGTCAGCTCAAAAGAGTATGGGCACAGGGAGATTTCCAGACAAATGTAAGAAAAAAGGTTCACAAGAGAATATAGATCAGGCTACATAATGGGGGTGAAGGAGGGGCCCTACAATGGGGCAATGCTAGATGGAACAGTGGATAGAGTGCCTGGCCTGGAGTCAGGAAGAACTGAGTTCAAAATATGCCTCAGACACTTATGAGTTGTGTGACCCTGGGCAATTCACTTAACCTCTATCCAAGTTTCCTCATCTGTAAAATGGGGATAATAATAGCACCTCTTTCCCCCACTCCTTAGGATTATTGTGAGAATCAAATGAAATGATAATTATAAAGCACTTAGCACAGTACCTGACACATAGTAAGTGCTATATAAATGTTAGCTGCCATTATTATTATTACTACTACTACAATGCCAATAATAAATTGGCATTGGTCTGGAAGTGAGGCACATTGGAAAAGGAGAATCCATGAGGCAAACCCTATAAGACAGTGACAGAAAGTAGAGAGGCTAGAATGGATACCTTGGAAGCACCAAAAGCATGAAGAGTACAGATAAAAGAGACAAGATAATTGTAGGAGTCATGAATCAAAGAATGGGGGTCTAGAGTAAACAGAGGAGATGGATAATGAAGAGAGTAAGAGAATTCCTGTCTTGAAAAGGATGGGGGGAGATTTTTTAAAACAAAAAAACAGGACTAGCTGAAGGGGAGGAGAGGAAGGAGGAATATCCAGCAAGAAGAGGGGATCAGGGATGAGGAGTCAGTGGCAACAGGGCCACCTTAAAAAAAAAGTAAAGGAACATAATACTGTGTTTACAGCAGAAGAGGGAAACTTGAAACTGTCTGACAACATTAATACATCTAGGATAAGAAGGGAAGTAGTCAAATGGGAAAAAACTTTATATCAAATTTCTCTAAAGGCTTAGAATCTAAAATATATAAACAGTATATATATATATATATATATATATATATGAATAATAGATATTCTCCAATAGATAGATGGTTAAAGGATATGAACACAGTTCTCAAAAAAGGAACTGAACCATTTTGGACAGCAATTTGGACTTATGCAAATAAAGTGGGTAAAATGTCCCTTTGAACCAGAGACTCCATTACTGAGCATGTATCGCAAGGAAGCCATTCATAAGAAAAAAGCTATAGCAGCACTTTTTGTGATAGGTGAAAATTGGAAATCCCCATCAATTGGGATTGGCTAAACAAATTGTAGTATGTGAGTGGAATGGAATGTTACTGTGCCATAAGAAATGATGTATATGATGAATACAGAGAAGCATAGAAAAATCTATATGAACTAATGCAGAGTGAAGAAAAAAAAAGCAAGTAGTATGCTTCAATCTGCATTCAAACTCCATAGTTTTTTCTTTGGATGTGGAAAGCATTTTCCATCATGAGACTTTTGGAGATGTCTTAGATCCTTGCATTGCTGAGAAGGGTTCAATCTATCAAAGTTAGTCATCACACAAGATGGCTATTGCTGTGTACAACGTTCTCCTGGTTCTGCTCACTTCACTCAGCATCAGTCCATACAAGCCTTACCAGATTTTTCTGAAGTCTGCCTGCTCATCATTTCTTATAGCACAATAGTATTCTTTTACATTCATATACCACAACTTGTTCAGCCAATTTCCAATTGATGGGCATACCCTCAATTTCCAATTCTTGGCCACCATGAAAAGGGCTGCTATAAATATTTTTGTACATGTGGGTCCTTTTCCCATTTGTGTGATCTCTTTGGGATACAGTCCTAGAAGTGCTATTGCTGGGTCAAAGGGTGTGTACATTTTTATAGCCCTTTGGGCATAGTTCCAAATTGTTCTCCAAAATGGTTGGATCATTTCACAACTCCACTAACAATGCATTAGTGTTCCAATTTTACCACATCTTCTCCAACATTTATCATTTTCCTGTTTGTCACGTTGGCCAATCTGATAGATGGGATGTAGTACCTCGGAGTTGTTTTGATTTGCATTTCTCTAATCAATGGTGATTTAAAGCATTTTTTTCATATGACTATAGATGGCTTTAATTTCTTCATCTGAGAACTACTGTTCATATCCTTTTGACCATTTATCAATTGGGGAATAACTTGTATTTTTAGCAATTTGGCATTTCTATGAAAGATGTATTGGAGAGGGGAGAGATTTGAAGCAAAGAGACTAATTAATTAAGAAGCTATTTGAATAATCCAAGTGAGAGGTGATTCAAGCTTCAACTCAGATAGATACTGTGTGGGAGAAAAGGGAACTAATTTGAGAGATGTTATAGAGGGAGAATCAATAAGACTTTGCAACTGACTGTATGCAGGTGATGGGGAAGAGTAATGAGTAGAGGATGACTTAGAGGTTTCCAACCTAGGTGATAAGGATGGTGATGCCTTCAACAGAAATAGAAAAGTTTAGAGAAGAGGTGTTGGTTTGCTTTTTGAGAGGTACTTGGGGATGGGACTGTATAATGAGTTCTATTTCTGAGATGTTGAGTTTGAGACACCTATGGGACATCCAGGTGGAGATGTCCAGCAGGGAGACGATAATACAAAATTGGAGATTATGTAGAGACAGAACTGAAAAGGACCCAAGGCAATTCCTTGAGAGATAATCAAGTTTATTGGTGTGGAGCATGATCATAGTCTTCAAAAAAGTGACTGAGAAGGAGTTAGGCAGATAGGTAGGAAAATGAATAGAGAGCAATGTCATGGAAGCCAAGGGAGAAAAGAGTGCCTGGGGAGTGACTAACAAGGTCAAAAACTACAAAGATATAAAAGAGGAAGAGGACTCATAAAAAAAAGCCATTAGATTTAGCAGACAAAAGATTATTGTTAGCCTTGGAGAATTGGAGCCTAGTGACATGCTTGGAAGACAAATTGCTGGGAATTGTGAAATGAATGGGAGGTGAGGAAATGGAGGAAATATAGATAACTCCTAAGAGTTTGACTATGAAAGGGAGAAGAGATAGAGAATGGAAAGACTGGGACAGATAAAAATTGTTTAAGAATGGGGGAGACATAGGTATGTTTATAGCTGGCAGGGAGTGCTCCTGTGCATAAGGAGATACTGAAAATGAGAGGGAATGACCCACATGTCTTTACTAGATGACATAAGACGGTATGGGTTCAAGAGTCACCAGTAGGGGCAGCTAGGTGGTGCAGTGGATAGAGCACCGGCCCTGGATTCAGGAGGACCTGAGTTCAAATCTGGTCTCAGACCAAACACTTGACACTTACTAGCTGTGTGACCCTGGGCAAGTCACTTAGCCCCATTGCCTAACCAAAAAAGTAAAAAAACCAAAAAAAACCAAAAACAAGAGTCACCAGTAGAGGTGGCATGGAGATGACCCAATCCTACATTAGAGATTAGAGCAAGGAAAAGAGAATGGGGATAACCTCTGTTTTCTCAGTAAAGTAGGTGAGATCCTCTGATGGGAGGCTGGAGGCAGTAGCTACCTAGGGGTCCTGAGGAGTGGAACATGTTTGAAAAAACTACTGTGAAGAATGTGATAGAGATTAAATCAGGATGGAAAAAAAGGATTATCATAAAGTGAGAGTCAGGTTGAGATTAGATAATAAACTAATAGTAAATCTAGTCAGTTCAGGAGCACCTAAGTAGGAACAGAAGCCAAATGTTAAGGGTAACTGAGGTTTGGGGATTGGCAAAGCATGACTGACAATAGGACAAGAGGGCAAAGAATTAAAGCATAGTTTATGCTTGAATTGTTTGATCAAGACTGTGGAGGGAGACCAGAACTGGTAGACTGTTAAAAGGACTGAGGTCCCTTTTAGTTTTAAATCCAGGGAGAGGTGGAGGTGACTAGTCATGGTGAAGAGTAAGAGTAGGTTTAGAAGAGATAAGGCAAAAGAAGTTGAAAAAAAAAGAAAAGAGGTTGAAGAATAGGAGTTTGTGGTCAGAGAGAGGATTTTTAGAATTCTGGGTGATACCATTAATAGAGGAGAATAGGATAATGAGTTTAACAGTAAAAGATTGCCCCATGTCTGAATAACAAGGAAATAACCTTTCCTGCTAAGATCCTAGACCTATACCAACCAAGGTTACTCCTTTTATGTGTGATGCTTTGAGCCCCTCTGTCCAAGTATCAGGATTCCCCAAAACAAATGTTGCTACTATACTCCATGGCTTTACTCAGTCCTAGAAATCCCTACTTTATGTCTGCCTTAGTTAAACATTGGAGAAATCTTTTCTTCCCCCCCCACCTAATGTTTTACTATAGCTGTGGGCAGATTCAAAGTGAGGATACAGTAGAATTTTTTACTTCTGAAGAAGTTGCCTTAAATGTGTTACCCTCTTTGTTTAATTCTTTGTATTCATATCCTTGGTAACTAGTGTAGTACTTGGCACATAGTAGGTTTTTAAGTGCTTTTTCATTGATTGAGTCCCTTTCCCTGGATTGACATTCTGGAGAATTAATAGTTCCCATTCTTTTTTCCTCCCTGGATGATAGAATAGATTGTTAAATTTTGATGGTCTTCCTTGGAAGCCTTTATATCTATGGGTCCCAAATCATGGCCACCTAACTGATCAGAGTAAGCAAGCTAGATTGTTGAAACTCAGATTAGCTTTTTTCAATATGTAAAATCCTCCTAACTGAAGTAATTGGGTTTTCAAAGGCTAAGTCAATAGAACTCAAGCTTTGGCAGTTGCCACTAAATTAGAAATACTTCAGCAATATACTTTGCATGCCTCTTGTCTGAGGAATAACCTAACTGAGTTGAGAGAGGCTTATCACCAAGTTCACTACAGGATTATGAATTTTTCATCCATAGCAACTCTTTAAAACTAAAGTGGGCTTTGATCTATGGCTGTTTGTGGAAGGAGTATCCATCCAGATGAAATGACAAATCATTGAAGTAAGTTGTAGTTAGCTTGGGCCATCCACCCAGGGAGATAGATATAGGACAAAAAGAGTATGTGGAAGTTATTAGTATAGGTGGTAATTGAAAACCTGTTAAGCTCCTCTAGAAAATGAGTATAAGTGAGGAACAGTAGAGAGCCAAGGACTGAACCTTGGATGATGTCCATAGTTAAAAGGTGGGAGAAAGAATCTGGCAAAGAATGGCAAAAAGTAACCAGATCTTTTACCCTAATCTAGAAGTTTTTGGCAGCGTGGATGTAGTAAAAAAAAAAAAAAAAAAAAAGTGGACACTGAATGATCCATGATTGGATTAGAGGATTAGAGGAATGAAGGAATCAGGGATGCTGGGAAGATAATATAAGAAAATTTATTATAGAAATAAATGATACTAAAATTGTAGTAACAATAATACTTCAATTAACACAAACCAAATTAACTTTCTTCTTGCTCCTGGTACTTTTCTCTTAATGAATGCAAATCATAAAAAAAAAAAAAAACCAACCATATTAGAGATTTAATTTTTTAAAAATACTACTGGTAAGGTACTTCCTGGAATCAATGCATATTGAATCTCTCTATAACCTACACACCTGTAATCCACAATGTTAATGGATTTCCCCCCCATTTTAAAAATAACTTTCACTTGTGACCTTTTAAACAATAGCAATCACTGTGCAATATATCCCTCTCAATGATCCCTTAATTGTAACAAGGGAAAATTTGAGCAAAACTCAACCAACAAAGCTAGCAAATCTCAAAGTATAAGCAACATTTTACATTTGTAAAACAAAGGACGAAGAGTAGCAACAACAATACTTTCTAACCAAGACAAGGAAATTTCAATTCTCCTCTTTTCCATGGCACTGAAACTGGTCATTGAATGAACTGATTTGCATAATTATGATGGAGACACTTTAAGATACCAAATCACCAAGAAATTATTAAATAGTTATCACATGAAGGTTTTTTTTTATTATATGAAGTTTTCTATGCATATGTTTGTTTTCTGGGAAGTAATATTTTCAATTTAACATATTTTCCATAATATATTACTGTCATAGCTTGAGTTTATATGCTACATTACCAACTAATTGAATCCATTGAAATGGAAATATGAAAATTAGCAGAATTCCATTCCAGTTCCATTCCAGTTTAGAGATTAAGTTCTTTGTGTCAGATTGCTCAGATTTGATTTCCTGTTGTGTATGATGATGATACTGTATATAGTAAGATTATATCTTTTGGCCACATATTTTTCTTTCTGCTTAAAAGAATGCAAAAAAAGGGGCAGCTAGGTGGCACAGTGGATAGAACACTGGCCCTGAAGTCAGGAGGACCTGAGTTCAAATCTGGCCTCAGACCAAACACTTGACACATACTAGCTGTGTGACATTGAGCAAGTCACTTAACCCCTATTGCCTCACTAAAAGAAAAAAAAAAGCAAAAAACACCAGCTATCTGAAAATTTGTTTATTCAGTATTAGCCTTTTGTTATAAGAACAATTGCTACTGTGGTTTAGACAAAGGCTCTAAATATTATGTTCTGTTTTAGGAAAAGAATACATCTAGATAATGTTCTCCATTGAATTGTTATATAACCCACATAACAATCCTTCATATTAGACCAAATTTTTCATCTAGAGTTAATAAAATTCATGTCATCTCAGTTGGAACAATAATCAACTTTATTCAAAATATTTTAAAAATCTCCAAAGAGATTCCTTTAATTCATTCAGTAGAAGTTTATAAAGGATGTATATTGCCCTGTGCTAATTATTGGGGATCTAGACTTGAAATACAATGTACTTGTCCTCAAAGAGCTTATATTCTAATAAGAAGAGATAAGACATCTTTACAGATAAATGTAATACAAATTAGACCATGGTAAATTCATAAGTGGCATATAAAGTTCATAAAATTCAGTAAGAGAAAATTTCAGCTTTGGATGGGGATGGGGAATCAGAAAGGGCTTTGTGGAAATGGTAGCATTTGAGCTGTGGTCCTTAATGCCATCAACTCATCTACCACCTCTTTGAAATCATTGTTGCCAAGCTCTACCTTTATCTTACCCCAACTTAGAGTATAGCATATGTTAAATCAGGTAGCAGTTTAATGTGTTAGAAGTTATGTTAAAAGACAGTTTATTGTCCCTTAACAAAGAAGCTATGTTGAGATTTTTCTCTTTTTGTGTTTCTTCCTTCATATATAACCTTGAGATATAGATTATAGTTATGTCCTTAATGTGTTTTCTATAGCATCTTTTCTCTTCTTCCTCTCTGTTTATTTTTGTACAGGGCAATTGCTACCTGAAAAGTAACTCTTCAAAAATGGATGGGTTTTGCCCAGAGCCCAGTGAGGAAAAGTAAGTTCACTCAGTGCTTTCATCTGAAGATATAAAGATAGCTACTTTTATTATTCTCTCTTCTAGAGATAGATGGTTTTTTAATTGGTAAGGACTGTTACTTTTGAAATCTTTTTGCTGTTCAATCGCAGAGGCAAGAAGTAAAAGTCACGAAATCACAACTTTTTTTTGCTATAGTATTTTCTGTATAAATAGACCTCATAAATTCTTGATATAAATTTTTATAGGTAGAATGAAAGATTAGTGAAGTTATAGTGTGGGTGTTAAGTGCTGCCAAGAGTAGTTGAGTTAAGCTTTCTTAATTTTAAAGTAGTGCTGACCAGTTTAAAAACATACTATAGATACAGTGATATCACATGTTGAAAACAATCCCTTATTACAAATGAGTACATGAATATTTCTCTTCTTTTTCCTCTTCCCTTCTAGTAACCATAAAGAACAGACTGGCCAAAAGCGGCGTTCTTCAGTAAGTAAAGCCAACTTTAATAATTTCCCTGGTTTTTCAACAGTGTACATAACCTATGGAGTTTAAAAATATTTTAATCTTCATTTTATTGATGTCATTTGTTTTTATTTCCCATTTGTTTCTCAATATATCCCTGCCCCATCTCCAACCCAGTGAGTGTCCCTTGTAACAAAGACTTAGAAAAAGAAAAAGCACTTCACCAAAACAAAACACCACATTGGACTTACTGGTAGTATATTCAAATTTCATACTCATAAATCATAGTCATAAGCCAGGACTTCTGCAGTGCTGGTACCCTTATTTTAGTGTCCTTTTTTAGCCTCCCATGCTAAATTTGGTCATAATTACATAACATTCAGTTTTGGGTTTTTTCTTTTCATTTACATTGTTATAATTGTTGTATATATTACTTTACTACTCCTTTGTATCAGCTGTATTAAGTCTTCCTATACTTCTCTTAATTCTTGACATTCATGATTTCTTATAGTGCAATAATATTCTATTACAAGGCAGTTAAGTACTTCCAATAGATAGAGTATAGGATCAGATAGACCAGAGTCAGATAGATCAGAGTTCAAATTAGGAACTTAACAGCTGTGTGACTCTGGACAAATCACCCCTTTCTCAGCCTTGGTTTCTTCATCTGTAAAATGGGAATGATAATGGCATCTACCTCACAGGATTGTTGTGTCTAATGAGATAACAAAATAACACATGTAAAATTCTTTGCCAACCTTAAAGCATTGTATAATACTAGTAATGATAATGATGATGATGATAATGATGATGACAATGATGATGTGCTGTTCACTGGAATGCAGAAAGAGAAAAGGATGCACTCTATTCAACAAACACATAATAACACTAATAGTTACTATTATTATATTCTTGTGCCACAATTTGGCCATTACGTAACTGATGAGCATCTACTTTGTTTCTAGTTCTGGGCTATCAGGAGAAATGTTGGATATCACCTATAAAGCTAACAAAAAAATATGTAACAAATTAGCATTTGCCCCTTTAATGTAGCCAAAAAAAAAAAAATGGACAATTGGACCTCCTAAGGCTGATGAATTAACTGGTTGAGAAGTTATCTCTGTTTAGATTATAGGAAAGTCACAAAACATTTTAATACTGATGATGGATTAGAATAGTAGTTTTTCCTATTTTACAGAATTCTTTCCACTTTATAAAGATAGCATTATTAAAATTTTGCCATCAACGAAGGTTGGATTTCTTGAAAAGTACCAAGATATTTTCACTGTTCTAAGTTACCAAAAATGAGAGGAAATTATTTATAATATCTTCTGTGACTTAAATGCTATTTTTATGGGCAGAAAAAATGTATGTAATATAAAGCAGGTTTGGAAGGCAGAACTCTAAACTGCTTGAAGATATTGAGTTTGACAAAACAATTGAATTTGTCCCTGTTTACCTTTAGAGGTTATATATTACCTACTTCCTGTGTTTTTGGCAGCCATATCTGGCAGGCAATAAAACTACCGCACCTGGGGCAGCTAGGTGGTGCAGTGGATAGAGAGCATGGGGCCCCTGGAGTCAGGAAGATCTCAATTCAAATCTAGCAACTGAACAACAACCAGAGTCTAGGTGTAAACAGCTGATTGATTAGCCATTGCCTTGTTATATCTACTGTTGTTTTTGAAAAAGCCTGCACAGAACTTTTAGAACCTTAAGCATTTCTGAAAGCCTTGGATAGAAGGGGTAGGGATGAATTTTTCTGATCCAGTCTTGTTGCCATCAACTTCAACTTTTCTCTCCAGGATTCTCATCTGAGATTCCCCTACTCTTGAGTTGAGAGCAGTTGGTGAGACAAAAAGAAAATAAAATTGGTCACTAGTACCTAGCTTCTTATACACAATAAAAATTTTGGCTTCTATTTTGAATACTATAAAGGAATACATAGATGTTTTTAGAGGAACCTTGGTTGCATAACATTTTTAAGCTAAAGTGATTTGTTAAATGACATAAACTATCATTTTCATTAAAGTTCAGAAGAATATTGAGTGACTTAAGATGGTAAAATGAACTATGCTTCAGAAATGTTGAGTATATTAACCTGCTAGCCTCTTAGAATAAAGCTGCACATTTAATATGACTAATTTATTTTAAATAAGCCCTTACTAATTCTTAAATTTTTTAATTAACTGCAGGCTTCAGCACTGATAAATCAGATGGATTTGGGTAGTTATTGGATTTGTCATGGAGTTGGTTTTTGTTTTGTTTTTTTAGCAGCAATGCCTGACTGCTCTTTGGATTGATTTGGCCTCAGAGGTCTCCCTCAGCTCTAAATCTATGATCCTATAATCCTTTAAAATGAATTGATTTCTAGTGGATATATCTGAATAACTTGAATAATTTTGAATGTATCTCTTAGATTTTGAAACCCCCACGGAGTCCTCTTCAAGACATAAGAAGTGGAAATGAAATTGGTCAGGTGGGTCTCCAATGGTAATGGTTTTATAAATTACCATGCCTCATTTTAATAATTGCAAAATGTCAAGTAACTTTATTAGGTAACACGGAGAGAGAACTTCATAAGTTATTCTCGGTTGAACTAGTATAAGAAAGTCAAAGTACAGGCAGTTTGAGGTCACTACTTGATCAATAATGCAGACTCACAAATTACTAGTTTGCTACCACAAGCTATACCACATTAGCCACACTATCAGCCTCATTAATGTTGGGCTTAGATTACCCCATTGTGTCTCTTATGGCACTAGCAATATAAATTTCTGAATTCAAAAAAGAGAATCTTTGTTTTCCAATGTAGAAAAGTTTGTGCCCTTCTATCAAGAAGAATCACCCAGTAAAAATTTCTATTTCTATATTTTTGTGTGAGTAGAGATGTTTATTCTTGTCAAGGAAGGGGCTGGGGAAAAAGAAGAGCATCTGGATAGAATTTTTTAACACTCTCTGCTCTGTCTTGAACTATTCTTTCTCCTTGAAGTCAAACACATCTATTCATTAGAAAAGAGGGTATGAAGGGAAGGGAGAGTAAATTTCCTACTTTAATATATTCTAGGTATCCATATGTATTGATATTCTAATATTTTTCCTCTCTACGTTAGGAATGAGATTCAAGCAAATTTAATACTTTCACACATGTGATGTTTTGCGGGATAAATTATTTTTTGGTTTGGACTTCAGTGTATATCAGAATCAGATTTTGAATCCAGGTCTTTCCAACTCTGAGACTGGCTCTTTCTCTCCAATTTTCTTGCAATGTACTATTCCAAATTAATTAAAAAAATAAGATTTGGCTTGTGTACGTAATACCCTTGAGTTCTAGTTTATAATGGCTTGATTTTAACAATAATGCCACATTTTTTTTGTCCTTAGGACTTTATCACTACAAGAAGTCGGAAAAGCTCTCGTCGGGTCAGCTTTGCAGAAACCATTAAGTAAGTTAAAAAGGAGGTAATTAGGGTTTGTAAATTATACTACTAATGTGTGTGATAATAGAAGAGGTGAACAGGACAGTCTCTGGTTGGATGAAATAAACATCTGAAAGTTCTAGTTTTAAAGAGCTAATATTTAAGCTTATGTAAAGATTGAGATGTGTAGATGTCTTGCAGGAAGGAAAAATCTCTACAGATAAAAGTCCAATTTCAATGAATTAGATTGATATTAAAACTTATGAAGCATCCAAACCTCATTAAAATGGAAGCCTATTAAAATAGTGTAAAACACATTCATTGTACATTATTTTCACAAACAAAGACCTATTGTGAAAGGACTTGGGCAAAATGAGGATGTTTTACTATTTTCAAAACAATGATACCCTAAAGCCATGGTACTATATTGCTCATCTTTATCTTTTCGCCTGTAATTATATTTGAGTAAAATATTACCTTTTGTGTTAATGATTTTGTGGAGAGTCATAACAACTTTTGAGAACCTTATTCCTAGCTTACAGGGTTTAGCTTGGCTATCAGCAGGTAACAGTATATTCAATATACTGTGTTGGTGCCCCTTTATGTACTATTCTAGAATAATCATGATAGTTCAGATATATAATATATAGCACTTTGGAGTTTACAAGTACTTTATCTCATATGATCCTCATAATAATCTTGTGAGTTAGACAGTGCAGATATTATCATTATCATTTTCATTTTAAGGATGAGAAAATTGATTCTCAGAGAACTTGACTAATTTGTCCATTCACTGCTAGTGAATGGTGGAATTGGAATTTATGTCAATTTTTTTTACCTCATATCTAACATTACAACAAAGGCCCAAAGTGCCTGCTTTTTTAGCAACCTAATTTAAAAAAAAAAACACTTGGAAATATCCCAACAATATGAAGGAGACATACATGTAGTTATGTATTGTACAGAAGATTACTCTGTAAAGTACTATATGTAGATTAGAGGATATCAGGGGACATCGTCTTGAGCACTTAGTATCTACTGAAATATTTGTAGGTTGAATTGATTTGGTAATTTTTATAGTTCTCCACCTTGTCATTTCAACAAAAATTATATTTCTTTTAAGTAAAAGGCACTGTACCAGGTGCTTGGTAGAGAAAAACAAAAACAAAACAGTACCTGCCCTCAAAAACCTTACCATCTATCAGAGGGTATAACATAAACATATATGTAAATATAAAGTAATTTGAGGTTGGAGAAAGCACTGAAAACTGGGGGTATCTGAGAAAGTTTCATGGAGGAAGTACCAACTGAACTGAATCTTGAAAGATCAAGATTCTAAAAGATGGAGTGAGTACATTTTAGGCTTGAGAAACAGTTTGTGTAAAGGCATGAAGGTAGGAGATTGAATATTGAATTCAGAAAATAGCTAGTAGCTCTACTTACCTTGAAGACAGATTACATAAAGGGGAGTAATATGTAAGAAGGCTGGAAAAGTAGTTGAAGTCATATTGAGGAAGGCCTTAAAATACAAGCCAAGGAGTTTGCATTTTATTCTAAATGTAATAGCTGCTGAATGTGTCTGAGCAGAGGAGTGGTGTGGTCAGACCAATGCTTTAAGAAGATTATTTTGTCAGCTGTGATAAATCGGAGAGGGGAAGTATTGGAAGCAGGAAAACTAATTAGAAAGCTTTTACAGTAGTCTGTCTGATTGGTGTTAAGGGCCTTGAACTACAGAGATGGCAGTGTAAATGGAGAAGGCATAGACATGAGAGATGTTGTGAGAGTAGAATCAATAGAACTTGGTAACACTGGAAATAAGGAAAAGGCAGAAGGAAAACTCAGATGATTCTTAGGTAATGAATTCCCTGAATAAAAATGGTGGTTTCCTCGACAGAAATAAGAAAGTTTGTATGGATGGATGGATAGATAGATAGATAGATAGATAGATGGATGGATGAATGAATATACATGAGCATTTAGTAAGCACTTATACAGTTCCAAACACTACTCAGAAGCCTCTCCATTGAGCTTTGTCACTTTCCAACACTCCCACCACATACCTTCTCCTGCTGCCAGCTTCACATGTTGTTTCCACTAAGGAAAATGAATTACATTATATGGCCACCATCTAGAACCTCAGGACCCTTTCAAAACTTTTGCTGATGCTAATAAGGGTGATAACCTGCTTCTTGGTGGGGCTGAGGATTACAGCTATGTAAGAATTAAAGGCGGGGCAAAGCCAAGATGGTAGAGAAAAGGCAGGGACTTGCCTGAGGTCTCCCCAAAACCCTTCCAAACAACTTTAAATGATTCCCCAAAACAAATTCTGGAGCAGCAGAACCCACAAAAGGACAGAGTGAAACAATTTTTCAGCCCAAGACAACTAAGAAGTTTGGCAAGAAAGGTCTGTTGCCCTGGGGTGAGTGGAGAGCAGTCTAGCAAAGGCCATGCCCCAGCAAACCATCACTGGCCTTGGAGGTGATTGAATCAGTGGCGGCAGTGGCAGTTTTCAGACCTCTCAGCCTATAGGCAATAAGGGGGTCAGCTGGTCGGAAGGAGATTAGAGGGGTTCCTTTGCTGGCACTGGGGCAAGACTGTTGCATTGCCCATACTTGGATCTGGGTGGTGGTCCTGCGTCTCAGTCCCAGGGCAAGGATGAGCACTAGTACACCAGAGCTTGTAGCTGCAGGGGAGCTGGCATCTTTATCACATTTCCAAGGGTGGAAAAGAGTACTTGGGGTAGCAAATCAGAGCACAGGCCAGGAAGGTAGTAAATACCTCTCCCTACATTGTACCACCTTGGAAAAACTGAAAACTTATAGACCTCCTCCAGAATTACCTCTGAAAACAGCTGCACAAAAAACCTGAAGCTTGGGGCAGTACCCTCTTCACTCCAGAAGCAGAGCCCCACTTTAGCATAGAGTTGAAAGTCAAGAAATAAGGTGGAAAAATGAGCAAATGGCTGAAAAAGATTCTGACTATAGAAAGTTACTATGGTAACAGGGAAGATCTAAACACAAACTCAGAAGTCAACAAATTTAAAACTGCTACATCCAAAGCCTCAAAGAAAAACATGAATTGGTCTTGGGCTGTGGAAGAACTCAAAAAGTATTTTTAAAATCAAGTAAGAGAGGTAGAGGAAAAATTGGGAGGAGAAATGCAAGTGATGCAAGAAAATCATGAAAAAAAGAGTCAACAGCTTGGTAAAGGAGAAATTAAACAAAGAAACTGCAAGAATTCCCTCATTACTCTTTATGAGATTTCTGATTATGATAAAAAAATTAGTGAAAGCTTTTAAGAAGAAACTTGTCTGCAATGGTACTGTAATTGATCAGCACAAGAACATATGCTGATTCCTCCCTGAGACTGGATTAGCTAAAGACAACCAGATAAAAGTTTCATGGGTTTTAAGCGCATTTGGGGGGGGGGCAGTTAGGTGGCGCAGTGGATAGCACATTGGCCCTGAAGTCAGGAGTACCTGAGTTCAAATCCAGCCTCAGACCAAACACTTGATACTTACTAGCTGTGTGACCCTGGGCAAGTCACTTAACCCCAATTGCCTAAAAAAAAAAAAACAAGAAAAAAAAGTGCATTTTGGTCACTGAAGTTTAAGTGGAAATTTCCTTGAAGTAAGTAGAAAAATTCCTTTTCTGTCTCGTTGTAAATTTTAAAACTTTACAGCTTATAAAATATAACCATTTGGGGTCTATTGTCTAAAATGCTGGTGGCTCAGTGGATAAGGGCTGGGCCTGGAGTCAGGAAGATCTGAGTTCAAATATGACCTCAAATTCTTGCTAGCTGTATGACCCTGGGTAAGTCATTTAACCTGTTTGCCTCAGTTTCCTCAATTGTAAAATGAGAATAATAATAGCATCTACTTTACAGGGTTATTGTGAGGGTCAGATAAAATATTTGTTTTTTAAGAAGCTTGTGGTACTGACTCATAGTAGGTGCTATATAAATGCTTATTCCCTTGCCCCACCTTCCTAGTGTAATTTACTTATTTAATAAACAGAAAAGAGCCATTCTCCCTGCTTCCAAAAGAAAAAAAAAAAGACTTAGAAGAGTTCTTAAAAGCTATCAATTCCAAGCACTGGCTATAAAAATTGAAAAGATGAAACAATTCCTCCTTCTCAAAGACCTCATACCCTAATTGGGAGAGATAACACATAAAAGAAAGTTAAGCAGATAGAAAGGCCTGGAAATCCTATGGGTTCAACAGTGGGTTGGATGGCAAGACCTGGGAGTGCTTAGGCTATATTAGTAACTCAAATAACAGTGCTTGAAGTTCTGCAGGGAGTAGAGGCAGGGCAGATGGCAAGCTTAGTGTTCCCCTATCTCACTAGAAGGAAAAGAATTGATGACTCTCATCACCTCAAAGCTGTACGATCAGTCAAGCAAGGCCCATGGGTCCTGGGAGGCCCCTGCCAGGGGATAGGGGATAGAGGAAAGGGGAAGTGTGCTCCCAGTAGCAGCAGGTTTTCCCTTGCCTAGCGTCATGGGTTCTGGAAGAACAGATTTAAATGAAAAGATGATTAGCTTTATTTTAGACGCTGAATTTGAGGTACCAAGGGGAAATCCAGGAAAGATATCTAGGAGGCTATTAGTGATCTAGAACTTGAACTCAGGAGAAAAAGTAGCACTGGGGCTATGTAGTTTCAGGAATCATTTGTGCAGAGATGATAATTGAATCTATGGGAACTGATGAGATTATCAAGGAACAGAGAATAGAAAGAGAACCCCAAGATAAGGGGTGACTGCTGCTTCTCAGTCTCTTTTACTAGTTCATCATGCACTTGCCACCCCTAAGCATGAGTCCCCTTCTGCCCCACTCAAAGGATATGGGAATGAATGGGACTCAGGGCACAGATACAAGGATTGACCTGAACAAGGAGAAAGGCAGCTTCATCCTTAGAGACTGAAACAAAGGAAGAGATGATGGGGTAAAGATGTAGGTAGGTTTTGAGGTGTGAAGTTAGAGATGAGCAAGTTAAGGACACATGGCCTCTTATTTCCTCGGGTTATCTGCTGAGAAAACAGGATGGGGATAGTGTTGGGGACTTAAGAAGAGAGTTTTTTGGAACAGTTGTTACAGGGATCATCATAGAGTTGTTTAGGGTACAGCAGTGAGGACCTAGTTGAGATAGGATAATATGAATTTGTAGAGGACCTAGTTAGCATTCAACAAGCCTAGGAATAGGAAATTAGAAGACACGCAATGAAAGTGACCCATGGTTAAGAATTAGCAGGAGGTGGATGGAAGTAGGCCAAGGGGGTAAGGGATTGAAGTATAGAAAGTTTGGAAAACAGTGTAATTGGATTGGCCAAAGGTTAAGACTGAGGGGAGGGAAATGAGGCCAAAGCAAGGGTGATGGACTGAGAGAACAGGGAAGGGTAGAGTGATTGGAAGTCACTGAAGACAAAGAATAGTTCATTGGTAAGGAGACTGAGGAGAAATGGAATGACAGGAAATTATGATGAGAGGAATTTCAAAATGTAATATTATAGAGGTGGCACAGTTTTAGGTGATTATAAGAGAGATCTTGAAGTGACTAAGGGTGGAGTGAACACATAGGTTATGGAAGTTGAGAAAGTTGATGAGTAAGAAAGTCATGGTCTTTAAGGATAAATCAGTATGTATATTGTAGTTCCCAATAATGATTGCAAGGGTTGAGGACAAGAGAGGAAGACTATGAGTCAGGTAATGAATTTCTTAAAAAAAGGAAGGAATAGGCTAATGTATTGCAACAGGTATGTGAATGGGAGAAGTTGCACAGTGATCATGAAAGAGAATGTGTCTGGAGTAACAGTGGGTGCCAAGAACATATTGACCTGATGATTCTCAGTGTTGTCAGGAGGTTTGAGAGAGTAGCATCCAGTCCTAGAGAGGGTAAAATGAGATGCAGAGCCACATTTCCATGATTGCACAAAGATGGAAAATGATTGAGAGAAAGAGATTTAGAATGAAGAGGAATTTACTTTTTAATGATACACTGGAGGTGCAGAAGGCATAGTGCAAAGGGAAAGTGGAAGAGTAGAAGTACTGGAGAGGCATAGGGCTGAACTAGATGAACTGAGTCGGGGAGAGGTAGAAGTAAAGAAGGCTTTTTATCTATCATGGGCAACTATGGATCACATATGCATGAATATTTTAAATAAATTAGGAGCCTGGAACATACCCATCAAACTGGTACAGGGAAAGGTATCCCTTTGGGTTCCAATCTGCTTTGCAGTAAGGAATATATAAGACCAAATGGGTCATCTATCCAGTTGATTATCAAAAACCAGTATTGTCTCAGCTAAACTAAGGACCTTAAACTTGGAAGGGAATTTGAAATTCATGTAGTCTAAATACCCCAATTTTACAGACAAGATCTCCTAATTTCTGGTCTAGTGCTTCTTAGATAGATATTTTGAACCCCTATTGACTTTTTTCTCCAATAAAAGTAAGTGTGTGTGTGTGTGTGTGTGTGTGTGTATAAAACTTTTAAGTTTTGCAAATTGCTTCACATTATTTCCTTTGTCCTCACAACAACCCTGTGAGGTGCTATCATTCCCATTTTACAGATGAGGAAACTGAGGCTTAGAGAAGACTTGCCCAGGGTCAAATAGTAAGTGTCTGAGCAATGATTTTAATTTAGATTTTCCTCATTCCCAGCAGCATTCTGTACAGTACATGTACTTTTTTTTTACTTGCTTCATTTTTAATTTTTTATTTATTTTAAAATTTTATTTATTTATTTTTTTTGTTACATTTTAAATTCCAAACTACAAACCACACTATGCATACTTCTGTTTATCAGGTCTTTCTCTGGAGGTAGATAGCATCTTTCTTCATAGGTCCTTTGTAGTTCATTTGACTATAATACTCAAAACAACTTAAGTCATTCACAGTTATTCTTCAAATAACATTACTGTTACTATACACAATGTTCTCTTGGGCCTGTTCATTTCACTACTCATTATTTCATGTATCTTTCCATGTTTTTCTAAAATAAACCTGCTCATCATTTCTTTTTTTTTTCTGCTCATCATTTCTTACAGCACAATGGTATTCCATCACAATTATATAACACTACTTGTTTAACTATTCTCCAACCGATGGGCATCCCCTCAATTTCTAGTTCTTTGCCACCAGAAAGAAAGCTGCTATATATGTATATTGGGGGGGCAGGCAATTAGGGTTAAGTGACTTGTTCAGAGTCACACAGTTAGTAAGCATTATGTGTCAAATTTGAACTCAGGTCCTCCTGACTCCAGGGCTGGTGCTCTATCCCCTGTACCTCCTAGCTGCTCCTGCTATAAATATTTTAGAACATATAGGTTCTTTTCCTTTTTTCCCTGATCACCTTGGGAAACAGACCTAATAGTGGTATTGATAAGTCAAAGGATATACACAGTTTTATAATTCTTTGGCATAATTCCAGATTGCTCCCCAAATGGGTGGATCAGTCCACAGTTCCAACAATGTATTAGTGTCCCAGTTTTTCCACATCCCCTCCAACATTTGTCATTTTTCCCTTCTGTCATTTTAACCAATTTGGTAGGTGTGAGATGATATCTTAAAGTTGTTTTAATTTGCATTTCTCTAATCAACAATGATTTAGAGCATTTTTTCATATAACTATATATATCTTTGGTTTCTTCATCACAAAACTGCCTGTTCATATCCTTTGATCATTTTTGAAGTGGGGAATGATTAATATTCTTATAAATTTGACTAAGTTCTCTATGTATGTGAGATATGAGACCTTTATCTGAGAAAATTGTCTAAATTTTTTCCCCCAATTTTCTGCTTTCTTTGTAATCTTGGATACATTGGTTTTATTTGTACAAAACCTTTTTAATTTAATGTATTCAAAATTATCTGTTTACATTTCACAATGCTCTCTGTTTCTTGTTTATTCATAAAATCTTCTCGTCCATAAGTCTGATAGGCAATATGTTCTTTTACTTATGATTTACTTATAATATCTCCCTTTATATCTAGGTCATATATCCATTTTGAATTTATCTTAGTAAATGGTATAAGATATGGGTGCATACCCAATTTCTGCTTTCCAGTGTTACCAAATAATGAGTTTTTAATCCCACAAGCTTAAAGCTTTACATTTGTCAAGCACAAGGATTCTATAATCATTTCTATTGTGTATTCTATGTCTCCTCTGTTCCACTGCTCTACTTTTCTATTTCTTAGCCAGTATCAGACAGTTTTGATAACTACTGCCTTATAATATAGGTTAAGATCTGGTACTGCTAAGCCTCTTTCCTTTATATTTTTTTCCATTAATTCCTTTGATATTCTTGACCTTTTGTTCTTCCAAATAAATTTTGTTATTATTTTTTACTAGCTCAATAAAATATTTTTTTTGGTAATTCAATTGGGCTGGCATTGAACAAATTAGATTAGGTAGAATTGTCATTTTTATTATATTGATGCTGCCCACCCATGAACAATTAATATTTCTCTAGGAAGTCTACAGTTAAGCACAGATACACACATACACATATATATATGTATATATATGCACACATATACATAGATATCCATAAACATACACACATGTACACTCAAACACACATTTAAGACTATATTATGCTTATTTCTACTTCTCATAATTTTTATATTGTCTAGTTATTTTATGTGGTCTAAAACTTGATTAATATGACTGACACAGTGTAGTTTCCATATTTTTCTGTTTTGATTAAATCTATTTTAGCTTTAACTTTCTCTGAGATCATGATTACTACTCCTGCTTTTTTACATAATAAATTCTACTCCTGACCTTTATTTTATGTTTGTGTCTCATTTTTATAGTATTTCCTGAAAGCAACATATTGTTGAATTCAAATTTTTAATCCATCAGTTTCCATTTGATAGGTAAATTCATCCCATTCATATTCTAACCTATAATTACTTGTATATTTTTCTCCTTCCTATTTTCCTCACTATCCTTCTCACCCTGTTCCTCTCCTTCCCCACTCCTTTGCTTACTTCTACCTGCTACCTTGCCCTCCTATTACCTAATCTACCCCTCCTCCGAAAATCCCTCCTTTATCCATTCCCTCCATCCTATCCCTTTCTTCTTTTTCTTCCTGAACTTGGAATATTTTTATACCCTTCTAAATATATATATGTTGTTCCCTCTTTATCCCATTCCTGTTAATTTACACACCCTCCTATATACCCCCCCATTCTATTCCCTATCTCTCCCTTATCTTCTCCCCTTCTCTATTCCCTTACCCTCTTATTTCTTTGTGAATTTAGAAGACTTTTATACCCTTCTAGATATATATATGTATTGTTCCCTCTTTAACCTAGCCCCAATGATAGTAGGGTTCCAGAACAACCAGCCCTCTACTCCTATCTATTTCCTCTGTATCAGTTCTTCCTCTCACACCTCATTTGTATAATTACTCTTTTTGCCATTTCCCACACCATTTTGCTTTTTAGAATCACATCATACTCAGCTCTATCCCATTCTTCCTTTCTAACTACCCAATAACTAATGACAATCTTAGATATATGGTTTATATTTCCACGTATAAAAAGTAAACAATTTGTTCTTATTGAGTCTCTTATAATTAGTCTTTGATGTTTACCTTATATTTCTCTTGGATCTTATTTGTCAAATTTTCTATTAAGTTCTGGTCATTTGGCAACAAAATCCTGAAAGTCTGTCAATTGATTGAATGTCCTTTGTTGTTGTTGTTGTTCAGGATTATACTTAACTTTGCTGGGTATGATATTTTTGGCTGCAACCCCAGTTCTTTTGCTCTTTGATATATAGTGTTTCAAGACCTGTGGTCTTTTACTGTAGCCATTGCTAGGTCTTATGTAATTCTAATTGTGGCTCCACTGTGTTTGAATTTTTTTTTTCTTGTTGCTCATAATATTTTCTCCTTAACCTGGGGATTTCAGGATTTGGCTATGATATTCCTGTAGATTTTCCTCCTAGGATCTCTTTTAGGTGGTGATCAGTAAATTTTTTCTATTTGTACTTTCCCCTCTTGTTCTAAGACTTCAGGACAATTTTCTTTAATTATTTCTTGTATTATTGTATTATCAAGATTCTTTTTTTTAGTCATAGCTTTCAAGTAGGCCAATTATTCTCATGTTTTCTTTTTTTGATCTGTTCTCCAGATCAGTTGTTTTTTTTATAAGCTGTTTCTCATTCTCTTCTATTTTTTGATGCTTTATTTCTTGTCTCTTATAACTTCGCTGGCTTTCCCTTGCCCAATTCTAATTTTCAAGGAATTGTTTTCTTCCTTAAGATTCTGGATCTCCTCATAAAAATGGGAAAAGGACCCACATGTACAAAAATATTTGTAGCAGCTTTTTCTGTGGTGGCAAAGAATTGGGAATTGAGGGGATGCCCATTAATTGGGGAATGGCTGAATAAGCTGTGGTGTATGAATGTAATGGAATACTATTGTGCTATAAGAAATGATGAGCAGGCAGACTTCAGAAAAACCTGGAAAGACTTGTATGGACTGATGCTGAGTGAAGTGAGCAGAACCAGGAGAAAGTTATACACAGAAACAGTCATGTTGTGTGATGACTAACTCTGACAGACTTAGCTCTTCTCAGCAATACAAGGATCTAAGACATTTCCAGAAGTATCTGATGGAAAATGCTATCCACATCCAAAGAAAGAACTATGGAGTCTAAATGTAGATCAAAGCATACTGTTTTGCTCTTTTTTTTTCTTCTGTTTTGTTTTGTTTCTTCTTTCTTATGGTTCCTCCTATTGGTTCTAGTTCTTCTTTACAACATGAGTAATGTGAAAACATGTTTAATAGGAATGTAAGAAAAAAGATTCTGGATTCCCTTTTCTAGTTGGTTAACTTTCTTTTCATAATCTTCTTGTTTTTCTTGGATTGTTCTTACTTTTTAAAAAAAAAAATTTTTTTCCTCAATCTCTCTTATTTGATTTTTAAAGTCTTTTTTGAGTTCTTCAATGAATTCTTTTTGGGCAGATAACCATTTGACGTTACTCTTTGAAGGAAGAAAGGCTTTTTTGGCTTCAGTATCCTCCTCTGAAGACTTATTCTGGTCTTCTTTATTGCCATAGTAACTGTCTATGGTCGTGTTCTTTCTCCTTTGCCTGCTCATTGAAAAAAATTTTTTTAGCATCATGTTATTATAATCACCTCTAATCTTGGGGTGTGGGGGGTGGTAACTCTGGCCTCAAGTCCTTCTTACTGTTATTTTTTGAGCTTTGTCCTGAGCCCAGCCTCTGCAGTGCTTTCGCCCTCCAAGCCATGGCTAGGGCCCTCTGGCATACTATGCTGGAAATGCTCTTGCTCCCTGAGAACTCTCCAGTGTCTATAACCTTCAGTTCTCCCCTCTGGCCTGGAACCAGGACCAAGAACTCAGCTGTCCTGTAAGTTCTCACAGCCAATAGCAGTTGCACTGCTTCTGCATTCACTGGTTGTGTGTACTGGTTTCTTATTGCCCAAGACCATGTATTGGCAACCCAGCTGGGCCTGGCATCCCTTGTCAGCAGAGGCTCTCTCAATCTTCCCCCAACTCCCCACACTGTCTGGGAGGTGAAAATTCCTGTGGCTGAGGCTACCTCAAGGCTACCTCCCAACCCAGCTGCCCCCAGGGCTTGCTGCTTGAGCAGAGCTAACCTGGAGGTGTTTATGCGTCACTTGAACCAAACCTCCAACTTTTCTTCAGACCTTCTTCAGTTGTTCCAGGGGGACCACTGTTCTGCCCCAAGTCTTGTTTATTTTTGTCACTCTACCTTCACCCTGAAGTGCTATTTTGCCTTGTTTGTGGAGGAAATCTGGAGAGCTTGGAATTTTCTGACCTACTCTGCCATCTTCCCAGAATCTTATCCTCCTTTCATCCTCACTGTTTAATCTTTCTCCCTCTCTCTTTTTACCCTATCCTTCCTCTGACATCTAATTTACTTCTGACCACTGCCTCCCTAATCTGAACCCACTCTAAGATTCCCTTTCTTATCCTTTCCCCTGGCCCTTCTATTCCTTAATCTACCTGCCCCAAGACTTCATCCCTTATCTTCTTCCCTTACCTTCCTATTTCTTGATCTGCATACCCTTCTAAAAGTCCTTCCTTTATCTTATCTCTTTAACCTCTTATTTCTTAATCTGCATGTCCTTCTATGAAGTTCCTCCTTCCATTATCCTATCCCTTCACTCTCCTACTTCTCTGTAGGTTAAGACTTTTATACATTTCTAGATGTATATGTTATTCCCTCTTTAACCCAGTTCTGATGAAAGTAAGGTTCTAGCATTACCAGCCCTCCACCCCTTCCTGCCCTCCACAGTAATAGTTCTTCCTTTCATGCCTCATTTGTATGAGATAATTGCTCCCTTTTACCTCTCCCTACAAATTTTATTTTTTAGGATTATCGCATCATACTCAACTCTAAGCCTTTTATCTATGTATGCACTTTCAAACTAATGATAACATTCTGTGTGTGTGTGTGTGTGTGTGTGTGGCACATGGGCTAAGTGACTTGCCCAGGGTCACACAGCTAGTAAGTGTCATGTGTCTGAGGCTGGATTTGAACTCAGGTCCTCCTGACTCCAAGCCTGCAGCTTATCTACTGTGCCACCTAGCTTCCCCTAATGATAACATTCTTAAGAGTTACAGACAATGTTTTCCCATATAAGAAGTAAAAGTTTGACCTTATTACATCCCTTATAATTGGTCTTTCATGTTTGCTTTCTTCTGATTCTTTGTAGGTTAAATATTCTATTTAGTTCTAGTCTTCTCCTCACAAATACCTGAAAGTCCTTTAATTCATTAAATATCCATTTTTTTTTTCCATTCAGGATTATACTCAGCTTTGCTGGGTAAGTTATTCTGGGTTGCAAACACAATTCCTTTGCTCTTTGGAATATCATGTTCCATGCCTTTAGGTCTTTTAATGTTGAAGCTACCAAATCTTGTGTTATCCTAACTGTAGCTCAACAGTATTTAAATTGTTTCTTTCTAGTTGCTTCTAGATTTTTCTCCTTGACCTGGGAATCTTGAAACTTAGCTATGATATTCCTGTGAGTTTTCATTTTGGGATCTCTTTCAGGCAGTGATCAGTGAATTTTTTCAATTTCTATTTTGCCTTCTTATTATAAAACTTCATGGCAATTTTCCATAATAATTTCTTGAACTACAGTGTTTAGTTTCTTTTTGTGATCATAACTTTCAGGTAGTCCAACAATTTTTATATTGTCTTTCCTCAATCAGTTTTCTAGGTCAGTTGTTTTCTGAGATATTTCACATTCTCTTCTATTTTTTTCATTCCTTTGATTTTGTTTTATTCTTTCTTTTTTTTTTTTTAAGGCAATTGGGTTAAGTGACTTGCCCAAGGTCACACAGCTAGTAAGTGTCAAGTGTTTGGTCTGAGGCCGAATTTGAACTCAGGTCCTCCTGACTTTAGGGCCAGTGCTCTATCCACTGCGCCACCTAGCTGCCCCTGTTTTATTATTTCATGATGTCTTATGAAGTCATTAGCTTACCCTTGCCCAATTCTAATTTTTAAGGAGTTATTTTTTGTCTTTTTTTTAAATGGTAATTTTTATTTATTTTTTGTTTTCAACATTTACTTCCACCAGATTTTGAGTTCCAAATTTTCACCCCATCTCGCCCCTCCCTCCACCCCAAGATGGCATGCATTCTGAATACCCCTTCCCCTAGTCTACCTTCCCATCTGTCTCTCTCCCCCCCTTCTTTTATCCCCTTCCCCTTCAGTTTTCCTGTGGGGCAGGATGCATTTCTATACCCCATTTCCTGTATTTCTTATTTCCCAGTTGCATGTGAAAACACATTTTTTTTTTTAAACATGTGTTTTTAAAACTTTGGGTTCCAAATTTTCTCCCTTCCTCCCTCCCCACCCACCCTCATTGATAAGGCAAGCAACTCAATATAGGTTATATTTGTGCAGTTATGCAAAACACTTCCATAGTAGACATGCTATGAAAAACTAACTCTATTTCCCTTAATCCCATTCCACACCCCCTCCCCATTTATTCTATTCTTTCTTCTGACCCTGTCCTAAGGAGTTATTTTCTTCTGTAAGTTTTTGGACCTCTTTTTCTAGTTGGTTGACTTTCTTTTCATAATTTTCTTGATTTCCTTGCATTACTCTTCTTTTCCTAATTTTTCCTTAAAACTCTCTTATTTGATTTTTAAAGTCCTTTTAAAGCTCTTTTAAGAACTCTTTCAGATTTGTGACTATTTTGCATTTTTCTTTGAAGTAGAAGTTGCTGTTTTGACTTCACTATCTTCTGAGTTTGAACCCAGTTCTTCTCTATCACTATAGTGCCTGTCTATGGTCAGATTCTTTCTCTTTTGCTTACTCATTTTTTTTTTAAGTGGCTTATTTTTTGGCTCTTAACTTTTTTACTAATTAATTTATTCATATTTTTATTTAACTTTTTGTGTTAGAATCAGGCACTAATCCTAAGATATTGGGGATAATGTCTCAAGCTTCAGGTTTTTGTTGCTGTGGTTTTCTAAGCTCTCTCTGGGGGCCTGACTTCAGATAACTCCTCTCTACCCCTGAGCCTGACCAGGGCCCCCAGATATGTTATCTCCACAAACACTCTTACTCCCTGTGGTCCTTCCTGTAAGCTTTAGCTTACCCCTCTGCGCTGGAACCAAAACCAGCAACTCCACTCTGCTGCAAGTGACCACAACCAGGAGGGCGCCCAGGCTTCTGCAATCACATTCACCAACCTGCGCTCCTTGTCCACAGCCACAGCCTGGGACCACATGTAGTCAGCAATGGGCCCCACATTGGCCCCACATCCAGTGCCAGCAGAGAGTCCTGCAATCTTTCCCTGATCAGGCCTCTGACCGCCCCCCCCCCCATAGTGTCCATATGTATGTATGTGTGTGTATGCATGTGCGTGTGTGTACACACACACACACATACACACAGACATATGCATTTTTAAAAACTGGATAGTATTCATTAATGGTATTTATTAAAACAGAATCCTGTCTCTAATGAGAAGTATATCGTGTCATTTCACTCGCAGTTCAAATGCAATTCAGTTAATTGGGTGTTCATTAGAAGACCATATTAGCAAATTTAAGTGATGTATTTGTTTTGTGACAAATGAAGTTCTTTTAGCTTTTTCAGCTTATGGACAGTATACAGTGGGAAAAAAATAAAAGATATTATTCTTGGCTTAGTCAAAACAGAATATAAGATTTAAGCATTCTTCATTTGAAATCTGCAGATTTTCATTAATTTTTACTGACTTTTCCAGGGTATTCCAGACAGAAATTCCTACAGAAGTTAAGGGAGAGCCAAAAAATACAGGTGAATATGTTGTTATTTGTTTAATTCACTAAACCTAAATTAAGTCAACCTTTCCTGAATTAGTTTTCTTTCTATCTGCTTAAGTAGTCATGAATGACTAAGAAATTATCTAAAGTTAATAAAGCTCTATAAATGAGGTCCAACTTGGCCTCTGCCAGAGTACTTTTCTTCTTTTTATGAATATTCTTAGGCAGTTTTTCTTATTGCTTTATTAATTCATCCCTTAACACATTGTATTTTCTGGTTTATTTTTAGGACTAGCTGTAGGAGAAAAAGTTTCATTTAAACAGTAAGTAGAAAAATATTTCACTACTTTTAAGAGTTTCTGGTGCATGTTATACAAATAAAAGTACATTATTTCCTAGTTTCTATCAAACTGAAATTTGATTTGACTTCTCTTTAAAATAGTTCAACTTTGAGATCAATAAAAATTTAAGACTTTAAAATTACAGTAAAATTTCCTCCAAGAGATAACCACAAGTTATCTTTTAAAAATTTCTCTACCTTCTCAGTGTACTTAGCATTCATTTTTAAAATATTTTATTAATGTATTTTGATTGTTATATTAGATTAACTTCCCAGTAATCACTCCCTACTCTTATCAAATAATATCCTTCCATATGACAGAAAATGAAATACTTAAGCAAAACTTACTGATGCGGAGTATGAAACATTTTCTACTTGTGGTCCCTCAAGATTAATCTGAAAAACAAAATATTTCTTTTACAGTATTTAGCGAATAGACCTATGTAGTATCCATATACTTTGACTTATATGAAGTTTAAATATAGAACAATAAAAAGTTTAAAATATTTTACTCTGAATACATGTAGGAAAATGCATAGGATTCATTTGATTGGAACGGTATGAATCCTAAATTTTCTCTGGTAGATATTCCACTTTAAAATTTAAGAAATGTTGCCTGATCACTGTCAAGAGTGTGTTCGGGCTTTTCCTCCTGTTTTCCCTTGCCCTCAACTGCATCTCAGCCTGCTTCACAGTTACACGGAGCTCTGGGCCCCCCAGAGTGCTTTAGTGCTGCTATTTCCCTCCATCTACCACTCTTATGGTCTACCAAAACCTCATTTGCTATGATGAGATAGATCTTTTCCAACATCTACAAGATGCTAGGGATCTCAGTCACTCTGATTCTGCAGGTAGAAGGGAAGATGACCAGTAGGACAGAGTGTAATATTGATGATTCACTTTTGGATAGAAATGCCTCTGCTGAAAGTCCTGAGAATGAAGAAACAGAAGACACTATAATCATTGGAGTTGACATGGTAATGAACCACCATCTACAAGAAACTAGGTTCACCAAAAAACTCCTGCAAAGAGTATACAAAAATTATATGAAATCAGTCAAAGGGAAATTTAAAGAACAGAAACCAGAAAGAATAAAAAACATTTTTGATAGGAGCTTCAGAACAAATTAAACATATCCTTGTTCATATCAAAACCTATTAGTACTTTATGGGTAAAAACATGAATCCAGGTGGTATGGTGGGTTTATTAGACTTCTAGGAGAATGGGGTAATTCAATTTTGATTTTTTTTATGGATGATATAGAATGGAGAAATATTAACAAATTTAGCTGACTGCTTCTGATCACCTCTTTGGATAACTGGCATCTGCTTTTTGTCACCTATGCAACACCAAGAATTGGACAAACTGAACTAATGTCATCTTGATCCTTGTTAATTTTTTTAACCTTAATTTTTTTGAAGTGGAGGATTGTTTTTTTTAAAAAGTTATGTAGATTGTCTAAAATAAAGTGCATTTAAACATGTTTGATAGAATTTCTGTTGGTCTGATGTTCTTAAAACCCAAATCATAGTAGTTTGATACAAGCAGTACACTTTAAGGATCATTGTTGAGATGATCCTGGGCCTGGGTTACTTTTCTGCATGATTGTGTTCAGATAGACCTTTATAAAGCTGACTCTTGTGAGACTATTAATCTAAATTCCACCTGCTAGTTAAATCCAAGTTGAGTATCAGAAGACACACCCATAGACATGCCAATAATATAAAGTGGACCTTTCTACATTTCATTTCAATATTTATCCGGAAGAGATTACCCAAATTGAATAAAAGGAAACCATGTACATCTTTTTTTTTTTTAATGTATTCTACAGTGGTTTTGAAATAAATAGTCAGCATCAACTTAGGCCACTTTCATTTCCTCTCCATAGTCAGTAAATTTAGTAGAAATTAAATAGTTCACTGTAGCAAAATTTTTCTGTAATCATATACTGTATCCTGTAACTGCCAATAATAGATGAGTCTTCCAAGGGAAACACAGAATATGTGTATGTGTCAATAAATATGTATGTATACACATGCATATATGCACATATATATCTGTTACATCCATACTGTATGTACTTCAGGAAAGTTCTTTTACTGGCTACTCTATGCTTTTAATGTTTAATGCAAGTTATGATTCTGTATAAATATTTTTATAAAGCGTAATAAAGTTGCTTTTATTTAATTTTAGAGCTAAAAGAACAGAAGATAATCAATGTGAGATCATTGGTGAGTATGAAAAAGTGGAGTTCCTTATCACATAGCTGTTTATCTGGATATATTAGATGTAAAAGAACCATGGGGTATTAGGATGAGGCATTATGTTGAGAAACTTCTTGCTCCTTATATTCAGTATCATGTGTAAGTAAGGATATTAATGATAGCCAGCTATTAATTCAGTATGCACAGTTAAGCTGTCAAAGAAAAATTTTAAGGTATGTATTTTACCTATACCTTTTTTTTACATACATGCATGGATTGAAAAATAATACCAGTTAATTACATAAGAAGGTAAGATTCCTAACAAAGAAGTCAAAAGGATATCAAATCTGTTGTGTCAAGTTATACAGTTATCCCTTCCACATCATGATTTCCACATTGCAGTTTCGATATATCGCAGGTCAGCATAAGAAATTAAATAGGAATTTTGGGGAGTTTTGCGGAAGCCACAGACATCACACGAAGGCCAGCAGTTGACACAAAAAAAGTTTAGAAACTCAGAAATGCATAAAATATGTGCATAGTATTGTATAATATCAACAGATTTCTTCTCTGGTGCAAAGAGAGGGCCAAAAAATTTTATGCTGATTTTTCAGTTTGTAGGAGCACCATAGCCTTAACCCCTGCAGTGTGGAAGGAACAAGTATATTCATTTTTGCATTTTACTTTGAATTCTATAAGTTATATTCTTTAGAAAGAGGGAAGAAATTTCAGAAACTGGCACACTTAGGGAATATATATACTATCCTCTCTGAGATTTGAAGTTGAAGACTAATAGGAATATTCTATTTAACTTCAGTTTTCTCTAATGACCTATAGAGAGAATGTCTAAAATAATTTAGTCCCTAAACCACAAATTCTTTCTGCTAAATTAAAATCAATACCTTGGATTACCCTTTGAAACATTGTCAGGATCAACTGTAATGCATAGATAGAAGAGGAAATAGCATATTGCAGTGGAAAGATCATTAGATTGGGAGCCAGAAGACCTGTGTTCTAGTCCCATTTTTGCCACTAACTAGCTCCATGAATCACATCACCTCTCTAGGTCTCAGTTTCATCATCTGTAAAATAAGAGGCTTCAATTAACTGCTTATCACTAATACTGCTTTTGGGTCTAATGGTCTTTGAATATGCTATATTGTTTGTTTTGTTGTGGTAGACTTCCAAGAGGAAATGTGCTATTATATCTACAATATCATTTGTTTTAAGTGCTTTTTGAGAAAATGTTGTGAATGAGACAGTGAAAGGGGTGCTAGATTTGGAGCCAGAAGAGCTGGGCTCAAATCCCATCTCTGCTACTTAGTACTTGTGTGACCTTAGGCTTAATTTCTCTGGGCCCCTTATGAATCTATATCTATAATCCCATATCTACTAAGGTATAAGTAATAATGAAACATGTAGATCAGTCGTCACTGCTTTCTGTCTCTATGTCTTCCTAAGTATACAGATTTTGTTTTTGGTAAACGCATTTTTTTTAATTAGCAAACATTTCTTTTCTCTACCTCCCACCTCAATGAAAATAAGAAAAACAAATCCCTTGTAACAAATATGCACAGTCAAGCAAAACAAATTCCCACATGGGCCGTGTCTGAAATTGCATGTCTCATTATAAATCTTGGGGTCATTACCTCTTTTCTGAGAGTCAGAGAGTATGCTTCATCATCTATCCTCTGGAATTGTGGTTGGTCACTGTATTGACCGCCCTTTCCAAGTTGTTAGTCTTTATGTTGTTGTTGTTGTAAATTATTCTCTTGGTTCTACTCACTTCATTGTGTATGTGTCCTCCCATATTTCTATGAAATCTTTAATTTTAATCATATAAATCATTTAATCATTTCTTATAGTGCAATAATATTCTGTTACATTCATATACCATATTTTGTTTAGCTATTCCTCAATTGATGGGTAACCCTGAATTTACAGCTCTTTACTGTAACAAAAAAGAGCTGCTATACATATTTTTTTTCCTATAAGTCTTTTTTCTCTTTATTCAATCTCTTTGGGCCCAGTCCAGCTTACTATTTGTTATCATTGGGTTTAGCCCTTTTTTGGGCAAAGTTCCAAATTGCTTTCAAGAATGACTAATCCAATGCAATCCAATAAATGTTTGTTTATCTGGTATTTTGTTTTTTCCCCAGTTACGTGTAAAAACAATTTTAACATTAATTTTTAAAACTTTGAGTTCCAAATTCTCTCCCTTCTTCCTTCTCCACTCCCACCCCCATTGAGAAGGTAAGCAATTTGATATAGATTATATATGTGTAGTCATGCAAAGCACTTCCATAATAGTTATGTTGCGAAAGAAGAACTATATTTCTCTCCATCCTATCTCCCTCCCCCCTTTATTCTATTCTCTCTCTCCTTTCACCTTGTTTCTCCTTTGCTTCTGACTACCCCCTCCCCCAATTTGCCCTTCCTTCTGTCTTTGCCCCATTCTCTTATCCCTTTCCCCTCTATTTTCCTGTGGGGTAAGCTAGATTTCTATGACCAATTTAATGTGTATGTTATTCCCTCTTTAAGTCAATTCTGATGAGAGTAAGGTTCACTCATTCTCTCACCTCCCCTTTCTTCCCCTCCACTGTAAAAGCTTTTTCTTCCCTCTTTTATTTGAAATAATTTAACCTATTCTACCTCTCCTTTTCTCTTTCTCTCAGTACATTCCTCTCACCCCTTAATTTTTTTAGATGTCATCCCTTCATATTCAACTCACACCTGTACCCTCTGTCTATATATACTCCTTCTAGCTACCCTAATAATGAGAAAGGTCTTATGAGTTAAAAATATCATCTTTCCATGTAGGGATGTAAACAGTCTAGTTTTAATAAGTCCCTTATGATTTCTCTTTCCTGTTTACCTTTTTATGCTTCTCTTGAGTCTTGTATTTAAAAGTCAACTTTTCTATTTAGCCCTGGTTCTTTCTCAAGAAAGTATTAAATTCCTCTATCTCATTGAATGTCATTTTTTCCTCTCATGGATAAACTCAGTTTTGCTGGGTAAGTGATTCTTGGTTGTAATCCTAGCTCCTTTGCCTTCCAGAATATCATATTCCAAGCCCTCTAATCCTTTAATGTAGAAGCTGCTAAATCTTGTGCTATCCTGATTGTGGTCCTACCATACTTGAATTGTTTCTTTCTGGCTGCTTGCAATATTTTCTCCTTAACCTGGGAACACTGGAATTTGGTTATAATATTCCTGGGAGTTTTCCTTTTGAGATCTCTTTCAGGAGGTGATTGATGGATTATTTCAATTTCTATTTTACCCTCTGGTTCAAGAGTATCAGGGAAGTTTTCCTTAATAATTTCTTGAAAGATAATGTCTAGGCTCTTTTTTTGATCATACCTTCAGGTAGTCCAATAATTTAAAAATTATCTCTCCTGGATCTATTTTCCAGATCAGTTCTTTTCCCGATGAGATATTTCATATTGTCTTCTATTGTTTTAATTCTTTTGGTTTTATTTTTATAATTTCTTGATTTCTCATAAAATCATTAGCTTCCATTTGCTCCATTCCAATTTTTAAGGAATTATTTTCTTCAGTGAGCTTTTGAACCTCCTTTTTCATTTGGCCAATTCTGCTTTTTAAGGCATTCTTCTCCTCATTAGCTTTTTGGACCTCTTTTGCCATTTGGTCTAGTCTATTTTTTACAGTGTTATTTTATTCAGTATTTTTTTGGGTCTCCTTTAGCAAGCTGTTGACTTGTTTTTCATGATTTTCTTGCATCACTCTCGCTTATTTTCCTAATTTCTCCTCTACTTATCTTACTTGATTTTCAGAATCCTTTTTGAGCTCTTCCATGGCCTGAGACCAATTCATATTTTTCTTGGAGGCTTTGGATGTAGCGGCTTTGACTTGGTTGTCTTCTTCTGGTTGTATGTTTTGATCTTCCTTGTCACCAAAGTAAGATTCTATAGTCAGAGTTTTTTCTGTGATTTGCTGATTTTCCCAGCCTATTACTTGACTTTTAAACTCTTTGTTAAGGTAGGGCTCTGCTTCCAGTGTGGAGGGTGCACTGTCCCAAGCTTCAGGGGTTTTGTGCAGCTCTTTCTTTCTTTCTTTCTTTCTTTCTTTCTTTTTTTCTCCAATTATTTATTTTTAGTTTTCAACATTCACTTCCATAAGATTTTGAGTTTTAAATTTTCTCCCCTCTTTCTCTCTTCCCCCCTCCCCAAGACGGTGTGCAATCTGATATAGGCTCTACTTAAACATTCATATTAAGCATATCTTCACATTAGTCATGATGTATAGAAGAGTTAGAACTAATGGGAGAAACCACGAGAAAGAAGAAATAAAACAACAAAAGAAAAGGAGAGCAGTTAGTATGCTTCCATCTGCATTCAGACCTCATGGTTCTTTTCTGGATGTAGATAGCATTTTCCATCATGAATGTTTTGGAGTTGTCTTAGATCCTTGCATTGCTTTAGAAGAGCTAAGTCTATCAAAGTCAGTCATCACACAGTGTGGCTATTACTGTGTACAATGGTCTCCTGGTTCTGCTCATTTCACTCAGTATCAGTTCATGTAAGTCTTTCCAGGTTTTTCTGAAGTCCACTTGCTCAGCATTTCTTACAGTTGTGTAGCTGTTTGCAGAGATACTTTTAAGGACCTGTAAGTTTTCAGTTTTTCCAATGTGGATGATCAAAGGAGAGGTGTTTACTCATCTCCTAGCCTGTGCTCTGGTCTGTGAGTGACCACAAGCACTCTTTTCTTCCCTGGAACTGTGAGGAGGGTCCCCTCTCAACTGCTGCCACAAGCTCTGCTGTGATAGTGCTCCTCCTCACCCTGGAACTGCGAACCAGATGCAAGTATGGGCAAAGCAACAAGGTCCTGCCTTCGTGCTAACAGAGAACCCTGTAATCTTCTGACCAGTTGTACAATCCCCTTACCATCTGGGCTGAGAGCTCCAAAAGCAGATGCTGCTGCTGCCACTGCTGATTCTGTCACTCCCAAGGCCTGCTTCTGGTTTGCTAGGGCCAGAGCTGTGCTGGGGCCAGGGGTGGTCTATACTCCTCTCTCACCCAGGTCGGACAGACCTTTTCTACTAACTTTCTAAGTTGTCTTTGGTGTTTGTGGTCTGAGAAGTCTGGAAACCGCCACTGCTGCCAGTGATTCATTCCCCTGAGGCGTACTCTAGGTTTGCTGGGGCTCTGTCTGTGCTGGTGCAGCCTGTGCTGGACTGCACTCCTCTCTGAGCCTGGTGCAATGGACCTTTCCTGTTGACCTTCCAAGTTGTCTTGGGCTGAAAATTTGTTTTACTCTGTCTTTTTGTGGGTTCTGCTGCTCTAGAATTTGTTTAGAGTCATTTTTTAAAGGTATTTGGAGAGGTTTAGGGGAGAGTTCAGGCAAGTTCCTGCCTTTACTCTGCCATCTTGGCTCTGCTCCCCCAATAAACATTTATTAAGCACCTGCTATGTGCCAGGCACTGTGCTAAGCATTAGAGATTCAATTAATTTTTTTTTTAAAGACAGTCCTTGCCCTCAAGGAGCTTACAATCTAACGGGGGAAGGGGAGAGGAGACAATATACAAAAGGAGGCAGGAAAGTTGGGAATGGGGGTGGAAGAAGAGATACTGGCGGGGGGGTAACCTGACTTAGTGGCATCTTATTTTATGGAGTTGAAACCAGGCAGAGCAACAGAAGCAAAATGGGGTGAGCTAAGCATCCAGTCCTTGCCTTCTGTAAAGAAGGCATTATTAGAAAGAGGTTGGTACTCAGCCTCCAGCCATCCAGTCAGAGGGAAGAAGAGGCTGAGGGAGTGGTGTCAGTCCAGGCTTGAGTTAGCAGCATGATGGTGAGTTTAGAAGTGATGAGCTTAACCTGGCAGAGCATCTTGTTCCTTGGAGTTGAAATCTAGCAGAGCAGCAGATGCAAAGTGGCTAGACCAATTATTATCTCCATCAGCAGTTCATTAATGTGCCTCTTTTCAGGAATTCCCTACAACATTTGTCATTTTCCTTTTTTTGTCAGCTTTGCCATTTTGATGGGTGTGAGGTGAAACCTCAGAGTAACTTTAATTTGCATTTCTCTAACAATGATTTGGAGCATTTTTTTTTCATATGGATGTTGTTAGCTTGGATTTATTCTTTTGAGAACTGTTTGTTCTTATTTATTCTTTGATCATTTATCTACTTGGGAATGGTTCTTATATATTTGAATCATTTCCTTCTATATCTTGGACACGAGACCTTTTTTTTTATGTTAGGGATCTTTTATTTTTCATATTCCAAATCTCTCACATAATAGAATGCAAAAACATTTAGTACACATCAGTTTAAAGTGCTAAGTATTCTGAATGTCATAAAAAGACAAAAATGTGTTCTCTACAGTACTCAAATATTTATGCATAAGGTAGAAAATATAGAAGAAAACCAAACCAGTAAATATATGTCAGAGACAACTAGTTGATGTGATAAACCTAAAAATATAATCACCTATTAGGCCTTCAGTGGACGTGAGACCTTTATTAGAGAAGCTTGCTGCAAAGATTCTTCCCATTATTTCCCTTCTAATTTTATCTGAATTAATTTTGTTTGCATGTAAGCTTTTAAATTTTATGTAATGAAAATTATCCATTTTTCTCTCTTGTCTCTTGTTTGGTCATGAACTCTTCTACCTATAGATCTTGTTTTCTTCTTTTATTCTATAATTTGTGATGTGACCTTTTACATCTAACTTGTATATCTATTTAGAGTTTATGTGTGTATAGGTATTAGATTTTAGTCTGAATGTAATTTCTACCTATTTTCCTGTTTTCCCAGCAGTTTTTGTCAGATGGTCAGCCTTTACCTCAATTGCTGAGGTCTTTGGGTTTACTGAACCACAAGGCTATTGGAGGTTTATCTACTTTTGTATATTGTATATTTAACCTGTTCCACTATATCAGCCTCTCTATTTCTTAACCAGTACCAAATAGTTTTGATAACCGTTCTGTAGTACAGTTTAAGATCTGATATAGCTAGGCCCCCTTTTCTTCCTTTTAAAAAAATTTATTTCTCTTGAGATTTTTGATCTTTTATTATTCTAGAATCTAGATTAATTTTATACATATATAAATTTGATAGATATGCACTGAATAAGAAAATTAATCTAAATAGTATTGTCATTTTTGTTGTATTGGTTCAGCCTACCCAACAGCAATTAATATTTCTCCAATTATTTAGGTCTGTATTTTTGTAGAGTATTTTGTAGTTAACCTAGTTCCTGTGTGTCTTGATAGGTAGACTTTCAAGTACTTTATATATCATAATTATTTTAAATGGAATTTCTCTTTCTATCTCTTCCTGTTGATTTTTGTTGATAATATATAGAAATGCCAAATATGGATTTATTTTTGTAACCTACAACTTTGCTAAGTTATTTTTTCAGCTAATGTTTAGTCCGCTTTCTAGGGTTTTCTAATTAAACCATCATATTATCTGCAAAAAGTGATGATTTTGTTTCCTTTTTGCCTATTTCTTCCATTTCTTTTTCTTGTCATTCCTATAGCTAGTACTTCTGGCTCTTTATCAAATAATAATGGTGATAATGGACATCCTTGTTTTACCCTAGTATTGTTTATCCCTATCACATATAATGCTGGCTCTTGGTTTTAGATAGATACTATTTGTTAAAGTAACAAAAGATCCATTTATTCTTATCCTTTTTCGTATTGTTTAATAGAAATAGGTATTATATTTTGTCAAAAGCTTTTTCTGCATTTATTGATCATGGTCATCATGATTTTTGTTCTTTTTAATATCTATTATATAATAGTTTTTCTTTTTTCAATTCATCATTTTTTAAATATTCATTTTTAAGTTCTGAATCCTCTACCATCCTCTCCCTCCCCACTTCTTGAGAAAGCAAGAAATATGATATCAATAGCACATGTGAAATCATGAAAAAACACATTTCTGTATTAGCCATTTAAAAAAAAAAAAGCTTTCTTACTTTAAAGTTTAAAAAGTTATGCTTTAATCTGTACTCAGACTCTGTTAATTCTCTTTCTGTAGGGGGAGAGCATATTTCATCATAAGTCAGAACTGTCTGAGATCACTATTATTGATCAGAATAACTAAGTTATTCACAGTTGATTATTGTACAATAGTGCTCTTACTATTTATGACATTCTCCTGGTTCTACTCACTTCACTTTATACCAGTTCATGTAAGTCTTTCCAGGTTTTTCTGAAATCTGCCTGCTCACCATTTCTTGTAGCACAATCGTATTCCATTACATTCATATACCACAACTTGTTCAGTCATTTCCCAATTGTTGGGTATCCCCTCAATTTCCAATTCTTTGTTACCACAGAAAGAGCAGCTGCAAATATTTTTGTACATGTGGGACCTTTTTTATGATCTCTTTGGGATATAGACCTAGTAGTGGTATTGCTGGATTAAAGGGTATGTACAGTTTTATAGCCCTTTCGGCATAGTTCCAAATTGTTCTCCAGAATGGTTGGATCAGTTCACACCGACAGTGCCTTAGTGTCCCAATTTTCCCACATCTTCAACATTTATCATCTTCTTTTTCTGTTTTATTAGCCAATCTGACAGGTATGAGGTGGTACCTCAGAGTTGTTTTGATTTGCATTTGTGATTTAGAACATTTTTTCGTATGACTATAGATAGCTTTGATTTCTTCTGAAAACTGCCTGTTCATATCCTTTGACCATTTATCAGTTGGGGAATGACTTGTATTTTCATAAATTTGACTCAGTTCTCTATATATTTGAGAAATGAAGCCTTAATCAGAGAAACTTGTAAAATTTCCCCCCAGTTTCTTGATTTCCTCCTAATCTTGCCTGCACTAGTTTTGTTTATGCAAAATCTTTTAAATTTAATGTAATAAAATTATCCATTTTACTTCCTGTGGTCTTCTCTATCTTTCATTTGATCATAAATTCTTCTCTTGTCCATAGTTCTGACATGTAAAATTTTCCATGCTCCCCTAATTTTCTTACTATAGTTTTTCTAATATTGAACTAATCCTGCATTCCTGACATAAATCCACCTTGGTTATAGTGTATAACCTTTTTGATATTGTGCTGGAGCCTCTTTGCTAATATTTTATTTAAAATTTTTTGTCAACATTCAGTAAGGATTTTGGGCTATAATTTTCCTTCTTTGTTTTGACTCTCCTGGTTTAAATGGTAAAATCATTTTTTATCTTAGATGGAAATTGATAGGATCCCTTTTGTTCCTAGTTTTACAAGGAGTATATAATATTGGAATTAATTGTTCTTTGTTTGATAGAATTAATTTGTAAATCCTTCTGGTACCCACTTTTCTTTTTTCCTTTAGGAGTTCATTTATGCCTTGTTCGTTTTCTTTTTCTGAGATTGGGTTACTAAAGTTCTCTATTTTTTGTTCTGTTGATCTGGGTATTTTACCTTTTTGTAAATATTCAGCATTTTCTTTTAAGGTATTGACTTTATTTGGCACAAAATCAGACAAAATCATGTCTAATAATTATTTTATTTTTTATTATAAACTTAAACCCAAAAAATTTACATAAACAGTAGAACGCAAGAAGAGGATTATATATGAAACTATGAATCCTCATTTTAACTACTTACTATATACATGTAGATTTGTATATACACATGTTTATATGTGTATATCCTCATGTTACTTTCAAAACTGTCCTGCTTCTCTGAACTTCCTTCTGTTCCCTTCTTTGCTTTTAGAAAAATGTTTCAATTGCCCTCTTTTTTGTTTTTTGGTATCGCTATTGCTAACTACCCTTTTCCCCCTCTGTTAAAAACCATGAAAAAGAGAAAAAAAAAACACCCTGAAACAAGTAAGTATAACCAAGTAAAACAATTCACCACAGTGACTATGTCCAAAATATTTATCTCTTTCAGCACCCTGAGTCCATTCTCTCTCAGGGGCTGGGTAATGGGCTTCATCCTAAGTTCTCTGGAAGCAGGGTTGGTTTATTGCATTGATCAGAATTCTTAAGTCTTTCAAAGTTCTTTGTCTTTCCAATGTTGTAATTATATAAATTGTTCTTCTGGTTCTGTTTGCTTCATTATCAGTTCATTGTGCTCAGAATTATCTGAAATTGTCTCTTTCACCATTTCTTATGATGCAATAATATCCTATTACATTCATATTGCGAAATTTGTTCAACTATTCTCTCACTGAGGGGCACTCCATTAGATTCTAGTTCTTTGTTTTTCTTTTTTTCCTTTAAGCTAGGTGGCACAGTAGATAGATTGCTGGGACTGGAGTCACGAAAACCTAAGTTCAAATCCTGCCTCAGACACTTACTAGCTGTGTGACTCTGGGCAAATCATTTAATCTCTGCTTGCCTTAGTTCTCTCATCTTTAAAGTGGAGATAATAATAGCACCTACCTCCCAGGGTTGTTATAAGGATCACATGAGATAATAATTGTAAAAGCACTTAGCACAGGACCTGGTACACAGTAAGCACTTTATAAATGTTAGCTATTATTATTATTTTACTTACCACTATTTCCACCCCCCCCTTTTTTATTATCTTACCTTTTCACCCTATCCCTGCTATCCCTGATTTTTTCCCCCTGTCCTGTTTAGTGTATTTATATGCCAAGTTGTTCGTATGTGTGTTTGTGTGTTTAACCCTCCTTTTGTCCATTTTCAATAAAAGTGAGGTTCATCTGATGCATGGTCACCTTCATGCCTTCCTCCATTTTTGTATATTATTCTTCTCATATATGCTAATTATGAAAAATAGCAAATCCCATCCCCTTATTCCTCCATTCTGCACTAGCATTTTCCTTTTTTCCCCTCTCTTCTTTTCAGAACAGAATAGAACAGAACCAGTCCACTTCAGGTCTTTTCTGTTTCTTATCCAGCTCCCTCAATACATTTCAAAGATATTAGGGTTCTAAAGAGACACTTGTTTCCTTTTCTTCTGCTAGAATGTTAGCTCTACATCATCATATAGCCTGTTTGAATTGCTTGAACTCATGTGCCTTTCTAGATTTTTCTTGACTCTCATGTGTGTATTTCAATACAAGGCCTGTTCTCATCAAAAATGCTTAGAAGTCACCTATTCCATTAAAAACTCACGTTTTTGCTCTGTAAACTTACACTTAGCTTTTTATTTTTTGTTATAAGCATATGTTTTTTAACTTTTAGAATATCATATTCTAACATATCTTCTCATTTATAGTAGAAGCTCAGGTCTTATGTGATCTTGATTGTGATTCCTTGATACTTGAACTGCTTCTTTGTAAATGCTTGCAATACTTTATCTTTGAAATGGAAGTGATGGATTTTGGCTATAGCAATCCTGGGATTTTTCCTTTTGGGGTTCCTGTTAGGAGATGAACAATGGATTCTTTCTTTCTTTGCCCTCTGGCTCTAATATATCTGGTTAATTTTCATTAATAGTTTCTTAAAATATTGTAAACAGAGTTTTTTTTTCTTTTTTAAGTCATGGTTTCTAAGTGAATCCAATGATTCTTAAATTATCTCTCAACCTATTTTAAATCCTTTTATACCACATATTGCATTTTCTTCTATTTTTCAATCTTTTTTATTTTGCTTTAATATTTTTTACTATCATAGAATCGTTGATTTCTGTGCTAGTTTTCAGGGGTTCCATTTCTTATAAAAGTTTTACTACTTCCCTTGCTATGCTATTCATTCTTCTTCCAATTCTTTCCTCAAGAGCTTTTATTTCATTTTGCTTTCTGATTGTTCTTTGGTCTGCTCCACCTCTTCACCATCTGTGTTGCCCGTCTAAGGATAACTCATCTCTGAGACATCCTCATTGGTTGTTGAGTCTCTGCTCTGGACCACATCTTGAGGAGCCTCAGCCACCGCTCCCTTTCTTCATGCTACCTCTTCAGTCTGTTTCACTTCCATACCAGCTGTCCTGTCCCTGCATGGATAGCATCCCTCCCCTTCCAACTCCTTGTTTTGTTTTTTTCTCTTGCTATTAAAATGTAAGCTTCTTGGGAATAGGTAGATTTGTTTTCTTGTTTTTGTATTCCCAGAGCTTAGCACAATGCCTGGCAATTAATAAATGCTATCTGTCTATCTTTTTTATGTCTTATTTCATTTCTTCTATGACTTCTTCATGATTCCTTTCAGTCACCAAGCATTATTAAGTGCTTCCTGTGTGCCAGGCACTGTGCTAAGTGCTAGAAAGCATCCATGTGGTCCTTGTCAAATAGCCATTTTTTTTCTTTGAATTGCTACTTGCAATTCCCTCTTCTGTTTTTTGTACTAATCAATGTTTTCTTTGGCTTACTTATCTCTCTAGTTTTAATTCCTAAATTGGGGCTTTTGTGCCAAGCCAGGTCCCATTCTCTGCTCTGCTTTTGGATAGGTTGATTGATCCTTCTATGTCTTACCCTGGGTTCCTGTGTTTACCTCCGCCCTCTAGGTTAGGCCCCCCCTGGATCTTTGAGATTCAGAGCACTGTGTCTTCTTCTGTTGTGTTTCAGGACAGGGTAGTACGGACCTCAGAGCTGTTTTGGTCTGCACATTGCTGTACTGCTTTTATCACTTTCTGAGACTTTCTCTTGTCTCTGGGATTTTGTAGGAGGGCCTCTGGACACAAGTTCTTCAGAAAGTGTTATGGAGTTGATTAGATGGATTAAAGGATTGCCAAGTAGCAGTGAGAGCCCAGTTGAGGCTAGGAATATGAATTTGTAGTGGATCCAGTTGGCAGAATTACATTACCTTCTTCATTAGTGTTTAGCATCTTGGAGGCAGGAGAGAAGATAGATAATGAAGTTTGCCGAGGGTTCAGGATTGGTAGTGTGTGAGTGCCTTGTTGGCTTGGTTAGCTATATGATCAATCAGTTGCTAGTCCTGTGGTATCTGTCACAGCAATATTTCTGAAATCTGTCTTTTCTCTCTTCCCATAATACAGAAAGGTCTTCAATACCACTCACTTGGACTATTGCAATAGCTTCCTGACTACATTGTTTCCTTCTTTCAATCCAGGCATCAGCAAATTACAATCCAATCCAATACAATAAACATAAAACCTACTATTTGCTTAGTACTATGGTAAGCTGAAGATACAATTAATGAAAAGAAAGACAGGCCCTGCCTTCAAGGAGCTTACAGTCTAATAGGGGAGACAAAAAAACAAAAGGAGGCAAGAAGGTGGGGGGATACCAGATTGTAAATGAAGGAGGATCTTGTTCCTTGGAGTTGAAACCAGCAAAGCAGCGTATGCAGAGTGGAGAGAGCCAAATCCAGCCCCTGCCTGTTTTTGTACAGCCTGCAAGCTAAGAATGGTTTTTACATTTTTAAATACAATAAAACCTTATTCAAAAATGTAAAAATCATTCTTAGCTCAGGGGCTATACAAAACAGATGGCAAGCTGGATTTAACTGGCAAGCAGTAATTTGTCAACTCCTGCAGTTCAGTCCATCCTTTACATTTCAACCGGAATAATCTTTTTTACACATCTAGGAATAAAGGAATAAGCATTTGCACTTACTATGTTCCAAGCATTGTGACAAATATTATCTCATTTGATTCTCACAACAACCCTGTACGGAAGGTGATATTATTATCACCATTTTGCAGTAGAGGAAACTGTGAGGCAAAGAGAAGTTAAGTTACTTGCTCAGGGACACACAGCTAGTGTGTGAGACCATTTTTTAACTTAGGTCTTCTTGACTCTGGGTCTAGCATTCTATCCATTGTACTACCAGATGCCTCTGGGATCTAAACATCTATTCTGGGAGGGCTTCCACAGCCCCTCAATGGACCATTCGGAGCGTAAGAGCTTAGATGAAAAAAAAAATTACTAAAAACATAGTGACTCTCTTTCCCTCAAATAAAAGCAGCCCACAAAGAAGTTTTGTGAGGTCTTAGAGACCTTCTACTTAATACCTACAGCAGTTATTTCATACTTCTTCCCCAGAGTGTCAGCTCAATAGACCTAGGAACAAAGTTAACTCAAATTCCTCAGATCTGTTCCATTGCATACTAGCTCACAACAGACCTGGTTGGTGGTGTTAGAAATAAAGTGGTTGAGCGGCTATCATCCTGGCCCACAATGCTGATCTGATTATGTCACTCTGCTATTCTAGAATTTCCATTGGCTTCCTGCTGATCTAACCAAGAAAAGTTCAAACTACTTTTCCTGACATTTCAAAGCCTACCTTTCCAGATACATCTTATATTACACCTTGTGCTTCAGCTAAACTTTTCTACTGTATGCTAGAAATGTTGTCCTCCCCACTCTTTACCAGTAATGCCAACCCATTCTTTTAAATTAAAAATATATAAATACAGTCTTTGTTTTCATATTTCAATTTCCAAAATATATTCCTTCATCTTCCCTTACCCATCAAACCATTCACTGTGAAAAAAAAAGAGAAAGAAAAAAGAAAACTGTTAAGAAAAAACTGGATTGTGCTAGGATGGGAAATGAGTGCAGTTCATCCTGGGGGGCACAGGCAAAGACCAGGCTTCAGCCAACCCAGAGCAGGCCTCAGGGGATTGAATCACTAACAGCTGTAGTGGTTTCTAGACTTCTCCACCCACAAACACCAAAGACAACTTAGAAGGTCAGTAGGAAAGGTCTGTTGGACCTTAGTGAGAGAGGAGCGGGGGGGCACAGCACCGGGGCAGTGGCTGCTTCTAGAGCTCTCAGCCCACAGATAGCAGGGTATCGAGCAACTGATTAGAAGGGGATTGCAGGGATCTCTTTGCTGGTGCTGAGCAGGATTCTCTTGCTTTGCCCCTGCTTGGATCTGGGTCACAGTCCTGGGTGGTGGTTCTGGAGCAAGGAGGAGCACTGGCGTGGTGGAGCTTGTGGTGGCAGTTCAAAGGCAGAAAAGAGTGCTTGTGGTCACTCATAGACCAGAGCACAGGCCAGGAAAAGAGTAAACATCTCGCCTTTGATCATACCACCTTGGAAGAATTGAAAATTTACAGGTCCCTAGAAATATCTCTGAAGACATCTGCGTAAAACCCCTGAAGCTCAGTACACCCTCCACACTGGAAACAGAGCCCTACCTTAACAAAGAGTTTCAAGTAATTGGCTAGGAACATGAGCAAACAGTGCAAAAAAAAAAACCAAAACCTCAGACTATAGAATCTTACTTTGGTGACAAAGAAGATCAAAACATACAAACCAGAAGAAGACAACAAAGTCAAAACTCCTACGTCCAGAGCCTCCAAGAAAAATATGAATTGGTCCCAGGCCATGAGCTCAAAAAGGATTTTGAGAAGCAAGTAAGAGAAGTAGAGGAAAAATTGGGAAGAAAAATGAGAGTGATACAAGAAAATCATGAAAAACAAGTCAACAGCTTGCTAAAGGAGACCCAAAAAAATACTGAATAAAATAACACCATAAAAAATAGACTAGAACAAATGGCAAAAGAGGTCCAAAATGCCAATGAGGAGAAGAATGCCTTAAAAAGCAGAATTGGCCAAATGGAAAAGGAAGTCCAAAAGCTCACTAAGGAAAATAATTCCTTAAAAATTAAAATGGAGTGAATAGAAACTAATGATTTTATGAAAAATCAAGAAATTATAAAACAAAACAAAAGAATGAAAAAAGAGCCTAGACATCATCCTTCAAGAAATTAAGGAAAACTGCCCTGATATTCTTGAACCAGAGGGTAAAATAGAAATTGAAATAATCCATCAATCACCTCCTGAAAGAGATCCCAAAAGGAAAACTCCCAGGAATATTATAGCCAAATTCTAGAGTTCCCAGGTCAAGGAGAAAATATTGCAAGCAGCCAGAAAGAAACAATTCAAGTGCTGTGGAAACACAATCAAGATAGCACAAGATTTAGCAGCTTCTATATTAAGGAATCAGAGGGCTTGGAATATGATATTCTGGAAGGCAAAGGAGCTAGGATTACAACCAAGAATCACCTACCCAGCAAAACTGCATGTAATCAATGAAGGGAAAAAATTGATATTCAATGACATAGAAGAGTTTAATGCGTTCTTGAGAAGCCAGAGCTAAATAGAAAAATTGACTTTCAAATACAGGACTCAAGAGAAGCATGAAAAGGTAAACAGGAAAGAGAAATCATAAGACACTTATTAAAGTGGAACTGTTTACATTCTTACATGGAAAAATGATTGAGACCTTTCTCATTATTAGGGTAGTAGGAGAGAATATATATATATATATGTGTGTGTGTGTATATATATATAGACAGAGGGCACAGGGTGAGTTGAATATGAAGGGATGATATCTAAAAAAGAAAATTAAGTGGTGAGAGAAGAATGTACTGGGAGAAGGAGAAAGGGAGAGGTAGAATGAGGATTATCTCACATAAAATTTATCTTCTCACATAAAAAATTATGTCACATAAAACAGACAAAAAAAACTTACAGTGGAGGGGAAGCAGGGGAGGTGAGAGGGAATGAGTGAATCTTACTCTCATCATTTTTTTCTTTCCATTTGCATTATTGTAGCCATTTTGTGTATTGATTTTCTCATTCTGCTTACTTTACTCTGCATCAATTCGTATACATTTTTTATGCTTTTCTGGATCCTTCATATTCATTATTTCTTTATGGCATAGTAATGTTCTGGGTCTAAGGGTGTAGATATTAAGGTTACTTTGTTGGCACAATTCCAAATTACTTTCCAGAGCAGTTCACCTACTATTTGTAGTGCACCTTTCTTTCCTCAGCCTTTATAACATTGACTGTTCAGATCTTTTATTATCTTTTCCAGTTTGTTGTGCATGAAGTAAAACCTCGTAATCCAACCTGTACTTTAAAATCCAATGAGTGTGGAAATGTGTACTTGGTTGGACTTTTTTCTCCTACTTTTTGCTTTGCTTCTGCTTTCTCCCATCTATTGCCTTCTCAATGGGAATAGTTTCCCATTCATTTTCACTTACTGGCCAGTTTCTGAATGGAGGAGAAAAGGAAGTAAAGGTTCAGCTAGTGAGTTAAAATGTAGTGAGCATTGGGAAGTAATGGATAAATAGATAAAAAGAAGCATGTGTTAGAATTTCCTAGCAATAACAAGGGGAGCAGGCACACATAAGGACATAGTCACTTGAATAAAATATGACCCTTCCTTCTTTCTGTCATGTGCATCTAGTCCCAGAGATGCGAGGAAAGAGGTAAAGGGATAAGTGGCTCAAGGTGGGTTTTTTTTTCTCCCCAATCTACATTTAGTTTTTCTACCTCACATTTCCTCCCTTCCCTAATTGAGAAAGAAAAACAAAACCTTTGTAACAGATATGCATAATCAAGCAAAACAAATCCCTAGTTGAACATGTTCAAAAATGTTTCATTCTTCACATTGAAACTATATAATTTTTAAAAAAATTTTTCTCCAGTTACATGTAAAAACAACTTTTAACATTCATTGTTAAAACTTTAAGTTCCAAATTCTCCCTTCCTCCCTCCCCTTCCACCCTTGTTGAGAAGGCATGCAGTTCTATATAGGTTATACATATGTAGTCATGCAAATAGATCCATAATAGTCATGTTGTGAAAGAAACAGACAAAAAAAAACAACTCAGAAAAATAAAGTTTAAAAAAAAAGTATGCTTCAATCTGTATTCAGACACCATCAGTTCTTTCTTTGTAGATGGAGAGTGTGTTTCAGCATAAGTCTTTCAGAGCTGTCTTGGATCGTAGTATTGCTGAGAATAACTAAGTCGTTCACAGCTGATCATCTTACAGTAATGCTGTTCATGTACTATATTTTGTTCAGCCATTCCCCAACTGATCAGACCCCTATCGTTTCCTTTTCTTTGAGGTGGCAGCTTTTGAAGTATCTTGAATCTTGTTGCTATGAAGGAGTATATATGAGAATCCAAAAAGATTCGAAAGGATAGAGCACCCAGGTGGAAGCTGCTGAGAGGTCAAAGAGTGAAGACCGAGAAAATTTAGCTAAGAGATTTAGCAGTTAAGAAGTAGAGCAGGGACAGCTAAGTGGTGCAGTGGATAGAGCACCGGCCTTGGATTCAGGAAGACCTGAGTTCAAATCCGGTCTCAGACACATAACACTCACTAGCTGTGTGACCCTGGGCAGGTCACTTAATCCCATTGCCTAGGGCCCCCCCCCCCCCAAAAAAAAGAAGTAGAGCAAAGATGGTGGAGTAGCAAGAACAATACAGGAAGCTCTCTCCCTCAAACTCCTACAAACAGACCTAGAAAAAACACCAAACTGAATCCTTTTTGGGAAATCTTAAGAAAAAGTTGCAGTGAGTTATTTTTCCAGCCTAGATTGACATAGGGAGAAAGAGAAGAGGTCTGTGGGCGTTGGGAATGGGATCTGATCAAGAGCACTCCAGTGCTCAGGGAGAGGCTGTATACTAGGGCAAGGGAAAGGGTCACAGACCCATACAAAGGCATCAAGACAATTGTCAGCTTTGTGCCCATTACTCAGTTCTGTGCCACAGATCCAGGGTTGACTGAGGAGGGGACCAGCACTGAGGGATGGCATTCATAGGTCGAGAGTGATCACACCACAGACCCCAAAAGGTGTGCTGAGAAAAGCACATTTAGGAACAAGTTCAGAAGCAAACAGTTTGGCTCAGATCCCAGGAGCAGAATGGGGTCTTAATTCTGACTTCTGGCCCAATCTGAAAGCTGTAGAGGAGTAACCAGGGCAGGAATCCAAGACCAAAGGGAGGTCTACAGTTCTAGCAATTTGAATCAGTAGGGCTTCTGAGTTGGCTGATAGTGACAGTCCAGCAGCAGTGTACTACCACTCAGACCAGAATTCAGGCCAGGAACTTGTAAAGCTCAGATCAAGTGATGCAATGATGAAACTTTACCTTACATCAAACCATTTTGGGAGCACTAAATGCTTACAGTCCCCAGCCTTATCCCTCCCTGGGATACAATACTAGAACAATACTCAATACTCCCCTAAACAGCAACAGGACCAGTTCAGACATTTCCTCCAGAAGTATACAGAGTTTGGCCTAATATCAAGTCTTAAACCAGGAAGTAGAACAGAATAAGCAAATAAATAAAAAAATACCCCACAATAGAAAGTTTTATGGTTACAGGGATACTCAAGACACAAACTCAGAAGAAAAGAATGACTCCAAAACATCTACAAGCAAAGGTTCAAAAAAGCCAAATACACACACTTTAGGCACTTGTTCAACTAGAATTCCTGGAAGAGATGAAGCCAAAGTTTAAAAAAAAAAAAAAGATTTTATAAATGAAATGAGAGCACTTAATGAAAAAAGATGAAAAAAAATTAATGCACTGGAAGAAAAAATTGGAAAGGGCAGCTTGGCATGAGAGATGCCAGACCTTCCCTAAGCAGCAAACTCCCTAAAAATTAGAATAGACCAAATAGAAACCAATGACTCCATGAGACAAGAAATATTAAAATGAAATTAAAAGGCAGATTTAGAAGTTAGGAGATCATTGGTAACCTTTGGAGAATACAGTTTCAGTTGAGTAGGAGAGTCAAAGTTAAATTGGAAATGAAGGAAGATAGGGGGTGGTGTGGTGCCAAGATGGCAGAGAAAAGGCAGGGACTTGTCTGAGCTCTCCCAAATTCCCCTCTAAACAGCTTAAAAATTATACCTCAAAATCAAATCTGGTCCAAAAAATATAATAAAATAAAATCTGGAGGTGCAGAACCCAGAAAGGACAGGATGAAATAATTTTCTAACCCAAGACAACTAAGAGAGTTGGCAGGAAAGGTCTGTCTCATTGGAGTGAGAGCAGAGTGCAGTGCAGCACAGGCGATGTCCAAGAAAGCCAGCAGCAGATCTTGGGGGCAACTGAATTAGCAGAAGCGGCTTCTGGAGCTCTCAGCCCAAGATGGTAAGTGGGTCATACAATTGGTTAGAAGGAGGATTACAGGGATCCCTTGCTGGCACTGGGGGGCAGGACTGTGTTGTATTGCCCGTGTACGGATATAGCCCCAGAACAAGTAGGAGCGCTAGCACCCAACAGCTTGCAGCTACGGGGGCACAGGGACCCTGGTCATAGTCCCAGGACAAAAAAAAAGCGCTTATGGTCACTCACAGACCAGGGCACAGGCCAGGAGAGTAGTAAACACAACTCCTTAGATCATAAAACCTTGGAAGAACTGAAAACTTAAAGATTCCCCAAATGGTTCTGAAAACAGTTGCACAAAAAACTTAAAGCTTGGGGCAGTGTCCCCTCCACCTGGGGAGCAAAGTTCAGCTTTAAGTTAAAAGTCAAGAAATAGGCTGGAAAAATCAGCAAACAACAAAAAAGAACCTGACTGTAAGAAGTTAACTATGGTAACGGGAAGATCAACACACAAACTCAGAAGAAGACAACAAAGTCAAAACTGTTACATCCAGAACCTCAAAGAAAAATGTGAATTGGTCTCAGGCCCTCAAAAGAATTTCTAGAAGAGCTCAAAAAGGATTTTAAAAATCAAATAAAGAGATTGAGGAAAAATTGGGAAATGAAATTAGAGTAATGCAAGAAAATCATGAAAATAGTCAATAGTTTGATAAAGGAGGCACAAAAAAAAAGTACTGTAGAAAATAACACTTTAAAAAGTAGAAATGGCCAAATAGTAAAAGAGGCACAAAAATCCACTGAAGAGGACTCCTTAAAAAGTAGAATTGGCCACATGGAAAAACACATAGAATAATTCATTGAAGAAATAGAAAAGGAGGTACAAAAGTTCACTGAAGAAAATAAAAATCAGAATTGGGCAAGTGGGAGCTGATAACTTCATGAGACATCAAGAAATAAACAATCAAAAGAATGAAAAAATAGAAGACAATGTGAAATATCACATTGGAAGAGCAACTGACCTAGAAAATAGATCGAGGAGAGATAATTTAAGAATTGTTACACTGCTTGAAAAGCCATGATAAAAAAAAAAGAGCGCGAGAGAGCCAAGATACTATCTTTCAAGAAATCATCAAAGAAACCTGCCCTGATAGTCTAGAACCAGAGGGTAAAACAGAAATTGAAAGAATCTACTATTACCTCCTAAAAGAGATCCCAAAATGAAAACTCCCAGGAATATTATAACCGAATTCCAGAGCTCCCAGGTCAAAGACAAAATATTGCAAGCAGCCAGAAGGAAACAATTCAGATATTGTGGATCCACAGTCAGGATGACACCAGATTTAGCAGCTTCTACATTATAGGATCAGAAGACTTGGAATATGATATTCTGGAGGGCAAGGAGCTAGGATTGCAACCAAGAATAATCTGCCTAGCAAAACTGAGTATTATCCTTCAGGGGGAATAAAATGGATATTCAATGAAATTGAAGTCTTTCAAGCTTTCCTGATGCAAAGATCAGAGCTGAATAGAAAATTTGATTTTCGAATATGAGAATACGAGCATAAAAAGTTAAATCATAACAGATTCAGTAAGGTTAAACTTTTTACATTCTCACATGGAAAGATGATACTTGTAATTCCTAAGAACTTTATTGTTACTAGGGCAATTAGGAGTATACATCGACAGAGTGCATGGGTATGAGCTGAATATTGATGAGAATGATAATCTTAAAAAAAAATAAAATTAAGGAGTGAGAAAAAGGAATGCACTGGGAGAAGGGGGAAGGGAGAGATAGAATGGGGTAAATTATCTCACATAAAAGAGGCATAAAAGAACTTTTATAGAGGAGGGAAAGATACTTGCATCAGAATTGGCTCAAAGAGGGAATAACATACACACATAGTTGGGTATAGAAATCTATCTTGCCCTACAGGAAAGTAGGAGAGGAAGTTCATAAAAGAATGACAAGCGGGGTAGAGTGAGGTTGGAGCTGATAGAAGGGGACAAATTGAGAAAGATGGGAGAGGTGGTAGTCAAAAGAAGAACATTTTCAAGGGTGGACAGGGTAAAAGGAGAAAGAGTAGGATAAATGGGGAAAATTGAATTGAGGGAAATACGCAGTAATCATAACTGAAAAATATTTACACCACCTTTCTCTGATAAATGCCTCATTTCTCAAATATATATAGAGAACTGAGTCAAATTGTACAAGTCATTGTACAATTAATTACAAGTCATTCCTAAATGCAGTTTTCAGATGAAATAGTCAAAGCTATGTTCATATGAAAAAATGCTCCAAATCACTATTGATTAAGAAAATGCAAATTAAAACAACTCTGAGGTACTATCTCTCACCTATCAGATTGGCCATCATGACAAATGTTGGAGGGGATGTGGGAAAATTGAGACACTAATGCACTGTTGAGTTATGAACTGATTTAACCATTCTGGGGAACAATTTGGAACTATGCCCAAGAGACTATAAAACCTTTGACCCAGAAATACCACTTCTAGATCTGTATTCCAAAGAGATCAAAAATAAAAAGGAAAAGGGCCTTTATATACAAAAATATTGATAGCAACTCTTTTGGTGGTACCAAGAATTAGAAATTGAGGGATATCCATCAGTTAGGGAATGAGCAAGTTGTGGCATATGATTGTGATGGAATACTATTTTGTTATAAGAAATGATGAGCAGGATGCTCTCAGAAAAACCTGGAAAGACTTATATGAACTGATGCAAAGTAAAATGAGCAGAACCAGGAGAACACTGTATGCAGTAACATCAATATTGTATAGTCATTAACTGTGGATAACTTAGCTATTCTCAGCAATACAATGATCCAAGACAATTCTGAAGGACTTGTGATAAAAAATGCTATCCATCTGCTCAGAAAGAACTGATGGAGTCTGAATGCAAATCAAATTATATTTTTTCTTTATTTTTTGTTTTCTTTCACAACATGACTAATATGGAAATATTTTTGCATGACTGCACATGCATAAACTATATCAAATTGCTTGCCTTCTCAAGGAAGGGAGAGGACAGGGAGAGTATTTGGAACTCAAACTTTTAAAAATGAATGTAAAAAATTGTTTTTAAATGTAATTGGGAAAAAATATTAGAAAATAAAGAAAGGAGAGGTAAGAAAGATGATGGCAACTTTTTAATTTGGCAGTGAAAGGGAGAATAGATATAGGACAATAGCTGGAGGGAATGACAGGACTAAGTGAAGGTTTTTCAAGACTAGGGATGTCTTTAGGTGTCAGGAAAAAAGCCAGTAGATAAGGAGACATTAAAGATGAGAGGGAAGAGGAGTGATTGATGGAATAAGTTCAGGGAAGATACTAGGAGCAATGAGATCAAGAGTCATCCTTGGCAAGAAGACTTCTTCCTCAGAGACTGGAGCAAAAGAGAAACAAATGAGAGTCTATGTAGAGGATTTCAAGGTGTCAAGCAAGTGAAAGGAGGGAGCTCAGTCTCTTTTCTTTGTAAAGAAACAAGAAAATCTGAATGGAAACAGTATATAGGAGATGGTGAAGAAAAGGTAGAGGCCTTTTCTAGGAGTTTGGCAGTGAAATGGAGGAGAAATAGAGAATTTTGAAATTAACTATGAACAGTACATTTTGGCATGCAAACTGGGCCTGGTTCTGAAAACAAGGTCTTTGTGAAAACTGATTGTTCATTTTTATGTAAAGCTTTTAGTATCCAAATTAATATGTTAGTAACCAATAGAATATATCTCATTACCGAAGTCAAGACACAGAGTCACAGACTTAAGCTGTCTTGGATGGGGGCCATCCCATTATGGCATCTAATTCTGACTGGAGAAGGCTCACTTTCTGAAAGAAGATGAGATTTCTTGTAGACCAAAGCATGCAGAAGATCTGCCTGCCTACCATAGGATGTTGAAGGAATGACAGAAGCAAGAAAGGTTTTCTTTGTAAAGTTAAGAGGTAAAAGATTGAGAAGACAGGAGAAAGTTCAGAATATCCCTGCAGGAAACTGGGATTATATTACATAAATTTTTAATAGATATGGTTGCATGATATTCTCCATTGGAATTCAGCAGCATAGGAGTACTAGTAGAGAAGGCAGATAATAGGGGTGATCCAGAGTTGAGTGTTGGCAGAATGTGAATGACAGTGGTAGGCAATGTGGCCAAGAGAGTCCAGGGTTGAGGACAATGTTTCTTTGAATTGGTCAATTAAAGAGTCTAGATTGTAAAGAAAGGAAAGTAGGCCAAAACAGCATTAATAGTCTGGAAGAAGAGAGCCTGGAGATTGTAGTAAATATGAAGTATAGGTTTTGGGGTAGTAAGGGAGAAGTTAAGACAGGAAATTATAAAGGAGGGAGATTTCAAACTATAAGATAATGGAGATGGCACAGTGTGGGAGGCAAGAGAGATTAGAGGAAAGAACAATCACAGATAATAGGAATAAGATTTTAGGCTTAAAGTCCTGGCTGGGCCTTCCTCCACACTGCTCCCTGACCCTACCCCCTGACTCCTTTCTACACTACCATGATAGAAAATAGGAAAAAGAAAGAGGCAAAATGGTAAGGGGAAAGAGCCTGGATTTGGTGTCACAGGACCTGATTGAGTCCCATCCTGGACATTTACTAGCTGTTTGATTGTGGGCAAATAGTTTCTTATTCCTGAACCTCAGTTTTTCCATCTGTAAAATGAGGCATAGGAAATGTACCCCCTCCTATGTGAAGCTTTCTTTGATCCCCCATTTGTTAATGCTTTCTCCCTCCTCACCTTGTACTTTACTTATCTGTGTACGTATTATATCTGCCTTAGTAATGTGTAAACACTTTAAAAGCATGAACTGCCTTTGTATCTGTAGCATAGCATGTTTGTTAAATTGAATTCTTAGAACATGGAACCATTGACTAGCATTCCTTTTTATTCTTCTCTGTAGGAATGGAAACACTGCTTCGTGCTCCTATTCAGGTCCAGTTGCAGCAGCAAAAGGTATAAATGTGTGAAGATATTTTCATATTTGAAATTTGCTCAAACTTTTAACTGTTAACTCCATTATTTATAGAACTTTAGGTGGCAGGAGGGTGAATGTATGGAAGCCTTTCCCCCAAGAATAAAACCATTGCTAAGTATTCTAGATTTGAAAAAGAAGCCCCATAAAATAATAGTGCCATTGATCCATCACAATACAGCATGTTATGTGGTGGTAAATCATTAGTCCATTTTTTAGTCTCTTCTTAGGGAAATACAATAGCAGTTTTTCTTCTGAGCAGATTATTAAGATACACAGATCCAGTTAGTATTTACAACATAACCTGTCTATTGCTTAAAAAAAGAATGAACCCTCCACACATCTTTTGAGTAAGAACATTTTAATTCTTACCAAATATACTTCTACAATGTTAGATTGCACTGAATTATAGACTCATGTTTTTGAGTGATTGCTATTGTTTTTGCTGAGAGTTAATTTATACTGTATCCTTTCCAACTATAAATATACATTTTACTGAGAGGGTCTTTCTTAAATAGTCTTCTCCACATAGACATACTTGTGTTTGATAGTGCCTATATTAGTGCCAAGTCCTTGGGGGGAAAATAATAAAAACACGTTGCCTACATTGATGACTATTCTTGATGTAAGTGAGATTTAGTTCTTCACTAACACGATGTCTTTTATATTTTGGAAAAATTCTTACTTTCATTTCTGTTAACTGAAATTAATTTGTATTTTTTTTTTAATTTTTTAAGGTGAATTAGTAAGATATCGCTCAGAATTTATTAAGGTCATTGCAGTCCTAGAAAATTGTTTTGCATTGAGAAAAGTTAAGCAAGGGGCAGCTAGGTGGTGCAGTGGATAGAGGTCCAACCTTGGAGACAGGAGGACCTGAGTTCAAATTCCACCTCAGATACTTGATACTTAGTAGCTGTGAGACTTTGGGCAAGTCACTTAATCCCTATTGCCTAAGCAGGGAAAAAGAAAAAAGAAAAATGTTAAGCAAAACTTGTTCCTACCCTCTAGAGGCAAGTGAGGAAGTATGGTATAGTTAAAAGACTACCAGCCTGTGTCCTAGTTCTGCCATTAACTCGTTGTATGAACTTGGGAAAATAACCTCTCTGAGCCTCAGTATCCTCAACTACAGAATAAGAGAGTTGGCCTAGTTGATTTCTAAGGCCCTTCCAGCACCAAGATTCTTTAATTCCTGTGAAAATATAAATCTAAAATTTATATCACATATAGGAGTTGTGAGATTTAGTGTTATAGACAGGATGAGTTCTTCTCATTTTCCCAGTTTTTCTTCCCCCAGATCATGTCACCTTTTGGTGCTTTATGTGCAGAAATTTGATTTTGAATTGTTTTGGATGAGCATTTTGGGAGTTATTTCCAAAGGCTCAAAAAGCAGAAAACCACATTGGCAAATTTGGTATAATCTGCATTCACATAGGATTTATTATGTTCTTAGCAGGCTTAGAGCATTGTTTTATGTTGAATAAAGAAAGTTAAGCAAAAATTTTTCCTACCCTCTATAGCAGTGGTGTTCAGTTCTAATAAAATAGACTCCTGCAGACTACATATTGAACTAGAAAACCACAAATTAGCATTATCTATGTTATATTGTGTTTTTATTTATTTTGTTAAACATTTTACAATACATTTTAATCTGCTTCTGGCCTAACTGGCAGTTTGACACCTCTGCTCTAGAAAGTAGGAACTCTCTATGCTATATATGTGAATTTGGTGCTATGACAAAATGGCTGTAAGTCATGATAACATGTTCATATGTTGCTTTTTCTTCCACTTCTGTCTGGCTTTTCTCCAGTTATCTATAAAATATTCTGTCTCATGACTTGAATAATAGACTACTTTATATAAGTTATGTATCAGTAATTTTTATACCTCATATAATTTTGAAGCAGTAATGTTCCTACATTTTTCACCTGTCTTTTGAAAATAATTTTACAAACTAGATGGTTTATACTTACGATTTTCTCTGAGAGTTTTGTGTTTTCCATTGACTGTTTAACTATAGATAATATGAAATGGAATAAGTGAAGTGAAGTGAACATTTGTTTGTATTCTCTTGCAACCCCATAATCTACTTTGGTTTGGCTCCAGCCCTAGGAATGTGTGTCTAAATGAAGGACAGAATAACCTAATACTACTCAGATTGGATCCTTTTCCTGCACTTACAACTCTAGAGCTCAGCAAGAGAAAAAGCATTTATTAAGCCCTTACTATGTGCCAGACTCTCTACTAAGTGCTAGGGATGCAAATGCAAGCAAGAACAAAAAAAAAAAAAAGACAGTCCAGTGTGTTGAAGACAACATACAAAAGGAAGGTGAAAGGAAGGGAAGAAGGTGAGAAGGAAAAGGTACCCATGGTATCAAAGGTCAGAAACAGAACCAGAAGGGGAATAAAGGTTGACCAGCCTGGGCCCCTCCCCAGATGGAAGACTTGAGGGGAACTCACCAATGGAAGGGAGGGAGGGAGCAAAGAAACAAGCATGTATTAAGTGCCTTTTTTGCCAGCCCTGTGCTAATTAAGCACTGTACAAATAAGTTATTTGAGAGAAGAGAGGAAGAAGCCAACATGGTGAATGGATGTTCCAAGGTGAGTAGGCCCCAGGTACAGAGGGAGGTTATAGGATGAGACTACTGGTGAAGCATAATATTCAGGTCCAGAAAGTCAGAAGCATAGCTCAGAGGACAATGAAGATTAGTCTGCCTGGACCTCTCCCCAAAATGGAGTATATATTGGATTGGTTTCTATGGGTATGTAGATGAGGTTCAATGTCAACTGATGTTCACTTCACTTTTTTCAATACTGTATCAGACTACTTATTCCAAATGACACTTGAAAACATTTTGACATTCTTGTTAATGAATGGGATAAACATTATTAACAGTAGAACAATTCGAATTTCATAGAGAAAATCCTTTAGTAAAATAAGATGCCATGTGACTAACAATTGCCATCTGATTCTAATCATTATTGAAGATGCAATTTGTTTATAGTACATTCCACATGTTATGAATCATCATTTTATTTGTAACAATTCACTTCACAATTTCATTAGACTGTAAGTTCCTTAAGGGCAGGGACTTTGCTTGTATATGTATTACTAGCACTTAGCACAGTACCTAGCACATAGTAAGCATGTAATATGTTTTTTTTTCCTTCCTCTGTTCTTTGAGGCTCATACATTAAAATATCACCTTGGTATTATAGATATGAAAGATGTAAAGCCTTTAGTATATACAACCAAACACTAATTTGTTGTTTTTTGCTTTTATTACAGGGCTCAGATATGGAGCCTATTCATGAAAAAAAGTATGGAAATGATCAAACAGTCATCTTCTCAGATGAAAATCAAATGGAATTGACAGCTAGTCACACTGTGATGATTACAAAAGACCTTTTAAGTTGCCCTGAAATGGGAAAGCCCTCCAAAATAGACACCAAATCCTTTCTGGCCAACTTAAAGTCCCACACTGAAGATCTAAACATGAACAAAGAACTT
>NW_020954572.1:21548230-21550026 GCF_900497805.2 Vombatus ursinus | reverse complement strand
CATATCTAGGACAGAGAATCATATTCAGAGTGTCACAGTAGATGTCATGAAAAGTGAGTCTGTTGTCTTCTCAGGTGAAGACATGGATTTGACCAAGTGTTGTACAGTCAAGATTGATAGCAGTGACTTAGGAACTCAGTTACCTCTGACCTCAGCTAATGTACTGGCCCCTGTGAAAACCAAAAAACCTCTCTCTCCCAACAGTAAAGCTACTTCTCAAATTGTTCTTCAGCAGATTCCATTTCCACTGAAAGAGGCATTTAATTCCTTCCTGCAAGACAAAGGTGATCTACACTCTGAAAAATCATTTGGTAACTGCCAGAATTCATTATCCCAACCTGAGAATCTCACAGTGGCTAATACAGATGTGAGCCCAGAATATACTCATCAATCACTGCTAGCCATGAAATTAGTTTCGACCAATTCACTCTTGCCTTATCATTCAGAAAAGACTATTATTTTTGCCCCTGAGCAAGATAATATGGACTTGACTGAAAACTATGAAGTAATTATTCAAACTGGCAACTCAAAGATACCTGCAGATGAACAGCAGAAACAGAAGTACAGTGAGGCTTCTGTGAGATATGGGAAATCATCAAGCTTAACTCTCTCATGTTTGAATAAGAAAAGGATGACTGAAATTATGGGGGATAGCTCAGAGATCAATAAAATCCATACGATTGGAGGAGACAAAGCAGATTTAGAAGAAGAAACAAGCAGGACCACAGATGAAACAGTGGTGTTTCCAGGTAGTCAGGATGAGCTGGAAATTACCAAGTCCCACACTGTTGTCATTGATTACCAAACTATGAAAAAGATGCAAGGTGGGTCTCATCCTAAGGACTCTAGAAGGAAAAGCCTAGGTCAGCCAAAGATGATATTTGCTCCTAATGATCAGACTGTTTTCTTTTCAGAGGAAGGTGGGAATGATTTGGATCTCACTAAAAGCCACACAACAGGAATAAACAGCCAGATAGTACCACAAGGAGATAGCCACGGGAGTATTGCTGTGGATAAGACTATAATGTTTACATCCAATAATGACATGGAATTAACTAAGCCAATCCCATGTATGATTGATAAAACTGTAGAGAGACCCAGATTGGAGAATGCACAGCTGTTAGACAAACCTGGAGGAAGTAAAAGCATGAATGAATTCTATAGTAACAAAACTGTTATATTTCCAGCAGATGATAAGAATAATATGGAAATTTCCAGTGCTCTTACAAAGGAAATAAACCACAAAGATGTCCTAGAAGGTGAACAGGACAGTTGTTTGGTACCTTTAGCTACAGCTTCCAAAACTGTTTTGTGTAGAGGTGAAGAGGATGACATGGAGATCACGGACATTACTAAAAGCCACATTATTGCAATGGACTGTGAAGCTGTAGGAACCAGTAGGAAAATGGATAAAACAGTGGTGTTTGCAGATAATCAGAATGAGCTAGAAATTACCAAGTCCCATACTGTTGTCATTGATTACCAAACTATGAAGAAGACAAAGGATAGGTCTAATCTTAAGAGCTCTGGAAGGAAAAGCTTAGATGGACCAAAGATGACATTTACTTCTAATGATCAAACTGTTTTCTTTTCAGAGGAAGATGGGAATGATTTGGATCTCACTAAGAGCCACACAACAGTAATAAACAGCCAGATAGTACCACAAGGAGATAGCCACAGGAGTATTCCTGTGGATAAGACTATAATGTTTACATCCAATAATGACATGGAATTAACTAAGCCAATCCCATGTATGATTGATAAAACTGTAGAGAGAGCCCGATTGCAGAATGCAC
>NW_020954572.1:21544677-21548220 GCF_900497805.2 Vombatus ursinus | reverse complement strand
TAGAAATTACCAAGTCCCATACTGTTGTCATTGATTACCAAACTATGGAGAACACACAGAACATGCTTCCAGGTAAGGCAAAACCTGATAGCTTTAAAAAGAATAGCTTAGTTGGAGCACAAGCAACATTTGTTCCTAATAATGAGACTATTTTCCTTTCAAGTGAAGATGTTAATGATCGAAAGGTCACTAAAAAACAAACAGATGCAATTGAAAACAGAAGTTTTCTTCAGGATGAACAGCAGAAGTCTGCATTACCTTTCTTCCCTGCAGATAAAACTATTATGTTTACAGGTGATCAGGTTGTAATGGAAATGGACAGATCTGAAAGCACTGTTATTAACAAAAAAACTTTGAAGAAAGTTGTTGGTCAGGATCATGTATTAGAAACAGTCAAAAAGGAAGTATGTGCTTTTGGTAGTACAATTTTATTGGGAAAAATAACTAAATCTAAATCTAAAACAATTCCATTTAAGTTTCCAAAGCATCAGGTGAAAACTTTGAATGATGATGGAGAACAAAGACAAAGAAGTGAGCTTTTTAGAGATGCTGTGCTTGTTGACTCTCAACCTCAGTTACTAAGCCATTCAATTCCCTTACCAGAAAAGGAACAATATATTGTAAATGAAGATAAACTAATGCAACCTGAGGCAGAAAATGGAAATTTGGAAGTTGCTACAGGAAACCTTTGCGTACTTAACTATGAAAACAAGTCCAAAATGTTGCACAATGATAGAGAGCTTACTACAGCCTCAGAAAAGGAACCAAAGCAAAATGTACAAATATCTGAATGGGAAGCAACTGTGGAAATCCATGTTAACTCAGGCTCAGCTACAGAAGTACATCAGCTCTATGCCACTCATTCCACACTGTCAGATCCTATGATTTCATCTAAAGCTATTAGTACTGCTAATATTGAACCAAATCTGAATACAGTCAAGAGATCTGAAATTTTTTCACAATCTCAAACTAGTCATATAGCTAACCTTGCAGAACAGTTACCCAAATTGGGAAAACAAGTAGAAGACAGTGTGGATAAATCTCAAATCACTGAAACACAAAACACAAAAATAGGAATCAATAATGCAGAGAATGTCAAAAATGAGGGAAAACCATATTCTTGTAATGGAGATGCATCTTATTCTGTACCCTTAAAGGCTGTTTTAAAAGATAAAATTAAGGCAAGAAGGTACTCTTTGGGAATCTTCTTACCTAAATTGCCAAACAAAAGAAATTGCAGTGTCTCTGGCATGGATGCTTTGGAACATAACTCAGTAGATTTAACTGACTTAAACAGTTTAGAAACTCAACTAGTCACTAAGAAAAATTCAAATTTGATGTCTGCTTTAACAGAGCCACATTTGAGCCCCTCTCAGTATATAAACGAGGAGCATCTTCCTCTAGATCCCGAAGAGAGTAATTCTTCTGAATCCATCAGCATTGAAACCAAGGGAAAGGCTTTGACTGAGACTTGCCAACAAGAGATCCAACCTCCTGAAAGTACAGTGAAAGAAATCTTTAATAGTCAGAAAAGACTCCTAGTACAAGGAGAAGATGACAGTGTTCCCAGTGAGAAGAAAGTCCGAAAGCATGAGACCAGTATTAGTAATTCAGCCCAGGCTCTCCAGGTGAGTTGACTTCTTTGTAGTAACTAAAAAGTATGCTCAACTTGCATTTTAATCTTTGATGAAAGGGAATTGATTGTTTTGCTCTATTCCAATTAACAGTGCTGGAGAAATACTACTGTATCAAAAGGGCCCCAGTTGAACACGGCAAAGAAGATAGTTCTATGATAACAAATGGGTGCAGAAGAAAGAAATGAGTAATGGCTTAAAAATAAACTGCAAGAAATTGTTGCATTCTAAATTTTAAGTTAGTTTTAAATAACTTAATCAGAATACATTTTTCTCCAAACTACAGTTTTTTAGGTAGAGAGCAGAAAGCTTCAGAAGTTCATAAAAGATTTTAGGTGTTTTTATAACAATTTTGAGGTTTATTAATAAAAATGTAAGTCGTAAGTTACCAGAAGTAATGTAGCATAGTTTATAGAGAGCTAGCCTCAAAGTCAGAAAGACCTAGGTTCGAGTTAGGACTCTGATTCATACTGTCTATGTGACCCTGGGAAAGTCACTTAATTTCTCAATACCCCAAGGCAACTCTTAAAGGAAACCATAAGTTGCAGAATAGTTTCTAACCTGCATGAGAAGGAAGATTTTCCTTATTGGGAGTTATGTAGCAATGAAACACAAGAGTGGACAGGGAAAAAAAGCTAAAAGTTATGACTTCACAAGAAAGATGAGCTTGTAAAAAAGGATTAGGTCAGTTGAAGTTTTAATTAAGGCCATGTGACTTCTAAGAAGCAGTCCATGTATGCTACATGGCCACCATCTAGATGTGTGCCTTTGAGCAAATATCTTAACATTCCTGTGCCTCAAGTTTCCCTACCTATAAGATGAAATGATTGAATGTTGCTATATGATCACTACGGTGACCTCTAATGCTAAACATGTATAGCTAGATATCAAGTAGCACTTTGCAGCTTTTCTTCATTTAGGTATTTATTCTGTATTATAGTTATTTGTGTATGTGTCATTACCACCCATACTCTCCTCCCCCCTCCTTCAGAGCAAAAGATCCATGAGGGCAATCTATGTCTTCTGCAACTTTGGTATCTTCCCTCAGCACCTGGCCTAGTTTGGACACAGTAGGTGCTTCATAAATGTTGAATTAAATTAATTTTAAAACCGATAAGGAATCTTTCCTTAAAATATGTACTTGTGGAGAAGTCAGAAATCACAAAATCAAAAATATTGACTTTGGGATCTTATGATTTGTTTGCCCTTTAGTCAGAAGCTCTTTAGCTATTTATGATGTTGGCTAAGCGTAGAAATAAGCCCTTTCTATTAACTCTGGTGAAAGACTAAACAGATGGCCCAGATTAATATTAGGAAGCAAATTGGACCTGGACTAGTGTAAAAATAACTATGAAAGAGAGAGTTAATATACATATGGAATGTAATCATGAAGTTTTTCTATGGGCCTTAGTAAAATTATTTTTAAAGTCAAATGAAAGACCCAAGTTAGTGACATGATTTCTAATTTCTTATTAGGGTATCCCAGAAACAGCAAATGGGTTTATAGCAAGTGATAATGATTCTTGTACCCAGCAAGCACATCTTCATCAAAAGTACATTTTATAGGATGACTCTGTGAGAGAAAAGGAAGAAGAATATGGGAAAAATCTAGGCAATGTTAAAACAAAAGATAAAAAAAATCTTTTTTATGAAAGAAAGTATACCTTATACTTGCTTCCTGATAGTTTTTTCTTAATTAATGATTTCAGGCGTTGGATCACCATACAGAAGAGTATGTGGATAAAAATCCTTGTAGTTCATTGATGAAAAATCTCAACAGGACCCCATCTAGTTGTTCCAGCTCATCAGATTCCATCAAGGCTGATGGGACATCTATGAATTACAGCAGTAAGACCTCTATTTGTGTGTGTGTGTGTGTGTGTGTGTGTGTGTGTGTGTGTGTGTGTGT
>NW_020954572.1:21310194-21544667 GCF_900497805.2 Vombatus ursinus | reverse complement strand
TGTGTGTGTGTGTGTGTGTGTGTGTGTGTGTGTGTGTGTGTGTGTGTTGTGTTACATTTTGAGTTCCAAATTGTTTCCCTTTCTCCTTCCCAACTCCTTATTAGAGAAGGCCAACATTTGATATAGACATATATGTGGAGCCATACAATACATACTTCCATATATTAGTCTTTCTCTGGAGGGGGATAACACTTTCCTTCATAAGTCCTTCATGGTTGATTTGAATGATCATATTACTCAGAATAGCTTAGTCATTCACAGTTACTCTTTAAACAATGTTGCTGTTACTGTATACATCATTCTTTTGGTTCTGCTCATTTCACGCTGCATTATTTCATGCAAGTCTCTCCGTGTTTCTCTAAAACATCCTGCTCATCATTTCTTACAACATAGTGGGATTCCATCACAATCATACATCACAACATATTCAGCCATTCCCCAATTAATGGGCATCCCCTCGATTTCCAGTTGTTTGCCACAACAAAGAAAGCTGCTTTAAATATTTTAGAATACATAGGTTCTTTTCCTTTTTCCCTAATCACCTTGGGAAACAGACCTAATTGTTAGGTCAAAGGATGTACACAGTTTTATAACTCTTTTGGCATAATTGCAAATTGCTTTCCAAAATGGTTAGATCAGTCCACAGTTCAACCAACTGTGGAATTTATTGCTGTTTGTCGTTCAGTTGTGTCTGACTCTTTGTGACCCCATGGACCATAGCACACCAGGTCCTTCTGTCCTCCACTGTTTACAAAGCTCACGTTCATTGCTTCCATGACACTATCTGTCCATCTCATCCTCTGCCATCCCCTTCTTCTTTTCAATCTTTCCAAACATCAAGGTCTTTTCAAATGAGTCCTATCTTCTCATTATGTGGCCAGTGTATTTAAGCTTCAGCTTCAGTATTTGACCTTCCAATGAATAGTCTGAATTAATTTCTTTAAGTATTGACTGATTTGATCCCCTTGCTCTCCGAGGGATTCTCAAAATTCTTCTCCAGTATCACAATTTGAAAACATCAGTTGTGCTGCTCAACTTTCTTTATAGTCCAGCTCTCACAGCCATACTTTGCTGTTGGAAAAACCATAGCTTTGACCACACAGACCTTTGTTGGCAAGATGATGTCTCTGCTTTTTAGTCTGCTATCCTGATTTGCCATAGCTTTCCTTCTAAGGAGCAAGCATCTTTTAATTTCAAAGCTGCAGTCGCTGTCTGCACTGATTTTTGAGGCCAGTTGTGTAAAATCTGATACTGCTTCCATTTCTTCTCCCTCTTTTTGCCAGGAAATGATAGAACTAGTTGCCATAATCTTAGTTGTTTTTTTTTTTTTATATTGAGCTTCAAAGCTAGCTTTTACACTCTCCTCTTTCACTGTCATCAAGAGATTTCTTAGTTCCTCACTCTCTGCCATCAGAATGGTGGGGGCCATCTCCAGTCATCCTGATGTGTATCTGGCCACTGGACCCAGAGGGTTTGAGTGGACAAAGTGAGGCTGGTGACTTTGCGCAGTTCTCCCTCACTTAAATCCAATTCACTTTCATGTTGTGGCATCACCTCCATGATGACTTGGTCTTCTTTGAGAACGAATGACAAACAACAACCCTGTGAGTGATAGAAGCTGTCCCACTGGGGACCCAACTGGAACTGGCTAGTTGAGCACAGCTTTTTTCTTTTCCATCTTTCTTTCCTTCCTTCTCTCCCTCCCTCCCTCTCTTTTGAAACGTTGCAAGATATGTTGGAGTTTACAGGCTAGATTTCTTTTTTAAGGACCATGCCTTAAACTCAAATCACTCTGATTCTCACTGATTGGTCAACAATAGATCCCAGGCCAAACCCTACTTGGTCATTGTTTGGGCCCTGATTGACTTTGTTAATAGACTTTGGCCCAGTTGCTTCATTAGTTCTCAAGTTACTTGTAGTTATCCTCCACTCTTTTCCAGCAGGTAGGTGGCCCAGTGAACAGAGCACTGGGCTTGAAGTGTGGAAGACCTGAGTTCAAATTCAGTCTCAGATACTTATTAGCTGTATAACCCTGGGCAAGTCACTTAACCCTGTTTGCCTCAGTTTCCTCATCTGTAAAATGAGCTAGAGAAGGAAATGACAAACCACTCTAGTATCTTTACCATGAAAACCCCAAATGGGGTCATGAAGAGTTGGACAAAAACTGAAACGACTGAACAACAGTGTATTAGTGTCCCAACTTTTCTACAACCCCTCCAGCATTTGTCATTTTCCCCTTCTATCATTTTAGCCAATTTGATAGGTATGAATGGTACCTCACAGTTGTGTTCATTTACATTTTTCTAATCAACAATGATTTTTATATGACTATATATAGCTTTGATTTCGTCTTCTGAAAGCTGCTTGTTCATATCCTTTGACCATTTGTCTATTGAAAAATGACTCATATTCTTACAAATTTGACTCAGTTCTCTATATATTTGAGATATGAGGTGTTTATACAAGAAACTGGCTATAAAATTTCCCCCCCAACTTTCTGCTTTCTTTCTAATCTTGGCTACAATGGTTTTATTTGTACAAAACCTTTTAAATTTAGTGTAATCAAAACTATCCATTTTACATTCCACAATGGTCTCTATCTCTTATTTATTCACGAATTCTTTTCTTATCCATAAATCTGTTAGGCAATATATTCCATGCTCCTGTAATTTACTTATGATAGCTTCCTTTATGTCCGGTCATGTATGTATTTTGACCTTATCTTGGTAAATGTTGTAAGATAATGAATGGTCCATACCTAGTTTCTGCCAGGTTGCTTTCAAGTTTTCTCAGCAATTTTTACCACATAATGAGTTCTTATCCTAAAAGCTCAGATCTTTACATTTATGAAATACAAAGTTACTATAACCATTTACTACTGTGTCCCGTTATTTAAATGTGATTTTTTTGTCTAAAAACTGTTTTATAATTATGTTCATGTAGTTCCTGAGTTTGTCTTGATAGATGTATTCCCAAGTATTTTATAGTCTACAGTTATTATAAGTTAAATATCTCTTACTATCTCTTCTTGCAGGGCTTTATTGGTAATATGTAGAAAGGCTGATGATTTACATACTGCTACTTTGCTAAAATTATTGTTTCACCTAATTTTTAGTTGAATCTCTAGGATTTTCCAACTATACCATCATATCATCTGCAAAAAGAAATAGTTTTATTTCCTCATTGTACATTCTGATTCCTTCCATTTCTTTTTCTTCTCTTATTACTATTCGTATTTCTTTTTTAAATATATTTTATTTTCCTCCAATTACATGTTAAAATGATTTAACATTTTTTTTAAGTTTTGAGTTCCAAATTCTATCCCTTCCTTCCTGAGATGGTAAGCAGTCAGATATAGGTTATACATGTGTAATCATGTAAAACATTTTCATGTTAGTCATTTTGTACAAGAAGACTTGAATAAAAGAAAAAGAATGAAAAAAAGAAAGTGAAAAATAGCATGCTTCAGTCTGCATTCAAATAATACCAGTTCTTTCTCCAGGGTCAGATAGTATTATCATTAGTCCTTTGGGCTTGTCTTAGAAGACTTAGATCATTGTATTGCTGATAGTAGCTAAGTCATTCACAGTTCTTCATCAAACAATATTGCTGTTACTGTGTATAAAGTTCTCCTGGTTCTGTTCACTTCATTTTGCATCTGTTCATGTACGTCTTTCCAGGTTTTTCTGAAATCATCCTGCTTGTCATTTCTTACAGCACAATAATATTCCATTACAATCATATACCACAGTTTGTTTAGCCATTCCCCAATTGATGGGCATCCCAGCAATCTCCAATTCTTAGCTACCATTAAAAAGAGCTACTGTAAATATTTTTATAGGTCCTTTCACCCTTTTTTTTATGTCTTTGGGATATAGACCTAGCAGTGGTTTTGCTGGTTCAAAGGGTATGCAGTTTTATGTCATAGTTCCAAAATGCTCTCCATATCAGTTCACAACTCTACCAACAGTGTATTAGTGTCCCAGTTTTCCCACGTCCCCTCCAACATCCATCATTTTCTTTTTTTTTCTTTTTTCTTTTTGTTATATTAGCCAATCTGATAAGTGTGAGGTGGTACCTCAGAGTTGATTTAATTTGCATTTCTCTAATCAATAATTATATAGACCAATTTTTTTCAGATGACAATAGATTATTGCTAGCATGTCCAATATAATATTGAATAATAGTGGTGATAATGGGCATCCTTGCTTCACCCCTGATCTTACTGGGAAAGCTTCTACCTTGCCCCCTTCACAGATAATGCTTGCTAATGGTTTTAGGCTTTAGGTGGATGCTTCTTATCATTTTAAGGAAAATCCCTTTATACCTAGGCTTTCAAGTGTTTTTTAATAGGAATGAGTATTGTATTTTGTCAAAAGCTTTTTCTGCATCTATTAATAAAATCATATTTTTTGTTACTTTTGTTATTAGTATAATCAATTATATTAATAGTTTTCCTTATATTGAACCAGCCCTGCATTCCTGGTAAACATCCCACTTGGTCACAATGTATAATCTTTGTGATATATTGCTGTAGTCTCCCATCAAGTATTTTATTTGGGATTTTTGCATCCATACTCTTTAGTGGAATTGGACTGTAATTTTCTTTCTCTGTTTTTGCTCTTTGTGGTTTAAATATCAGCACCATATTTGTTTCATAAAAGGAGTTTGGTAGGACTCCTTCCTTGCCTATTATTTCAAATAATTCATTTAATATTGGAATTAGTTGATCTTTAAATGTTTGGTAGAATTCACTTGTAAATCCATCTGGTCCTGATGCTTAGAAAGCTCATTTATGGCCTATTCAGTTTTTCTTTGTAAAATAGGTTTATTTAGATATTCTATTTCCTCTTCTGTTAATCTAGGCAGTTTATAATTTTGTAAAAACTATTCCAGTTCACTTAAATTGTCACATTTATTTGGCACATAATTGGGCAAAATAACTCAGTGCTTGCTTTGATTTCATCTTCCTTAGTGGTATTGTTATTACTCTTTTCATTTTTGATACTATTGATTTGCTTTCTTTTTAAAAATCATATTAACTAATGCTTTATCTATTTTATTGGTTTTTTTCCCCCACAAAACTAACCCCAGTTTTATTTATTAATTCAATGGTTTTCTTACATTCAATTTTATTAATCTCATCTTTAATTTTCAGAATTTTCAATTTGGTGTTTAATTGTGGATTTTTAAGTTCTTTTTCTAGTTTGGTTTTTTCTTTTTTAATTGCATACAGATTCATTGGTCTGCTTTTTCTCTATTTTATTGATGTAAGCATTTAAAAATATGAATTTTTCTCTGATTACTGCTTTTGCTGCATCCTATACGTTTTGGTATGTTGCCTTATTATTATTGTTCTCTTTAACAAAATTATTTATTGTTTCTATGACTTGTTTTTTAACCCACTCCATTCTTTAAAATTAGGTTATTTAGTTTCAAATTAATTTTTAATGTTTCCATGATCCCTTATCAAATAGAATTTGTATTGCATTATAATCTGAAAAGGATACATTTATTATTTCTGCTTTTCTACATTTGACTACAAAATTTTTATGCCCTAATATATTGTCAATTTTTGTAAAGGTACCATGCACTTTTGAGAAAAAGATATATTCCTTTCTATTCCCTTTCAGTTTTCTCCAGATGCCTACCATATCTAGCTTATCTACAATTCTGTTCATCTCCTTGACTTCTTATTTATTTTTGATTAGATTTATCTAGTCCTAAGAGGGGGAAAGTTGAAGTCCCCCCACTATTATGATTTTCTATCTATTTCCATCTACAATTCATTTATCTTTTCCTTTATAAATTTGGATGCTGTAACATTTCATTCATGTAAGTTTAGTATTGATATTACTTCATTTTCTATGGTACCTTTTAACATAATATAGTTTCCCTGCTTATTTCTTTTAATTAAATCTATTTTAGCTTTAACTTTGTCTGAGATCATGATTTGTCACCCCTGCTTTTTTTACATCAGTGAAGCATAATAAATTCAACTCCAGATCTTTATTTTTACTCTATGTGTGTCTCTCATTTTTAAATGTGTTTTTTGTAAACAACATATTGTCAGGTTCTGGTTTTTAATCTACTCTGCTATGCATTTGTTTTATGGGTGAGTTCATCCCATTCACATTTAAAGTCATAATAATAACTAGTTGTGTATTTCCCTCCATTCTGTTTTCCCCCACTCTTTCTTTCTCTCTCTCTCTCTTAAATTCTACTTAGATGTTGTTTTAAGTTATTTGGAGGGGAATTTGGAAGAGCCAGATAATTTCCTGCCTTATTCCATCATCTTTACTGTAGATCTGTCTATAGCATTTAACTTAAAGTATTCATCTCTTGGTTTGACAAATAATAGAATTTCTTAGTGTATCAAGTACGTGAATATTGTCTAGACCTTATTTAGTGCTCTGAAATTAATGTTTTGTGAATATAGAATTTAAAGTTTATGTATTTCAGCTCCAAGTCATTTTAGTAAACTCTAAGTTGAGAAACTCTACAAAAATATAAAATGAGTGACAAAGGGTTAGTAAAAATGGACTCATCCTGAACAGTGAAGTTAAACTTTAACTGGGTATAAGCTACCTCTCTATATGGTCCTCGCAGAAAGGTCTGTCTAGATGATTTCAGGTTCAATTACACAAACATGAATGAGAACTAGAGTAGAGTTTGCCAGTGAAGTTCTTTCTGACTTATTTAACTCTTAACTTCTCTTTTTATTCCTAGTACAGCAGAGCAGTCAGATGGAATCACAATTTCTCATGGACCACATTTGTGAAGAGACCTTGAAAGAGGTATGTTAAAGCATTTGAAAAACCTAAAAATCATGTAGCTAATCCAATGACTTTCCATGTTTTCCTTTTAATGTCAGTTAGATGACACAACTTAATGCACTGAGTATCGCCGTAGCTATAAGGATATCCGGGCTATTTTCTCAGTTTTTTTCATGTTGAATAGTAGCACTTTTGAAAGTATTTCTTTCCTCTTTTTTAAATAAATTTTAAAATTTTTGTACATTTATATCACTTTTATTTTCAAATATATCATTTTCTTACCCAGCAAGCCATCCAGTGTAACAAAGAATACTAAAAGAAAAAGGAAAAGAAATATATCAGCAAAGCCAAACAGCATACCACCTGAGGTCTGACAACATACTAAATATTCCCACAGTCAGTCATCTAGCTCTATACACTGCAAATGGAATTATATTTTCTTTATACTTTTCTTAGTTTTTATGATTACAATGTTCATTTTGTGGTTTTATTATTATTATTTCCATTTATATTATAGTCATGTATATTCTTATTTTACTCTGGACTACTTTTAAATCTTCCCATGCTTCTGTGAATTCTTCATATTAATTTCTTATGGCACAGTAGAAATCTGTTACATTCACATAGAGAAATTTGTTTAGCCATGCCCCAATTGATGGGCATCATTTTGTTTCTAGCTGTTCACTACTGCAAAAAATGTTCCTGTGGATATTTTGATGTATATTCAACCTTTTCTGTCTTTGGCCCCCTTGGAGTATATGCTTAGCAGTCAGATCTTTGGGCCAGAGGGTACAGATGTTTTAGTTGCTTTTTTATTGTAATTCCAAATTGTTTTACGGAATGTTAAGGAGAATCTAAATCAGTTTTTTTGCTAAGGGTGGCAGCATATTATAGCAGAAGGAGTAATAAACTAGGAGTCAAAGGATCTGGATTCTAGTCCTGGTTTTACAAATAAATATCCATGTGGCCTTGGAAAGATCACATAATCCCTCTTAACCTTCAGTTTCCTTTTCCCTAAGGTGGTGTGTTTCTGCTCTGAAATTCTTTGAATAATTTATGCTCATTTACTGTATACCCTGGAAAATAGGAGTGATTATATTTTCTGGATAATTCACATATATTGTATATATTAATAAACATGGATAAAGTGCTTTCATCTCTTTGGAAGAAAACTGTTAAGTAAATATGAATTGATAATAGGCAAAAAGAACATATTTCAAATGATAATACAACATTTTCTTTTCTTCCTCAGAAACTCCATGATGGTAGGATCACAGTAAGAGAATTCTTCACACTTCTGCAGGTCCACATTCTAATTCAGAAACCCCGACAGAGCAACCTTCCAGCCAATGTAAATTGAAATCTCTTTTACATACTTTACCTTTCTTTAAATTTTGTTCTACTTGATTGCTTAGTAGTACCAGTATAGACATTGAAAAAAAAAAATGTTTTAAGTTTAGTCTAGTGGGAATTTAGTCTAGTCCCCCAATTTCGAAGTTAGAATACCAGGATTCAAAACTAGGCTTTGATTTTTTTTTTTTTAACCATCTGTGTAACCTTGGACAAATTATTTGGTTTTTCTGGGGCAGTTGAAGTAAGGTATTTCTAAGGTTTCTTCCATCTCTTATGATTTCAGTTGACAAGACTTTGCTGAAAGATAAATTTCTTTACTTTTTTAAAAAAGTTTTGATTATGAACTTAATCACGAACCATCAACAAATTAAAACATTTTATTATGCAAAGAACAAAATTGAAACTATTAACTTCTGTTAATGTGCAGGCTTTTTAAGGTAGTAATAAAAATTTGTCTATATGTCTCATTCTGCATTTCTGGTCCTTCACCTCTCTGTCAGTAAATAGGTTCCATGCTTTAGCATCATAGCTCACTGCATTGAATAGAGTTCTGTAGTCTTTCAGAATTGTTTTTCTATAGATTATTGTGATCATTGTGTAAGTTGTTCTCCTGATTCTGCTCATTTCATTCTGTATCATTTGTGCAAATTTTCCTAGTTTTCTCTGATTTCATCATATTCCTCATTTCTCTTGGTATAATATTTTGTTAGATTCAATACCATAATTTTTCAGCTGTTGCCCAGTGGATGGACACCTGCTTTTTTTTTTTTCCAATTCTTTGATATAACAGAGTGCTTCTATAATTATTTTTGTACATGTGGATATTTTTCCTCTGTCTTTGACCTCTTTGGGATATGTGCTAGTAATGGCTACATCTCTTTTAAGTAAACCAATAAAACTTGAACTTTGAGAAGCCAGAAAACGGAAGATGAATCCTCTTATTTTGAACTAGCATAGAAACAGTCAGTCTTCACTTAAGAGTTTTCAATAATAAGATTGTGCTTTTATTCACAATTCTGACCTTAGAAAGAACTACATATATATATATTTTAAGATATATGACCAGGCGTGGTGGCACCTGCCTGTAATCTCAGTTACTAGGGAAGCTGAGGCTACCTGATGTGAGTCCTAGAGTTCTGAGCTGCAAGTGGCTATACCAGTCTGATGATGCTAAGTTCAGCATATCAGTATGGTGAGCCCCAGTGGCAATATGATGCCACTGGGTTGCCTAAGGTAGGGTAGACCAGACCAGTTCGAAAATGGAGCAGGTCAAAGATCTTGTCAGGGCCATCATGGTCTCTGCACGTCTAGCCTGGGGGACCTAGATTTTTAAAATAAAAATAAAGATGTAGACAACTTTCCGTTATTAAAGGGTTGTTATCAAGTTTGTGTGTTAATGCAGTATGCTTGTTTTAGGATTTTAGCTCTTTTTTTTTGTTTGTTTTCTTAAGCACATTCGCTAAAGAGTGTGTGTGTGTGCGTCTGTCTGTCTGTCTGTATCTGTGTCTGTATGTTTATTGATAAAAGTAGAACCTCAGAATCTGGCTTTGGGAATGGGGAGAGGGAAAAGGGAAGGAATTGTTTAATGTTGATTTATTACAAAGTAAAATGAGCTTTATCTGGTTTTAGGATGTGGGCTGGGGTTAGTTTTGTTAGTTTGGGCTGTTAAAACAGTATGGTACTTTGGGCTGATACAAAAAGAAAAATATATGATATATGATAATATATATTTATAATTTAATAATATATTATATATAAAATATGATAAGATCAAATTGAGGGAAAACCAATTAAGCAATTATTACTTTGAATGTTAGTGTGCTGAATTTGCCATTAAAAGGAAATAAACTGCAGAATGAATTAGAACCAAAACCCAACATTTCACTGCTTGCAAGAAATAAGTCCAAAATATAGGGATTTGTACAGATTCAAAGTTAAGGACTGGAATAAAATGTAACATGTAACTGAATCCAAAAAAGCAGGAGCTGTAATCATGACTTTGGTGGTTTAAAAAAAAATTCTGAATCTAGCAAATCACCAAATACAGTTAGCATTCCATTTCAAAGTAGAACATAAAAAAAGGATTGTAAATGAGACTGAATCTCTGTTATATATGGTTTGCTTTTCCTTTTAAGTATATAATTCAACATGTCACTTTCAAAGCTGCCTTGCCTATTTCTTCCTGTTCTCATCTGAGCATTTAAAAAATTGCTTCAGTGACCCTCTTTTCTTTCTTTTTTTTTAAGGAAACCTGTCATGAGCTTCCTTTCCCTCCTAACTCCTTCAATTGGGAGGGAAGAAAAAGGAAAAATAAGCAAGATCTTATAACAAATATGCATAGTCAAGCAAAACAGATTCCCATATTTGCTATGTTGCAAAATGTATTCTGTGCTTTGAGTCCATCACCTCTCTAGAGGTGGGGATAATGCTTTATCAGCAGTTATCTGGAATAATAGTTGATCATGCAATTACTATTTTGGCTAAGGCAAAAAATAAATAGATACCATTAAGTGAGATAAAGGGACATAATTAAAGGCACAGATAATAAAACCCTACAGAGACCTCTTCCTATATCTCACTGTAGCTTGGAGATGACCCTCTGTTCTTTCTATTTATTTATCAACAATCACTCCATAAGCTTTTGAATTTTAAATTTTTCTCCCCCATTCTCCTCACCTCCCTCCCCAAGATTGCATGCAATCTGATATAGGCTATACATATACATTCCTATTAAACATATTTTCACATTAGTCATGTTGTAAGGAAGAATTAGAACCAATAGAAGGAACCACAAGAAAGAGGAAACAAAAGAAAACAAAAGAAAAAAAAAGAGCAAATAGTATGCTTCTATCTGCATTCAAACTCCATAGTTCTTTCTTTGGGTGTAGATAGCATTTTCTACCTTGAGACTTTTGTAAATGTCTTAGACCCTTACATTGCTGAGAAGGACTAAGTCTAGCAAAGTTAGTCATCGTACAACATGGCTGTTACTGTGTACAGTGTTCTCCTGGTTCTGCTCACTTCACTCAGCATCAGTCCGTACAAGTCTTTCCAGGTTTTTCTGAAGTCTGCCTGCTCATCATTTCTTATAGCACAGTAGTATTCCATTATATTCGTAAACCACAATTTGTCCAGCCATTCCCCAATTGATGGGCATCCTCTCAATTTCCAATTCTTTGCCACCACAAAAAAAGGCTGCTATAAATATTTTTGTACATGTGGGTCCTTTTCCCATTTTTATGATCTCTTTGGGATACAGCCCTAGAAGTGCTATTGCTGGGTCAAAGGGCATGCACATTTTTATAGCCCTTTGGGCACAGTTCCAAATTTCTCTATGAAATGGTTGGATCATTTCACAACTCCACCAACAATGCATTAGTGTTCCAATTTTCCCACATCTCCAACATTTATCATTTTCCTGTTTTATCATGTTGGCCAATCTGATAGGTGTGATGTAGTAACTCAGAGTTGTTTTGATTTGCATTTTTCTGATCAATAGTGATTTAGAACATTTTTTCATATGACTATAGATGGCATTAATTTCCTCATCTGAGAACTACCTGTTCATATCCTTTGACCATTTATCAATTGGGGAATGACTTGTATTCATTTAAACTTGACTTAGTTCCCTACATATTTTAGAAATGGGCCCTCTGTTCTTAAAGGCTAAAACAGAAGTGAAATACAAGCTCTCTTAGTTTCCACCATCCTAAAAAGCTTGAGATTATTGTCCTAGCAACAGACTAGCTCAGCTTTTCAAGGACCAGCCCAGTTCTGAATGGTCAGCATTATCACCAATAGGTTGACCACTTCATGATAAATTCTTTTGCTTTGTCAACTCATGAAACAATGATTAAAAAGTGGCCCTTAGCCCTAGGCTGCCTATTTATGCTTCTGCAGTGAAAGTGGCAGAAAAGGAGCCAAATATGCTAAAAATCACAGTATTTTTAGTCTGTCAATAAGCATTAACTCCACTCTTGGTACTCTAAATATGAAATTCTTGTCTAATGTCTTGCAAGTGGGTGCAATGCTAGAGGAACCGAATCATATCCTTCTGGACAGTTTGTTATAAATGAAAGCAGAAGACAGAAAGAAGTTGCAGCCAAATGACAGGCTGGCTCATAGTTCTTCTTTGAAGAGGCAAATAAAGGACTTGGCAGAATTGGTTTCATCATATATCCAAAGTCAACAAAAATGTCATTTTGATGGAGTGTTCAGGCCCCAGCCCTAAGATCAGGTCTCTGGAAGCCTCCCAATTTCTCAGTAGGCCCCTGTCCTGTGAGAAAATTTTCTCTTGTTGCAGAACACATTCTCTTATCAGAACAGATAGAGGGGTGCCTGACCCAAAGACTCTCTTGTCACCAAATCCCTAAGGTCCATGCCTCTGACTATTCCCTCAGTGTCTGGTATACTCCCTACACTTTTCCCGTCCATGGCTCCCAAAGACACCTGGACCTCTAGATTACCTAATTAATATCCCTAGCATTACTTTCCTATGCCCCTTTTCCACATAAGTCCTAGCACCATCCTAATTTTCTCTCAGGTTATATAAGGACCCTTTCCTGCTTTTGCTAAAGCATTACAATAAACTTTTTGCCACTTGACTAAGAGAAGGCTTGAATGTGTGAATGTATTCCAGGCAACTCTGCCTTGGCATTCTCGGGGTCCCAGCACCCCAAACCTCTGCAATTTCATAGGACATTTGGTCTTCTCTTATAGTAGTGTTCATTAGTTAATCAACAAACCCTTATTAAACACCTGCCTAGCATTGTGCTAGGCATTGGGGATATAATTACCAAAAAATGAAACAATATGTACTTATAATAAGCTTACATTCTAAAGAAAGAGACAAGTACATATATAAGTGTATATAGCATAAATATAAAGTGAATAAAAATAAATAGAAAGTTGTTAAATACAAGGTAGTTTGGAGAGGTTCTAGCAGTTGAAGGAATTAGGGAAGATTTCATGCAGAAAGGAGTACCTAGGGGCAGCTAGGTGGTGCAGTGGATAGAGCACTGGCCCTGGAGTCAGGAGGACCTGAGTTCAAATTTGGCTTCAGACACATAACACTCACTAGTTGTGTGACTCTGGACAAATCACTTAATCCCAATTGCCTTGCCAAAAAACAAAACAATAACAAAAAAAAAGAGTACCTGAACTTTCTTAAAGGAATTATTAGTGATTTGGAGCATTTTTTTCCATATGATTGTTGATAACTTGGGTTATTCTTTTGAGATCTCCTTGTTCTTTGACTATTTATCTATTGAGGAGCGGCTCTTGTTTTTATATATTTGAATTAGTTCCTTACATATCTTGAATATAAGACCTTTATCAGAGAAACTTGATTTAATAATTTTTCCTAGACAATTGTTTCTTTCTAATTTTAACTACATTGTTGTTTTTTTGCGCAAAAACTAATAAAATTTATGTAATGAAAATTATCCATTTTATCTTCTATGTCAACTTGTGGCCTTAAGGCCACATGTGGCCCTCTAGGTCCTTAAGTGCGGCCCTTTGACTGAATCCAAACTTCACAGAACAAATCCCCTTAATAAAAGAATTTGTTCTGTAAAACTCTGACTCAGTCAAAAGGCCACACCCAAGGACCTAGAAGGCCAAATGTGACCTCGAGGCCACAGGTTCCTCATACCTATGATAATCTCTCTCTCTTGTTTGGTCAGGAACTCTTCCTCTATCTAGGATTGCAAGCAGTATTTTCTTTTTTGCTCTTCTAATTTATTTGTGTTGTGACCTTTTATATCTAAGTCTTGTATCCACTTGGAGTTTATCTAGATTTATGGTATGAGACACTGATCTAAAATTTATTTTTACCATACTAATTATTAGTTTTCGTAGCAGTTTTTGTTGAATAGCGAATCTTTACCCGGGTTGTTGGGGTCTTTGGATTTATTGAACATTACTACTGTGTTTGCCTTGTACTTTTATCTGTTTCACTGTTCTACTCCTTGATATTTCTATTTTTTACCAGTACCAAATAGGTTTGATTATCCTTGCTTTCTTCCCATTTTCTTCCATTAGTTTCCTTTGAGATTCATGATCTTTGGTTCCTTCTGGTGAATTTTGTTATTTTATTTTATAAAATTTTTCTATTTTTGACAAAATAATCTTTTGGTAATTTGATTGGCATAGGATGGAATAAGCAAATTCATTTTAAATGCTGCTGTCATTTGTAGTGTATTGACATGGCCCAGCATGAGCAATTAATATCTCTCCAGTTATTTAGATCTATATTTATGTAAAGAATGTTTTGTAGTGATCAGATCCAGGGGCAACCAGTAATAGCTGAGCTCCTAGGCTGCCAAGTGATACCAGTTTTTGAGTGATGCAAGCATTTACAAATCTTTATAGGTAAGTGAAATGAAATAATTATTACAAAAGAATGAAAGAACTTAAAGAACAAAAGGATCCCCTTCCCCCAACCATGAGCTGAAAAGGCAATTTATTTCTTCATCTATAAACTTAGGGGGACTAGATGACTTCTAAGATCCCTTCTAATGCTAAATCTTGATCTTACGATTCAGTTAAATGTTAAACTAGGAGAGCTCTCTAGTTAAAGGAAATCATAAATAGATAAAAGGAAGAATCCTTTTGTAGTATCAATATTCACACTTAATTGATCAATTTTAGTTAGTTTGAATTTGTTTGTATCTATCATACCCTTTATGTAACAGACCTGGGGTGGGGAATCGGTGGACTTGAGGCCACATGTGGCCTTCTAGGTCCTTGGGTGCAGCCTTTTGACTGAGTCCAAGTTTTACAAAACAAATCCTTTTAGTTCTGTTAAGTCTTTTAATAAGCACAAAGTTTAAATAGAGCACACATGTTCAAATTATTACCAGTGTTACCAGTGATCTCAACATGTACATTATGAGTTAAACCTATGTGAATATTTGTGTGTGTGTGTGTGTGTGTGTGTGTGTGTGTATTTTGGCTGATGATTTGTCTGAGTTTATATTCTTCAACTTCACTGAAGTTGCTAATTGTTTTAATTACCTTTTAGTTGACTCTCTAGGTTTTCTAAATAAACCATCATATCTTCTGCAATAAGTAAAAGTTTTGTTTCCTTGTTGCCTATGCTTATTCTTTCAATTTCTTCTTCTTGTTTTATTGCCAAGAGCTAGCATTTCTAGTATGATTTTGATAGTAATGGTAATAATGGACATCCTTGCTTCACCACTGATCTTATTGGAAAAGCTTCTAGCTTATTGCCATTACAGATAATGTTTGTTTTTGGTTTAGGTAGATACTACTTATCATTTTAAGGACAACTCCATTTATTCCTATGCTTTCAAATGTTTGTTGGGTTTTATTTTTTTTTAATAGGAATAGGTGTTGTATTTTGTCAAAAGCTTTTTCTGCATCTATTAAAATAATCATGTTATTTTTGTTATTAATATGGTTGGTTATGCTTGTGGTTTTCCTAATATTGAGCTGGTCCTCCATTCTTGGTATAAATCCAGCTTGGTCATAGTGTATAATCAATTGTTCTTTAAATATTTAGTAGAATTCACTTGTTAATCCATCTGGTCCGGGGTTTTTTTTTCTTTTGGGTGTTTATTTATGTTTTGTTCAATTTCTTTTCCTAAGAAATTTATTTAACTATTCTATTTCCTGTTCTGTTCATCTGGGCAATTTATATTTCTGTGAATATTCATCCATTTCATTTAGACTGTCAGTCTTATTAGCATATTTAATAATTGCTTTTATTCCTAAATTGGTTGTGAATTTACCTTTTTCATTTTTATACTAGTAATTTAGTTTTCTTTTATTATTCAAATTAGCTAATTATTTATCTATTATTGATTTTTTTAAAATAGCTCTAGCTTTAGCAATTTAATGATTTTTTTAACTTTAAATTTTGTTCATCTCTCTTGATTTTCAGGACTTCTATTTTGGTGTTTAATAGGGAGGGTTAATTCATTGGTTTTCTAGGTGGTTTTTTTTTCTTCAATTTGCTTGTCCAATTCATTTATCTGCTCTTTCTCGTTCATTGATGAAAGAATTTAGAGATATAAATTTTCCCCTAATTACTGCTTTGGCTGCATCCCACAAATATTCATCTGTTTGTGAAGTTTTTATGTCCTAATACATGGTCAGTTTTGGTGAAGTGTCATGCATAGTGGAGAAATAGATATATTTCTTTTTATTCCCATTGAATGTTCTCCAGAAGTATAGCTTCTGTCTAACTTTTCTAAAATTCTATTCTGGTCCTTAACTTTTTTCATATTTTTTGGTTCAATTTGTGTAAGTTTGATAAGGATGAATTGAGGTTCCTCTCCCCCCATTATAGTTTTGCTATCTATTTTTTCCTATAATTCATTTAACTTTTCCTTTAAGCATTTAGATACTATGCCATTGTGTGTGGGGGGGGATATTATTGATATTAATTCATTGTCTATGGTACCTTTTAGCAAAGTGTAGTTTCCTTTCTCATTTTTTAAATTAGATCTATTTTTTCTTTTGCTTTGTCTGAGATTGTGGTTGCTACCCTTGCCTTTTTTTAAGTAAACTAAAGTATATTAAATTCTGTTCAAGTCCATTATTTTAACTTGATATGTATCTTTCTGTTTCAAGTTTCTTGTAAACAACATATTGTTGGATTCTTATTTCTAAATTTACTATCCTCTTCCAATTTATTTATGTTCATCCCATTCACATTCACAATTAAGATTGTTAACTGTGTATTTCCCTCCATCTTTTTCTCATATATTTATCCTCCTCCGTTTTCCCCTGCCCTCTCTTCAAGAGTATGTTTTCCTTTTCACTAATGCCTCTTTTAATTTACCCACCCCTCTTATTCTTTCCTTTTCCCTTAACCTCTTTCCTTAAGTAAGATGTAATTCTGTTCCCAACTGTGTGTATGTGTATTCTTCCTTTCTTGAAGTAGTTCAGGGGCAGGTCGGTGGCACAGTGGATAGAGCTCCAGCCTTGAAGTCAGGAGGACCTGAATTCAAAACCGGCCTCAGACACTTGACATGCTGTGTGACCCTGAGCAAGTCACTTGACCCCAATTGCCTCGCTGAAAAGAAAACAAAAGAGAGAAAAACCTTTAAGTAGTTCAGATGAGAGCAAGGTTCAAGTGTCATCTACACCTCCATTTCCCTTTCCTTATTGTATAAACTCTTTTTTGTACACCACTTTTGTGAGATAATTTTCCCCAATCTTCCTTTCCCTTCTCCCTTCTCCCTTCTCCCAGCACATTCCTCTTTCTCACCCATTCAGTCTTATTTTGACATCATTGAAACACAACAGAATCACACCTAGGCATTCTATCTAATTAGACTTCCTCTATGATCCCTGGTGATGAAAAAATTCTGAGGGGCAGCATATATCATCTCTTCGTATGAGAAGGTATACATTTTAACCTTGTTTAGTCCGTTATTATTTTTCACTCATATTTACTTTTTTATGCTTCATCTGACTCCTTTGTATGTAAAATTTTCAACTTAGATCCAGTCTTTTCATCAGGAATGCTTAGAAGTTCTCTTTTTTTTTTCTTTTTTAAAGATCAGTTTTTTCCTTTGTAGGATTACCAGTTTTGCTGGGTAGAGTATTCTTTTTTTTTTTTTTAAGGCAGTTGGGGTTAAGTGACTTGTCCAGGGTCACACAGCTAGTAAGTGTCAAGTGTTTGGTCTAAGGCTGGATTTGAACTCAGGTCCTCCTGACTTCAGGGCCAGTGCTCTATCTACTGCACCACCTAGCTGCCCCCAAGGATAGAGTATTTTTGACTGTAAGCCTAGATCCTTTGCCTTTTGGAATATAATATTCCAAACTCTCTTCCTCTTTATGGTAGTAGCTGCTGAATCTTGTGTGATCCTAGTTATGGCTCCTTTCTTTCTACTTGCTTTATCGTATTTTCTCTTAATCTGAGAGTTTTGGATTTTAGTTATAATATTTTTGGAAGTTCTCATTTTGGGATTTCCTTCAGGAGGTGACTGGTGGATTCTTTCAGTTTCCATTTTGCCTTCTGATTCTAAGATAGTTTTCTTTTATGATTTCTTGAAATATAATATTTAGGCTTTTTAAAAAAATGACTTTCAGGTAGTCTGCTGATTCTTATATTATTCTTTCCTCTGTTTTCCAGGTCCATTGTCTTTATGAAATAATTCACATTTCTCTACCCCCCCCTTTTTTTTTTAGACTTTTGACTTTGTTTTATTACTTCTTATCATTCATAGCATCATTAGCTTCCATTTGGCCAGTTCTCATTTTCAAAGAGTTATTTAGTAAGGTCTCGTACCCCTTTTTCCAAGCTGTTTATTCTCTTTCCATATCTTTTTTCCCTAGATTTTTTTTCCAGTTCTTTTTTCTACTGCTCTCATTTGGTTTTCAAAATCAATTTGTAGTTCCTTCTTTAACTCTTCTAGGAGTTAACAAGAATTTGTTGGACTTGTTTCTTTCAGGCTTTGTTTATTCTTTTTTTGTTTTAATCATTCTCTTCTTCTTTGTATCCTGAGCTTCTCTGTCACTATAATAGCTCTTTATAGTTGAGTTCTTTTTTGTTTGTTTATTTGCTCATTTTTGCAATGTACTTTTTGACTTGGAAATTTAAAGTAGTGCTGGGTTTTTCATACTTGGTGGGGGGAAATGGGGATTTCTAACCTGAACTTCTGTCTTCTTATGTGCTTTTGTTATTTTCATAGCTCCAGTGGGGAGTCTGTAAACTTTCAGTGCACCCAAAGTGGTATGATCAGTGGAGAGGTCTGTTCACTGACGTCTGGTCTGAGTTTTTTAAGTTCTTGGCCCAAGTTTGGGTCTCAACTTGTTTCTAGTTGGGAGGTTCAGCAGCCTGCTGATAGACTCAGTAACTTTGAGCTGCTGGTATGCCCCCCAGGTTCAGAGTAACTGAACTGCAAGTTCCCCTTTGGTCTGTGGTGCTGTCCTCAGTTCCTAGGATCAGAGCCATCCTGTACTCAATATACATCTAAGGTCAGTGTTCGCAACCACTCCTCTTCACCTATGGATCTGTGAGACAGCACCAGGTGGTAGGTGACAGAGCTGCCAGGTGGCACCTGTGCTTATACCCAGCACTTGCTCAGGGATCCTTCAGGATCTCTTTCTGGTGCCCTGTCTTGACCCTCTCTCAGTCCCTAGGTGCTAGAATGCTCACCTATACCAGCATTACAGTCACAGGCACACTCCTCAGTGTCCACAGACTTCTGTATCTCCCTATGCAAATTACTATGACTTTCCTTGGTTTTCTCAATCAGAATTCAGTCTACTGCATTCTCTAGGTCTTTGTTAAAGAGGCATGGGAAGAGAGCTAAACTCTTCCTAATGCTTCCTCTCACCCTGGTATTGCTGAATTTTTACATTTTGGATAGTTTTTTTACCTTGTTAATAAAGTGGATTAGGGTGTTGTTGTTGTTGTTGTTTCTATAGACTAATTAATCATAATAAAAATTCAGGAACTTAGTTCCTGAACATGAATTTGTCTATAATTTTACATTTCTGAAGTGCTTTGGAATTTACCTTTTTGATTTGTTTTTTCTTTCAGTTTGCTACAAATGTGCCATCTACACCAAAAGACTTAATGTTAAGTCAGTATGTTTACCGGCCCAAAATACAGATTTATAAAGAAGATTGCCAGGCTCTCCGTCAAAAGATTGAAGAGTGAGAACACATTTGCTTTCTTTTTTTTTTTTAATTTATTTTGATTTATCAATAATCACTTCCATATGCTTTTGAGTTTAAAATTTTTCTCCCCCTTCCTCCCCACCACCCTCCCCAAGACGGCGTACAATCTGATATAGGCTATACATTTAAATTCATATTAAACATATTTTCACATTAGTGATGTTGTAAGTAAAATTTAAAACCAATAGGAGGAACCATCAGAAAGAGGAAACAAAACTCAAAAGAGGAGAAAAAAAAATAGCAATTCAACTTCCATAGTTCTTTCTTTGGATGTGGATAGCATTTTCCATCACAAGGCCTCTGGAGATGTCTTAGATCCTTGTATTGCCAGGAAGGGTTAAGTTTATCAATACTAGTCATCACACAACGTGACTGTTGTTGTGTACAACGTTCTCTTGGTTCTGCTCACTTCATTCAGTATCAGACCATACAAGTCTTTCCAGGTTTTTCTGAAGTCAGCCTGTTCATCATTTCTTATAGCACAATAGTATTCCATCACATTCATATACCACAACTTGCTCAGCCATTCCCCAATTGATGGGCATCCTCTCAATTTCCAATTCTTTGCCACCACAAAAAGAGTTGCTATGAACATTTTTGTACATGTGGGTCCTTTTCCCATTTAACACATTTGCTTTCTTGAGTGTAGTAAAAGAGATGTTACGGTTTTTTAAATCAACATCTCTTAATTAGTGGCATGGTACAAAATGACTTTTGAGTAGGTCCTCCATTTTTAGACTTGTATAAGAAAACATAACTTACAGCATTGACATATCATTACCTTATACTTCATATTAAAGTTGAATTTGAGAAAACATCTGAAAGTAAAGATACTCTAGCCAACCAGCCACCAAACAGTTATTAAGTGCCTACTAGGTAGCTGGGCAAACAAAGAAAGGCAAAACTAATCCCCACCTTCAAAGAGTTCAGAGTCTAATGAGGGAGACAACTTGCAAACAATTATGTACAAACAAAATATTTACAGGATAAACTGGAGATAATCTCAAAAGGAAAGGCACTCATCATCCTTTTTTAAAGGTATTTGCTAAGTGTGAGGGACACAGAGACAAAAGCAACACAACCCCTGTCCTACTGTGACTGGAATTCTGATAGGGGAATGTGATAAATGTATAAATAATTAGAATATAAGATCTTCTTAATCTGTATATGGGACCAGATGTCAAATTCATACCTCTACCTTTTGGCTCTCGTTTACATGCAAAAATAGTGTTCCTTTCAGACCAGTGAAGTAAATCTCAGTTCTTCAACTGAAGACTTTATGTGCACAAATGCTATAGGAAAATTAGCAGTTGGACACATCCAAAACACTAAATATCCTCCAATAATTATTTTTAAAACCTAGAAATTTAAGTCACTTAATTTTTTTTATACTTACCTGAATCAGTGGGTACTTATTGATTTGTCCAAGTATATTTCCATAATCTGCTTAAATTTGTTATTTTGCCTGTGACAGCATTTGGATTTGTCTAAAATGAATAGGTAAATCTTAATAGAGTATCATCTGGATTTTGTCCATGGCATAACCATGTACTGTATCCTGCTACATCTGTCAAAAAAATTATTTTTATTTATTGACAAATGATTGGATCCCTGTGATGACAGTTAACCTCACTGTTCTGTTTTTTAACAAGTGACAATGGGAGATGGAGGAAAGGGTCTTTCTTGGTTATGCATTCTGATTAGAATATTCACAATAGCTTTGGGAAAGTGTAGTAATGAAATGGCTAGATTCCAGAGATCTCAGAGTTACATTTCCAGGTTGGGATATGAAATCAATTATTTTTGAAAAGGAAGTTTTTAGATTTATTACATTCTACTGTCATTTTGCAAGTTCTGAGGAGTGTTTAAACCAAGGAAGGTCGTTGTCCAGGAATGGTTTTCGTATTCATTATATGGAGCAGAGTTCAGAATTGGTTGATAGTATCGATTAATGACGAAGGAAGAAGTTATTTCTTTTGCTTCCTAGCATATTTAGACATCTATGGTTTTAAAGAATGTGTACAGCTCGTTTTGTGCTTTTCTGTCACTTTATTCTCATGAACTCTTTCAATGCTTTAGATTAAAGCTCCATGCCTTGAAACAGGATAAATTACTGGTGGACGTGAATAGGAGCCTATGGGAAGTAATGAAGGACTGTTCTGATGAAGAGGTACTTTTATTTTGAATGTTGAAAATGTCTAAACTGATTCCCAGTGTTTGTTATGAAATATATAATTCACAGATGTGTGACTGTAATAAATTTTTCTTTTTGAATTCTCTCTTAATTGAAACTTAATTCAAAAAAGTCTTTTTAAAAATTTTGTAAATGTGATGTGAAGTTTACTTGTAATCAAGTTTTCCCCCTTTTATATCTCATAATAGACTTAGATAAGGAAAAGTTTAGAACACAGCTGGAATTTGAATGATTGAATAATAAGTAAACCATTCAAAACTTGACTGTTATGTTAAATAGGGTATCCTTACTAGACAGTTTTATATTCAGTAGTTTGATATGGATCTCAGCCTAAGAATGGAACTCAAAAGTCCTGGGTTCTGTACTGAAACAAATAAATGAAATTACATTTACAAAAGAGAAGAAGCCATGAGAATTAGGCTTGGATGACTAAAGGAAATTTTGGGTTGTGTTACCTACCCACCATACAGCAGCTGAGCCTACCCCATCCAAATGACTGTTTTGATGCAATGCCTTATTCTTCCCTACAGCTAAAGACATTTGGAGCCCATCTGAACAAAATGAAATCACGTTTTGCCAAGAAGACTAAAGTTTTTGCTCACCAAGGGAAAGTGGTTCTATATAGCAAACTGGTACAATCAGCAAAGGTAATTTTGGCATAAAAAGAGCAATCAGAATTACTTCTTTGTGGTAGTAATCATGAAATTGGCAAAAATGTTTGGAGAAGTGTGGAGAAGGTTATATTGGTAGGGAGTAGTTCCTAGGAAATCTGGCCCATGAATAAACCAGAATAGATATGCAAATCTGGCACATTAGGGAAAATATCCCCATCCCTGTTCTGTGCTCTAAGGGAACACGATCCAGGTGTCCCAATGTGAGGACCATCATTTGGAACTGATTCTATTTTTTTTTTTTTTTTTTTTGGCGAGGCAATTGGGGTTAAGTGACAGGGTCACACAGCTAGCAAGTGTCAAGTGTCTGGTCTGAGACCAGATTTGAACTCAGTTCTTCCTGACTCCAGGGCCGGGGCTCTGTCCACTGGGCCTCTTAGCTGTTCCGGAACTGATTCTTCAAAGACACGATCCTGGTAAATGTGTGTCAGGATGCCATTGTCATAGATCAGTCAATCAACAAGCATTTATGGTGCACCTGCTATGTACCAGGCATCGTGGTGGGCACTAAAGATATAGATACAAAAAGTAAAATAATCCCTATTTACAAGCTTCTTACATTCTAATAGATCATCTTTCTTAACTTACTTAGGTCTATTATTCTTTCCAAGTTTGGAACAAGAAGGATTCCCTTTTTATTCTAAGATGTGCTTTCCTGTCCATCGTGTCACTTGAATTATAATAGTTTTTCACTTTAACTTGGGCTAATCTATTTGCATTTATTTTGTGATTAGATTGAACGGGAGAAACTTCAGACAAGGATGGACAAGATGGATTCTGTACTCAAGGAGGTGGATACCTGTCTTGCTGCTCTGGACCTGGGTAAAAATTTTTGGACACATTTTCAAAGTAGAGAGTTAAGGCAGCTCATATCTTCTCTCCTCAGAAACTTTCTTTTCACACTATAAATACTGGGTTGAAGCAAATTGAAGCCCTTCTATTCTGATGACTCATAACCTAACCAATAAGAACAGTGTAGGCCACTAGATTGCTTTAGAAAACTGTTCATTCCTTTTTTGTTTTTAGAAAATGAACTTGAGGGGCAGCTAGGTGGCGCAGTGGATAGAGCACCAGCCCTGACGTCAGGAGGACCTGAGTTCAAATCCAGCCTCAGACCAAACACTTGACACTTACTAGCTGTGTGACCTTGGGCAAGTCACTTAACCCCAATTGCCTCACTAAAAAAAAAAAAAAAGATAATGAACTTGACTCAGCCTGATGATTAAGCCTTTTTAAGCACTGAGTAAATTACTAAATAACCAACACCCCATGACCTACTGAAAAGACAGTAAGCACATAAAGCCACAATCTCAGAGCTCTCAGCTACCAGTTATTGAGATATTTTTTGAGTAGCTACTTTGTGCAAGATATTTACTACTAAGAACACAGAGACATGTAAAATAGAGGCCCTGAACTTAAGGAAATTATCTTGTCCATACATCCCTAAGCCTTAACAGAGGATAAATCAGCAACTGGAAAACTCTCCCTCTTATAGCCTTCTGTGGCATTATTTTCCAAATTGTGACTAAGAATACTCATGGCATTTAGAACACCCCTCCATTTACCCCTTCCTCTTCTCTCCAGATTTTTGAAGTCCCCTTCTCTGCTGTAGAGGATTTAGGAACAAAAAATAAGGGATGGGATAAGAAATACTTTGATACTTCCAAAACCTGTGATGTTATTTATATAGGTACTCCCTCCAGTGGTGCAGACTGCACCCTGTCTTTACAGAAGAAATAATGGAGAAATAAAGAAATTGCAGCCTTCAAGGAGTAATAATCAAATCTTACCATGAAAACTATCCTGTGGGGCAGCTAAGTGGCACAGTGGATAGAGCACCAGCCCTGAAGTCAGGAGGACCTGAGTTCAAATCCAGCCTTAGACCAAACACTTGACACTTACTAGCTGTGTGACCCTGGGCAAGTCACTTAACCCCATTGCCTCACCAAAAAAAAAAAAGTTTAAAATAGTAAAAGAAGAGACACTAGAAAAAATTCTTTAGGGGTTAAAAACTCCTCTCTATACTCCCCACTCCACCTCAACTGAATCTCTCTCCTCATTATGTCAACCTCTGCCCCCTCCAGTGTCCCTTTTCCCTACCATTTTCTACCCCCAACCCCCAAACTGCAGAGTACCATTTTCTTTTTTTTAATCTTATTTAATAATTTTTCCAGTTACCTGTAAAAACAATTTAAGCATTCTTTTTTTCTTTTTCAAGTTTTGAGTTCCAAATTCTCTCCTTCCTTCTCCTCCCCTTAACCCCCATTGAGAAGGCAAGCAATTTGACATGTATAGTCATGCAAAACACATTTCCATGTAAGTTATTCTGTGAAAGAAATCATAGACAAAAAACCTCAAGAAAAATAAAGTGAAGAAAAAAATGCCCTTGATCTGCATTTCTCTGGAGAGAGACAGCACCTTTCATCATAAGTCCTACAGAATTGTCTTCAATCATTGTATTGCTGAGAATAGCTAAGTTATTTGTAGTAGATCATCATACAGTATTGCTGTTACTGTATGCAGTGTTCTCCTGGTTCTGCTTATTTCATTTTGCAACAGTTCATCTAAGTCTTTCCAGGCTTTTCTGAGAGCTTCCTGCTCATCACTTCTTTTTTTTTTTGGAGGGGGGAGAGCAATTGGGGTTAAGTGACTTGCCCAGGGTCATACAGCTAATAAGTATCAAGTGTCTGAGGCTGCATTTAACTCAGGTCTTCCTGACTCCAGGGCCAGTGCTCTATCCACTGTGCCACCTAGCTGCCCCCTCATCACTTCTTATAGCACAATAGTATTCCATCACAATCATATACAAAACTTGTTCAGTCATTCCCCAATTAATGGACATCCCCTGAATTTCCAGTTCTTTGCCACCACTAAAAGAGCTAAATATTTTTATACACATAGGTCCTTTTACTTTTTGTTTTTTCTCTTTAGGATATAGACCTATAAGTGATATTGCTTGGTCAAAGGATATGCATGGTTTTATAGCCCTTCAGGCAAAGTTCCAAATTGCTTTCCAGAATGCTTGAATCACTATATAATTTCACCAAAGTACATTACTGTTTTAATTTTCCCATATCCCCTCTAACATTTGTCATTTTCCTTTTCTGTTATATTAGCCAATCTGACAGGTGTGAGGTAGTAGTTCAGAGTTGTTTCAATTTGCATTTCTCTTATCAATAGTGATTTAGAGCATTTTTTCATATGACTATGAATAACTTTGATTACTTTGAAAACTGCCTGTTCATGTCCTTTGACCATTTGTCAATTGAGGAATAGCTCTTATTTCTATAAATTTGGCCTATTCTGTTTTTTAAGGTGTTATATTCTTCGGTATTTTTTGGTGCCTCCTTTACCAAGCTGTTGACTTTTTTTTCATTATTTTCTTGCATCACTCTCATTTCTCTTCCCAATTTTTCCTCTTCCTCTCTTACTTGATTTTTAAAATCCTTTTTGAGCTCTTCCATGGCCTGAGACTGATTCACATTTTTCTTTGAGGCTTTGGATGCAGGAATTTTGACTTTCTTGTCTTCTTCTAATTGTGTTTTGTTTTGTTTTGTTTTTGTTTTTGTTTTTTGGTGAGGCAGTCAGGGTTAAGTGACTTGTTCAGGGTCACACAGCTAGTAAGTATCAAGTGTCTGAGGCCAGATTTGAACTCAGGTCCTTCTAACTCCAAGGCTGGGGCTGTATCCACTGTACCCCCTAACTACCCCTTCTAATTGTGTTTTGATCTTCTTTGTCACCATAGTAACTTTCTATGGTCAGAATTTTTTTCTGTTGTTTATTCATTTTCCAGTCTATTTCTTGACTTTTAACTCTATGTTAAAAAGTGGGGCTCTGCTTCCCAAGTCGAGAGGGCACTATCCCAAGCATCAGGTTTTTTGTGCAACTGTTTTCAGAGGTAATTATAGGAACCTGTAAGTTTTTGGCTCTTCAATGATCTAGGCAGAGGCACACCTCTGCACTGGTTTGTGAGCAACCACAAGCACTCTTTTTAATCCTGGTACAGTGACCAGAGTCCCTGCTCCCTTCAACCACAAGCCCTGCTATGCTAGTGCTCATCCTTACACTGGGACTAAGACCCAGAACTATGACCCAGATCCAAGTATAAGCAATGCAACAGAGTCTGGCCAGCAAAGTGACCCCTGTAAATCTCCTGACCTATTGTCCCTTCCCCTTTTTGTTTGTAGGCTGAGAGGTCTGGAAACTACTACTAGTTTCACTGATTCAATTGCCCCAAGGCCTACTCCTGGTTTGCTGAAGCCCAGTCTGCACTGGCACGGCCTACTTGGATTGCAGTTCTGTCTCACCCTGGTGCAACAGACCTATCCTGCTGACCTTCTAAATTGTCTTGGGCTGGAAAATTGTTTCACTCCATCTTTTTGTGGGTTCTACTGCTTTAGAATTTGTTTAGAGTAATTATTTAAAGGCATTTGGAGGGGTTTGGTGGAGAGCTCACGTGAATCCCTGCCTTTACTCCACCATCTTAGCTGTGCTCTGCACCATTTTCTACTTGGCTAGAGAGGCCACTCTCTACTGATGAAAGCATAGGACAGATTCACCAGGAACAGAGAAACAGCTACTCTGTTCCAGTGAAGTTGGTTACAGAGGAGATTGGTTTTAATATATTAAATTTACTGCTTATTGATATTGTCCAGAACAACATTACCCCAAAAAAACGCTAGCTATATCTCAGATACCTCAATAGGCCCTTGGGAAAATCTTATTTTACTGCTATACAGCTTAAAATAACATTTGACTTTTTCTAATATTATTCTTCATTAGCATCTTTATCCTGTGTTTTGATTCTAGAGGAAAGATAGTTCTTATGTACTTTGTGTGTAACAGAGATACCATTCTTCTGCTAGTTCTCTCTTTTAAGACATTGATTCTTGGGGCAGCTAGGTGGCGCAGTGGATAGAGCACTGGCCCTGAAGTCAGGAGGACCTGAGTTCAAATCCGGCCTCAGACCAAGCACTTGACACTAGCTGTGTGACCCTGGGCAAGTCACTTAACCCCAGTTGCCTAAAGAAAGAAAAAGAAAAAAAAAGACATTGATTCTCAACATCTGTGGTTGTTATGTAAATGCTTATTTTACATTAAATGTTACGGTAAATGCTTATTGATGGAGTTACTCTAATGCATGTTTTCTCCTTTAGAAATTAAGAATCTGGACAAGAATGAAGAAGATATCCCTATGGCAGAGTGGGATTCTGAAATGTTAGCTACAGAGAAGGGTAACTACGCCAATTAACATGACAATATTTTAACTGAGAAAAGTTTTCTCGGTGCATAATTTTATGTAATAATAATCACTTTATGATTAAAGTGACTCATTTTATGTAGCACATTTACAGCTTAAAAAATACTTTTATCACAGTACTTCTCTGAGATAAGTAGATGTAGATTAGTAGATATGCACACCCTAGTTGAACAGAGGTAGTCACCTGGGATTTTCAATAAAATGATTTTCTTGTGTGTGTGTGTGGTAGAAAATCTCTGGACAATTCTCTTATTTCCTAAGAGGTGTTAATAGAAAATGTGTTCATTAGGAATATAATATTCTCTCTCTCTCTCTCTCTCTCTCTCTCTCTGTCAGAATTAGAACAGTTACAAGCTGAAGAAGAGGAACTCAAGAGGTAAGCCTTCAATTTTTGTGTTTGCCAGTATAGTGCCAAACTCCATCAAACAAATGGCACCCTGCCTCCAGAAACTGGTTTAGTTCCAGACCAATTTGGGGGTATGGGTCTTATTAACTCTTCCTGTTTCAGAGCTTCTGTTTTCTTCTAAAATCATTCCAGAGGATCACTTCATTCAGTTGATGACATTTTTTGAAACTGGCCTTACATACAGTATTATTCTGGATCTGTCCTAAAACAGACCAAAACCTCTCTGTCAAAACAATCTTTAAAGATTCAAGGCTATTAACAAGGACATTCACCAGACTTTTAAACTTCATGAGGAGGAAAATTGTGAAGACTAAGTATTTCTCTTCTTGTCCCATAGTCCACATCTATTGATAGATTCTGGAGTTTATACTAAAGTTTATACTATCTTTCCCTGAATATCTGATTTTTTTTTTCTGCAGGAATATATCAGAAGTGGAGATAGAGAGGCAGCAGGCACTTGCCCAAATAAACAGTCTAAGAAGAGAAGCAAGTAGAACTAAGGAGTGCCTGGAAAAATTCAAGTATGGAAAAACATCTCATCTCTTTAATTAAATTCAACAAACACTTATTAAGTGTTTCTCTTGCTTCACTGCCCCTTCCTCACACTCCCCCTTCCATTTTCTGGAACCAAGAGCCATGATCAAATCAACTCTGCACTTATATCCAGATGGGATGTGTCAGACTATGTCCTCTGGCCCCATTCACCTTCCCTGTAACTTTCCAGATGAAAGTGCCCCTTCCCTGGCCACCATTTCCCCATGAATTCCTTTAAGGCAGGGACTTTGTTTGCATTTATAGTGGTATCCCTGCTGTTGAATAGATAGTAAGCACTTGATAAAGGCTTTTCATGCATCCATTCATGTCATTGTGGTAGGTACTAGGGATACACAGATAAAAAATTATGTAGTCCCTTCCTTTGAGGAACTTGCATTCCATAGTGGGGATGCATGTAAATACCTAATTAAATACCTAATTAAATCCAAGGTAGTTTAAGAGGGAGCAAGCACTTAACAACAGAAAGATAGGTGGAGGCACCTTAGCTGAACCTTATGGAAAGATAAAGATTCTGAGAGGCAGGGAGAGGAATGTTCTCAGCAGAGGCATAGGGTATGCAGACCTCACTGCTGAATTTGGAGAACCTTGTCTGGTTTGCCTGGAATGTAGAATGCATCAGAGTCATGCGAAACAAGCCTGGAAAGGTGGCTTGGAGGCTGACTAGGGGAGTTTTACATGCCAGGATGAGGAAATTTGTATTTAATTCTAGAAATAATAGGGAGCTTTAGAAAAACATGGAAAGACTTGCATTAAATAACGAAGAGTGAAATGAGCAGAACCAAGAGAACATTGTATATACAGTAACAGCAATATTATTCAAAGAATAAATGTAAACAATTAAGTTATTTTGAGTATTTTAAATACTCAGATCAACTACAAAGGACCTATGAAGGAAGATTCTACCCATATCCAGAGAACTGATAAATAGAAATATCTATAGTATGACTTTACATATGCACACACACATATGTGTCTTAATGGTGGCCTTTTCTAGTGTAAGGTCTGAGGGAGGGGAAAAAAAAGTACACAGCAGAAAACTAAAGAAAACTCAGAAAGAAGCACAGAAAAGCAGGGTAGCTTTGAAAACAATGTGTAGTATATATTATGTTGTTTTGTTTTTGTTTTTTAAAGTAAACTGTGAAATGGAGATTCATGGTTTCATATTGAATCCCCTTTTCATGTTGTGCTATGTACATGGAAATGATGTGGGATTTTGTTTTGTTTTTTGTGTTTTTGTATTTGAGTTCAAAATGAATAAAAATTTTGAAAGAAAGAATAGGGAGCCAGTGAAAACTTTTGCTCTTCTTTCTTTCAACATCCTAAGACTGTAGCATCACAGTACTTGATTTTAAATATCCTGTGTCACTTGCCCAGAAGAAAGAGTACACCTGATACTTTTTTTGTGGGATTAGATGTGATTTGGTTATTTTCATCTCAAAGAAAAGAGAGGCAGCATAACAGTAAATAGCCACCTCAGAATCACAGAGACCTATGCTTACAGCCCACCTGTGACCCTAGGAACCTGGCCAAATCACTTACCTTTTCTCTCAGTGCTCCAGGAAGCCCTTTCTTAGGCTGTAAGTAACAGAACATGTGCTTAACTGCATTGCTAGAGGAAGTTTCCTTATTGGAAGTTCCCTCTACCAATGAAATTTCAGGTTCATTTAAAGAAAAATTATTCCTGAAACTGTTAGTTTGATTTTTTTTTTTTTTTTTTTTTTTGGTAAACTCTAGCTGCTCAGAGTGGGAGATCATTGAATGGAGTGATAGCCAGGCTGTATTCACTTTCCTTTATGACTCAATAGAGCTCACCATCACCTTTGGAGAGCCTGTGGGTAAGTAGCAAAAGCAATCTGATTTTATTTTACAACCATTTATATGTGAGGAGGAATACATCATAAAACCCCATGATTAAATTCATTCAGGATTCAAATCTTAATTTTAAATATGGAAAGGAATAAAAAGCAATATGGTAGCAACATGTGCTGATGCTGCAGGCTCACATAAAATAAAACATTTGTTGATTGAAAATGTCATCATTCTAGAACTTTCACAGGTGTTTACCTGTTGCTTACAAAGTAGAAACTAATGCATGGATGGACAAAGAAATTGTTTGATTCTATCTTTTTTTTAAACTTTTTCTATTGCTATGAACTTGATAAATATCAATAAATTTGAACATTTTCTTGTAAAAAGAACAGAAAAGGGAGTAGCTAGATGGTGCAGTAGATAGAGTACTGGCCCTGGATTCAAGAAGATCTGAGTTCAAATCTGGCCTCAGACACTTGACTCTTACTAACTGTGTGACCCTGGGCAAGTCATTTCACTCCATTGCCTCACCCAAAAAAAAAAAACAAAAACAAAAACAGAAAAGGTACTTCATGTGACATGATTGCATACAGCTTGGATTTCTCATTTTTTTTTTTAAAGTATATATTGTATCAAATTTAAAACAGTATTTCCAACACTGCTCTGCTTGTCTATATTGTCTCCTGGACTTCTTTTCTCTGCTATGTTTTTTCTTAATGTTTTGTTGATATTCTTTGTTTTGTATGATTATTATTACTTTCACACACTCTTAACACTTTCCCTACCCTTCACGAAATAAAAGCACCCCCTTTCCCCCACAATAAATAATTATATACAGTCCAAATGCACACATTAACTGTGTCTGAAAATGTGTGTATCCTTCTGCACCTTTAGCCCCTCCCCATTCTGCTGAGGTAAAAAACATTTATCATCACCAGTTTTCTGTAGTCATATTTCGTCATTGCAGCTCTTAAGTCTTTCAGTTTTTTCCTTTACAACATTGTAGTCATTGTATAAATTGTTCTCCTGGTTCCATTTATTTCACTCTGTTTCAATTAATATAAGACCTCCAAGGTTTTTTCTAGAGCTAACCCTTAGACCTTCTTACAGTTTATAATATACCATTAAATTAATATGTCATAATTTGTTCAGTCACTTTGATGGGCATCACTTTGTTTCCATTTCTTTGCTAAGAAAAAAAGTGTTATTATAAATTTTTTGTGCATTTGGTTCCTTTCTTTCATTTCTTTGGTCTGGTGTTCAGTAATTATGTACTGAATCCAAGCATATGCATAATTTAGTGATTTTTTCTGTATAGTTTCAAATTGCTTTCCAAAATGACTGAATCACTTCACAGTTCTACCACCAGGGCAGGGGATTTAGAGAGGAGAGAAATTCTGATTCTATCATCTTCTAATATTTTCAGAAAAAATTAACTTCAGAAACATAGACTTACCTAAGTTCTATTGCTAGGCAATGTTAAGTCTCACCTAAGGAAACCAGGTTGGTGTTAAGGAATAATTTTCCCATATTGTGACTTGGTCCTGACATTGCTTCCCTGGTTCAACCAGGGTGATAAACCAGGATATTAATTCAGATGTGAAATGTTTTGTAAAAGAATTATAGTATTTTAGTGAAATTCTCTATCTCAGTTCCTTCATTTTACAGATGAGGAAACTAAGGCTCAGAGAAGTTACATGACTTGCCCAAGACATACCACTTGTATTTGTGCTTTGTTTATTGTACTGTGCTGAGATTTCTTGAAAACATTGATCCACCTTGCATGTATTTTGAGACTTTTAAGAGGCAGTGTGTATAGAATTCTGGACATAGAGGCAGAAATTTGTGTTAGAATCCTTCTCTGGTACTCACAGTGTCTGTGACCAGAGCCTCAGTTTCCTCTTCTGCAAAATTGAAAAACATCCAAGTCACAGGGTTATTAGGCTTAAATGAGATTATTTATATGTATGTATATAAATTACTTTGCAAAGCAAAAAATCCTATAAAATGTCAGTCATTCACAATCTCATAATACCAAAATTGCATGTTACTTGTGCCCAGAATCTTGTTCAATGTCAAGCATTAAAAAAAAACCTAGTAGAAGATTTTGGCTTATATAATGTCTTAAGAAGCATTATCTATTGATAGTGATATAGATGATGAAAGATTTGCAGACCTTTTGGAGCATAATATGTTCTTGTCAACTACCTTAGCAGAATTTTCTTAAATAGTGAAGCAAACTTCCCACCAGCAAACTTAGCATACATTAGATGTAGATGACAGATGCTTATAGTCCACTGTGTAAAAGTCATTAATAATGTTTTGAATGGTGCTGACAAGTCAGCTGAAAGCTAAAGTAAGATGATTTTCTAGAGGGCACAAAAAATACTTCAGAGAAAACCTCCGCCTTTGCTGAGTAATTTTGCAAAAAGGCAACTATATTACATTCTCAGGAGGTAATGAATATCTTTTACTATACCTAAAAATAAACTGGCACTTTTTATTGGTAACAAAGAATTGAAAATCGATGCCAATGGGTGGGGGGATAGCTAAATAAAGTATGGTACATGAATATAATAGAATAACATTGTACCATAAGAAATAATTATTATAAAGAATTCAGAGAAGCTTGGAAAATTTTGTATGAACTGATGCAGAGTGAAGTAAGCAGAACCAGGAACATAGTAAACACAGTGACTGCAACCACATAATAATAATAATAATAAATTGAATAATAATAATAATAAATTGAAACATAACAAAATAACAAATTGAAATAGCATGCTATTTGATTAAAATACCAAACTTGGTCCCAGAGAAGAGCTGAAAAATTGTACCCACCTTCCTTTATCGCACAGGTGAAGGACTGTGAGTGTAGAATATTGTATATGCTGTTAGTCATGGTCAACATTTTGGGTTTTTTTTTCTAAATTACTTTTTTTCTCATTCTTTTTTTAATGAGATACCTAGCTGGATAGGAAAAGGGATATATGCAGGAATGCATGTGATGTAAAAATAAAAGGTGTTCCCCAAGAAGACATTGGTTAAAAAATAAGAATAAGATGGTATATGGGTCTTTATCAATAAGGTAAGAGCCATGAACACTTATGTAGTCAGCACCAGTTTGCCTCTGTGTTCTTATATCATTTACAGCTAAATCTTTATTATGTCTCAGTAATTGAATATTAATAATAATGCCCTTGAACAATTAAGAAAAGGTTAAATTATTTTCAGTATTTTTTTTTCAGTATATTCTAAGAAGCATATGGTATATGTTAGATTTCCCTCAATTTTTTTTTTAAAATCTCTTCTGTAAACATACTCGACCAAAAATCTGGAGAAAAAGTAAAAGCTGAAATCATATTGTTTAATCTGGTAGTTATTTTGGTAAGGACTAAACCTGTGATTTTGCTGGGATAATCCAGGTCCATCAAAGTTTTAAAAACTTTGGCACTTAATAGGTTAATTCAGCTAGCTAATCAAACTTCTCTCTGCAAAGCTACTTATTTTATGTAGTTGAGATTATGCTGCACAAGTGATTTAAAGGTAGTAAAAGAGTTAGGAATTGACATTTTCTTCTGACTTTTCCTAGATGGTCTTCCTTTCCTGAGCAAAACTTGCAGAAAGATTGTTGACATAAACTTTGAAACTCTGCTGCATGGTATGACTTTAAACATTTGTTTCGAAAGTTAGAAACTTTCAAGTATACATTACTCCTTGAGGTCTGTGCCTCAAGGGCTGTTGCAAAATTAATACAATTTGAAATTTCTGTGTTTGAATCACCGTATAGAGATCATCATTGTGGGTCTTAGAACTTTAAATAAAATAACTTTCTTATGATTAGTCCCAAGGAGTGATTGGTTTTGAGATTTTTACAGTTAAATCTTACATAAGTATGTCCTACATTATCCAAATCAACAGTTATCAAGTGTTTCTTTCACATGACTAAAAATCAGAATGAAGGGACACTCATTTTCACAGAGCTTTTTGAGATTGCTATCTAGTCATCTATAAAGAACAAATTTATGTGAAACATGAAAAATAATTCTATTTATTTTTGCAGAAAATAAAGCTCCCCCATCATCACTGTTAGTGCACAGACTCATTTTTCAGTTCATTGAGGATCAGGGATCATGGAAGAATAAATGCATAACACAGCATCATGTGCCTAAGGTAAAGTCTAATTGCAAAATCCCAGGAAAAATAAGTAGTTTCATCTGCCTCTAAAGGCTGACCTAAAACTGGATACAGAATTGGAACTTCTGAAATAGTAGTCCATCTTGTTCAGGGGCTTTGAACTCCATGGAGAAAAGTCACTAAGGGTAAAAAATTATTTACAGTCTCATTTATCTTGCTGTTTCTCCAGATGCTACAAGAGATTTCATTGGTAGTAAGTCGTTGCAGACTTCTGGGAGAAGAGATTGAATTTCTAAATAGATGGGGACCAAATTATAACCTCATGAACATAGATGTGAATAATACTGAGTAAGTAGTTATTAGAGAAACCTACTATAGTTATTATTATTGATTTTAATGTTGATTGTGCATCCAAAGTATGCTTACATTTAGCTCTTATAAGGCAATGCCACTGGGTATACTATTATGAGTATTACCTGCATAAGCCTGAAATAATTAAATTACTATGCTTTAAGCCTCCTGATTCTATCCTATTTTATCACCACCCCAGGGCACTACCTCTATTTCCTTTGGTACTATTTTGAATCATAAATGCAATTGTTTAATTTGCCAGTCATAGCCCCAAGGAACCCTAGTCAATCAGCAAACATTTATTTGGTGCCTACTATGTTCCAGTCACTGTGCTAGGCTATCCAGGTACAAAGAAAAGAAATAGTCCCTGTTGTAAAGGAGCTTATATATCAGGGGAAATAACGTGTAGGTATACACAAGATAGATATAAGGCCAACTGGCATTTGAACTGACTCTTGAAGGAAACTAGAGATTCTATTTAGTAAATATTCAGTGCCTACTCTGTGTTGATTCCAAAGAGAAGAGTGGGTTTTGGGGAAAAGATAACAAGTTCTGTTTGAATATGTTGCATTTGGGATGCCTATGGGACATCCCATTTTAAATGGTCAATAGGCAATTGATTGAAGCCGGACTTACACTCAGGAGAAACTAGAGCGATGTATAGAGATTTTGGCATCATCTTTATAAAGATGACAAGGCTATGGAAGACAATGAGGTCAACAAGCAAGAGAGTGTAGAGACCCATTGTAGGCTAAGGTACCATGGCTGCTATGAACAAGTAAAATCAACAAGCATTTATTATGTGTTTACTGTGCCGGGCACTATGTTTAAGTGTTAGGAATACAAAGAAGGCAAAAACAGTTCCATCACTTGGGAAACTCACATCCTAATTTGGGGAGACAACATGTAAACAACTCTATACATAGAAGCTACACACAAGTATACTGGAAGTGATTACAGAGGGAAGGCTCTAGCGTTGAGGAGAACCAGTAAAGGCCTCTTGCAGAAGGTGGGATTTGAGCTGAAACTTGAAGGAAGCCAGGAGGTGGAGATGGGGAGAACATTCCAGGCAGAGGGGATCACTAGTGGACATTCAAAGAATTGAGAAGTAGAGTGTCATGTGGGAGGAACAGCAAGGAAGCCAGTGTCACTAGGAACATGGGATATGCTTGCACTATTTCTCTGCCCATCACAGTACACTTAACTCTCAGGTTGTATGTGTACTGCATCACAGTTAAACAAAAAATGAAGAAAGTATCATAAATCTTTTTTCACCTTAGTTTTATGTTTCTGTTTTGTTTGTAGCTAACTTAACAGTGATTCAGTAATTTCTTGAAATCAGTCTTCTCTAAGAATACCATCTCCTTCCAAACTAGATGAAGTCATTCCGTTGGAGTGACTTTAGAATATGTTTTGCTGTTGTTAAAAGAATAGTCACAATACTAACCCTGTTGCAGATGTTCTGCCTTCTGTTCTTTCAAGTCCCTTCAGAGAAGAAAACATTGTACATCTACCAGTTCATTTTACTAATGAAATGGAGAGAAGCATAGCCAAGTACTTTACTGTATCTTTGTCCTGTATATCTCAACAGGCAATTTTTTGACATCTTTAGCATGAGGCACTATTGTTTCTATCCACTATTTTCTTTCTCTTCCCCCTTACTCTCTCTTTCCTCCTTTCCTTTTCTACTTTTCCATGCCCTATTTCTTCTCCCTTTCCTCTTCTCTCATGTTGTTTTTTAGGCCTGTCAAATGTCACTGGCAAATATTGCTTAGTCCTAACTATGGCACTTTGGGTAAGACCTCTAACTAGGGCTTAGGCCGGGAGAGGGAATGAATGGAGCACTGGACCTGAGTGGTAGTTCCAGGAACATAGTCACCATTTGACAGCGGTATGACCGGGAGCCCATATTAACCTAATTCAGTTTAGCTAGCATTTGTTAAGTTATCTACTCTTTGTAAGGTACTGGGGATGCAGACACCAAAAAAAAGATAGTCTCTGCCTTTGAGAAAGTTACCTCTTCTGGGAGGATACATTATATACACAGATAAGTAAATAGAAATCTCTACAAAGTTGCACAAAGTCATTTCAAGAGGGAGAGAACACTAACAGCTGGGGGATCAGGAAAGGCCCGATACAGGAGTTGTGCTTTAAAAGAAGCTAGGATTTTAAAGGGGAATGTATTCTAGGCAATGAGGGAGCATGTAAAGGCATGGAGATGGGAGATGTCATGTTGTGTACATAAGCAGCTAGGAAGCCAATTTGACTAGAAAAGAATATGCATGAATGATGAATAATATGAAATTATAATGGAAAGGTGGGTGGGAGCCAGATTGTGGAGGGCTTTATATGCCAGACTGAGGATTTTGTATTTTGCCTTAGAGGCAATAGGGAACCACTGAAGATTTCTGGGTAAGAGGGTAGCATGACCAGATCTGTGTTTTAGGAAGATCTATTTGGTGGCTGTGTGGATTGAAGAGGGGAATCATTTCTGGGTCTTGGTTCTCACATTGTCATACCAGGCTATCTTACCAGAATGATGTAAGGACAGATACTACACAATAAAACATGAATATAAAAAGCTAATCAGGGGAAAAGGCAATATAAAAATCTAAGGCACTACTATAAAAATATTGCAAAATTAGTGACCGATTTTGTCTTTTGTTAGATTCACAGAATCTCCGAGTTAGGAGAGAAATCAGAGGTATCTTAGTCCACACCTTACTTGAGCAGGAATTCCTTTTATAACAGCTTCTCCAAGAAAGCCTCCAGGGATGAAGAGCTCACCATTTCCTTCACTTGTAGAGAGTTCTAATTAATTGCTAGTACTGTAATTTCCTTTTTTTTTTTTTAAACAAAATTCTGCCTCTCTTATGCTTTCACTATTACTAGTTCTACCTTTTAAATATAAGCAAACACTTACAAATCTATTTTCTACAGGACAACTTTCAGTTACTTGACAGTGATAATGTCCTCACTAAATCTTGTCCTCTTCTAATTTCACTTTTCCTCATTCAGTCAAGATTAGGGCCTTCTGTGGAAACAATCTCTGAAAACTCATTATTAAGATCAGAGATTACTACTGAAAATTTAAAATGATTGTAAAAATAAAGAAATACTTGTGATTTCTCAAATCTTTAAGATTAGACCAGAATAGCTAATGTGATGGGATCTGTGTGGGTCTTGTCTTTTACAGAGTGAAGCTCTTATTCTCCAGCTCTGCTGCTTTTGCAAAGTTTGAATTGACACTGACTCTTTCAGCCCATTATCCATCTGTCCCATTATCTTTCACCATTCAGAACCTCATTGGGAACATTGAGTGAGTAAAACAAAGGGGGAAATATGATAGGGCTCTGTTGCTAAATTCCCAGCATTTCACTTGGAAAACCCTGAAATTGATCCATTGAGGCAATGTGGAAGTGAGCTGGGAGCTTATCTTGGCACATTGCCTCATGGCAAATGGCTTCTTTGCCCATCTCTAATTTAATTTTGAAGTGTTGCATCTTTTAAGACCTGCTATTATCTACACTGTGGTTACATATGATGATGCCCCCAATAACTCGTTTTTTAGTGAGGTGCTGTTGGGCTCCAGGGCTTAGAGTTGCATATTTTACATATTTTTGCCTGCTAGGTGAAGTATAGTTTTATATTTCCCAACCACTCCAAATTCTCTCTTGCATCCCTTTCACTCTTTTTGAAGACCCCATACTAGTGTCCTTCATGAAGCTGAGCTAGACTGGTAGAGTCTGAACTTTTTCTCACTCTAATATCTCTGGTGGGGAGTCTGGTATGTATTTGGAAGAATTCTACATGTCCATGAAGTCAGATTCCCGTAAAATCTAGAGCCACCAATCTCGGCTCTAGAAACTGAACTGTTGGCACATGCTGCAGAATCTGAGAAGTGTGTACTTATTGTATTAGCCCAACCTCTCAGCTGTTGATGACGAGCCAAGTCAGACTCTGAGATGAAGTGAATCTTATCCATTCCTTAAGCTTAGCCCTAATGAACTAAGAGATGACAGACCCCCAGATATATCCCTGCCAGAAAGTGCCAATAATTCTTCTAGTGGTTAGACACTTCATTTTTACCCAACTGACTACCCATTTGTGACTTCTAATGCTCCATTAAAAATTAATCCCTTGAATTGAGAATGAGTTTTCAGAAAAACTGATTTCTCTTTTTGTATTTCCCAGCCAAGATAAAATTGCTGCCATTTTGTCTAATGTGCCACTGGATAACAGTTACCTGAAGACAGCAGTCAAGTACATTTACCAAGATCTCCTCCAAGACCCTCATCTTCATCACTAGAACCACCACTAGAACAACTATAATGATCAAATTTTTTCCCACCACCTGCTGTTCAGCTTTGGCTCTCTTTGGTGTATTGGAAGCAAACTTGATAGAGATCTTGCTAATCATATTATTTTTATATTTAAACTATATAGTCAGGGATCATATGTTCACCTCTTTATTAGCGTCTCTTTCTTAGATTCACTACCAAGAGAATGGTATACTGCTTTATGCTAAGGCAATTGGATACCTAGGGAAAAATGTCTTTAAACTGTGGTGGAATTTCTGAGCTAAGATGAGCAACCTATTGGACATAAGAAGGAAAATCATCACAGAGAATATTATCTTCTGCTGTCTCCATATATTCTGGCTTCTGCCTGACATCTTGTTTCTAATATGGAAAAATTGCATTTCCCAACATAGCGACAGTGCTAAAAACTATCAAACTCATTTTTTTTCCATTTCAGGAATATTACTTCCAAAAGGGAGAACAGTGAGCCCACAATTATTAAAATGGGTCAATCTTTCCCAGAGGGACTGGCTTCCTCTAATTGTTTTTGTATAGTGTCTGCTGGTAGTATCAATTTTCTTGACTATTTAAAGTGTATTCTAGTGAAAATTCATTTTCACTTGGGATTGTGTAAATATTAATTTGTGGTACTTAAATGATAGAGTAATAGGTTGGTTCCCTTGTCTTAGCCTAGGCTGTTGGCCTTTTTCCATTTTGCTGAAGATTGCTTCATGACAAGATTACCATCTTTTTGTTAAATCACCTTTGCTCTTCATTTGACTACATGTCACATTCATAACTTCTTCTCAATTCTGGAACAGGTGGTAATAGCAAAAGTCTGAACTCCATGCTAAAAATCTAATCTTCCATTATAAAATGAATGATATTAGATTATGAAGTGTACAAATTTAGGCTCAAAAGTAAATGACTCCTTTTCTATCCATGCCTTTAGTGAAATACTGATTGTGTTCTTTTAAATGATTTCTTTTCATTGTTAAGAAGAAACTAATTAACATTACATTTTGTTTTTACTATCCTCCCCTAGAATTGAGTTTTTGCTTCTAAGGCCAGGTTAAAGTCTTATATATTCCACATGTAATCTTCATTTGATTACTTTTTAGTTATAAAACAGAGGTTAATTTAAAAGGCCAAGTGGTTTTCTCTCTGCAGAAATCAGATTTCATTTTTTAAAATTTTATACAAAGACACAAAGCTCATTTGCCATGAATATCACCATTCAAGTTCACTTTCTCTATGGGCTCCTTAGAAAACTGCTCTAACATCATTCACAGTATCATCTTGCTATATGTTATCCCCACCTGTTCCATGAGTCTCATATTTTTATTGGGGGAGGGGAGGTTTAGTTTCTGTAGCCCTAAATAGTAGAGTTCTGTCTTTTGTATGATAGTAATTGCTTATGAACAGCTTCAAAGGAAGAATAAATTGTGTTATAGTAATAGCCTCAGCTTTCCTAAGCTCATTTTTTTTTGTTTCAGTATATTTATAAAACTTAACAATTTTTCTGCACTTGTATTTGTTGAAAGCTTTGGCTGTTTGTTTTTATGTAATTATTTGGTATCTTTTCCTTCAATGATTGGAATAATTTTGTACCATTAAAAGATTGGTTGAAAGTATTTAGTAGTAAATAAATAATGTCTTTACGTAATGGACTTCTGAGGAGTCCTTTGGAGGTAAGTTAAAGAAAGCAAAGGGTCACATAAAAACGCTTAGCCCCTAGTTAAGTTTATAGCTATCAGGAGTCACGTGGAAATAAAGCTGTTTCAAGACACTAAGAGAAAATTTTTCCTGTAATTCAAGGAATGTGTCATTTTTCTGAGCTCAGATTAGGATTTGAGAAGGAAAGTCTCAGGAGCTAACTCATTCCCACTGTTTTGAACAAAAGCCATATGCTCCAATTTAGACAGATTCTTTTTGCTAGTTTATTGCCAATCATATTTATTCCTTAAAATTCACAAGTAAACAGATGTTTACAGGCCTGTGCTAGGTATCATAAGGCAAGCAGGAGTACAGAAGACGAAGGTCATTCCTCTCAATGAGTTTATACTATAGTTGAGGAAACAATGTGTGCACATTTAATTCAGACATTTAGTGGGTACCTCCTGGGTGAGGGGACATGAAACAAATTTAAGATATTACATGATTGAGTACAATTTGTGTAGTAAAGACAATAAATACAATAGGAATTTAAAGATGGAAGATATTAATATACACTGAAGAAACTAGAACGTGTTTTATTTAAACAAGAGATAGAAATTGGTCAGGGAAGACATTTTGAAAGGAGAGAATGGATAGTTTGAATAAAGGCATGTAGATGAGAATAATAAACATTCTAAGATCATTATAATGATGATAAAGATTAAACAACTATTAGCACAAAATAATTCCAATAACACAAAATAGACCTTAAATTACCTGATTGATGGGTTGGTTGGTTTGTCTGTAGTAACCAGCATTCCCATTTAATTTGAATTGCAGCCAAAAGTGCTTTAGTTGGTGGCAAGGTGCCACAAGTGCCTAGACAAGTGGGGAACCTGCAGCCTTGAGGCCATGGATTGACTGAATGGATTCAAAGGACTGCACTTAAGGACCTAGAGGGCCACATGTGGCCTCAAGGCTGAAGGTTCCCCACACATGCAGGAGGAGACTTTTAGTTGCTAGTTTGGTACTATATATACACTGACCCATTCTTCCTCTGTAAATATCTTTTATTTTTTGGATTTGGCCTCTAATTTGTTTTTCTTACAAATAAAATTAGACCCTGCAAATAAATTTGGCTTTAAATGTACAATCACAGAATTTCAGAGTTGGAAAAGACCTTATACAAGGTCTGTCCCAGACAGACTTGACAAACAAGACCTAGAAATAAATACAATAGCCCTGTGAGAAACCTAAGATCACAAACTACTGGAAGAAGGAATCCCTTTCAGTGGGAACTGCTGGGAAAACTGAGAAACAGTTGGACTAAAAATAGACCAGCATTGTATACCACATACTACCTAAATATCATTAGGTCATGTCATTAAAAAATTAAGAGAACTGTAGCTAGGGGTAAAATTGATAAATTAAGACATGAAGATAAGGAAAAAACTTTTAAGTGCTTAAAATTAAAAAGGTTTTGTATGAACAAACCAACATTTAGAATGACATAGCATGAGAAAAATCTGCATTAAACATCTGATAAGTCTGGTTTCTAAGATACATGGAGAACTGACTCAAATAGAACCAAGAACCATTTACCAGTAGATAAGTGGGCAAAGGTTTTCAAAACAAATGAGAAATAGGGGAAGCTAGGTGGTGAAGTGGATAGAGCTCCAGCCTTGGAATCAGGAGTACCTGAGTTCAGATCCGGCCTCAGGCACATAACACTTACTAGCAGTGTGACCCTGGGCAAGTCACTTAACCCCTTTACCTAACAAAAACCAAAAAAAAAAAAAAAAGAAATGAAAAATAACCACGTGGGAAAATACTCCAAATCACTGATAATTAGTACGTAAAAAAAATTGAAAGTTTTACCCCACACCCATCAAACTGGCAAAGTTGATAGAAGGAAACAAGCCCATTCTAAAAGGAAAGCTAAATAGTGCAGTAGATAGAACATTATGCCTGGTAGTCAGAAAAATTCATCTTCATGAGTTCAAATCTATCCTCAAGACAGTAGGTATGTGACCTGGGCAAACCACTCCAATGCAAAAAAACTGAAATGGGATCACAAAGAGTCAAACACTACCGAAACAACAAAAGGACCGAAGAAATTTAGCCACACAAATAATGGAGTTGTGATTCAGCCCAACTGTTCCCAGAAAACAATTTAGATTTGAAAAAAGTTACTAATCCATATGCTTTGACTGTCATCCCCACTATGGGGTATGCACCCCAAAGAAGTCAAAACCTTAAAGGACTTACACATACCAAAATATAACAACACTTTTTTGGTACCAAAAAATTGAAAAGCAAAGTGTGTGTTTATTAACTGGGAGATGGTTGAATTGAAATATGTGAATGTGATAAAATATTGTTGTATTATAAGAAAAGAAATATGAGGGATTCAGAACATGGGAAAAATATGTATGAACTGATAATGAAATAACCAGGAGAAATAATATGAAATAATTACAATAATATGTATTTTAAAACTAGACAAAAAGACAAGTCAAACTAAATGCAATGACCCAGTTTGAACCCAGGAATCATATCATTATGGATACAGTATGTGGTAGGTGCAGACACAATTGCTGTATTGGTCAATTATCTTTGACTTTGTCCTTGTTACATGGAACAGTAAGGGGTCTGAGGAAAATTATTATGATGGAAAAAAGTGCTAGAAGTTCAGAATGAGACAAAATTTTAGGAGTAGCTAATGTGGATTTGTTTTGCTTAGCTAATTTGTTACAAGGGAAGGCTTTTTATGAGGGGCAGTGTGAGGAGGCTGTTAGTGGTAATGATTAAAAAAAGACACCAATGAAACATTTTTAAATAGCCCCCAAAAAAGAAAAGTCCAGAGGTATCACCAAAAAGCAGTGTTGGAACTACTATGTTTACAAAAAGACAAGCTGCGCATAATAGAGATTCACTTTGTCATAGGCAACTCTCTTTTTATATAAGAAAATGTTGATATTTCTTGAAATTTGTCAAGTTCATAGTAAGAAAAAAAAATTAAGTGAAAGCCAGTAAAAATGTAAAAGAAAAGGTGGCAGAGGTAATCTAGGACAATCCATAGCTGAACAGGAATCACTATCAGTGTCACTGACAAGTGATCATCCAGTCTCTAAGTGCTCAACTGGAATAAAATAAAAGTTAGGAAGCAAATAATCACTATGCTTTGCTTTCCTTTTAAATGTTTTTATTCTGAACTTACACACTGAAATAATTTTTTTCATGTATAGCAGAATATAGATGACTATGAAACTATGGGCCTCCATATTTTATTCTGCTTGCTTTTCTTAAAGTTTTTATAATAAATTATACATATTACCTTCAAAACTGTCCTGCTCATACTTCTTTCAGAATTTCTGTTCCCCACTCATTTTTAAACTGTTTCCAATGGCCCTTTTATAATTATGTAATTGTATAATTATGGTGCTCCTCACCCCCACCCCAACTTTTATAACAAATAAGCACAGTAAAACAAAAGGAAACCATACATTTTGGCCATATCCAAAAATGTATGTCTCTTCACCTTGTGTCCATCTCCTCTCTGTCAGGAGATGAGTAACATATTTCATCAGAGGGCTTCTAAGGATGTGGTCATGGTCATGGCATTGATCAGAGTTCTGAAGTCTGTCGAAGTTGTTTTTCTTAACAATGTTGCTGACCTTGTGTAAATTGTTCTGGTTCTGCTCACGTCACTCTGTTCAAACTACCCAGTTTCTCTGAAATCATCTTTTTTTGTAATTTCTTACTGTGCAATGATGTTCTATTGCATACACATACCACGATGTGTTCAGCCATTACCCAGTTGTCCAAGAGGCAATCTGAGGCACATTATAGTTCTTTGCTTGCGGCCCCCACCCCCCCATCCCCATTTTGCTCTCCACTTTAGGATCCTCAGATCATTTTGCTTGCCACCATCCTCTTCCTCTTACTGTCTTCTTAACTCAGTCTTCCCTATCCCTGTTTTTTTCTCCTATTATGTTTGACATTTCAATGCCCAACTACATGTATGCCCAAGCCTCCTATGTCCATTGCAGATGAAAGGTTCATCTGATGCTCATTTCCCCCACCCCTTCCTCCATATTTATATGTTCTCACACATCCCGATTATGAGAAGTAGCAAGTCCCACCCCCTTATTCCTTTCTCTACTAGTATATTCCTTTTACCTTCCTTTCTCTTTCCCCTTTTCAAGTCCTCAGAGTAGAATCAGTCCACTCCCACCCCAAACTGTGTTTTCCTTATTTAATTCTCTCAATATCTTTGGAATACATTAAAGTTCTAAAGGGATATTTGTTTCTTCTCCTCCTTTCTGAATGTTAGCACCACATCACTGTATAGCTCCTTTCAATTGTTCATAAATTTACCTTTTCAGATTTCTCTTGACTCTTGTATTTTTATTTCAGAGTTTCTGCTCAGCTCTAGGCTTTTTATCAGGAATGTTTCAAAGTCCTCTATTCCATTAAAGAAACTTTTTCCCACTGTAAAATTATATTCATCTTTGCAGGGTGATTCTTGGTTATGAATCTTATTTTTTGCCTTTTGAAATATTATATTCCAAGATATTTTCTTGTAGAAGCTGCTAGTTCTTCTGTGATCTTGACTATAAACCCTTGGTATTTGAACTGCTTTTTTCTGATGTTCACAATATTTTGTCTTTGACATGAGAACTCTAGGTTTTGGCTATGACATTCCTGAGACTTTTCCTTTTGGAGTACCTATCAGGAGATAATAAGTGATTCTAAAAGATCTGGGCAATTTTCATTTATGATTTCTTGAAATATAGTGTCCATGGACTTTTTTTTTTTAAATCATGATTTTCAGTAGTCCAGTGATTCTTAAATTATCCCTCCTTAACCTGTTTTCTAGGTCAGTTTTTTTTTTTTTAATATTAGATATCTTACATTTTCTCCTACTTTTTCAATCTTGATTTTGTGAAGATTTCTTGCTGTCTAATGGAGTCATTGATATCTTTTTGATCTAGTTTTCAAGGATTCTATTTCTTGGGTAAGGTTTTAAAACTTTTTAAACTAAGGTTTACTCTCTTCTAAGCTACTTACTCTCCTAATTCTTTCCTCAAAAGCTTTTATTTCATATTTCTTGTTTAATTTTCTTTAGATATTCATATAGTTCTTGTGGAAAATCCATTTTTTTCTTTTGAGTCTCTTGTAATTGGGCAGGTAGGTGGCACAGTGGATAGAATGCTGGGCCTGGAGTCAGGAAGACTTATCTTCCTGAGTTCAAATCTGGCCTCAGACACTAGCTATGGGACCCTGGGTAAGTCACTTAACCCTATTTGTCTCGGTTTCCTCATCTGTAGAAGGAATTCCTGATCTGGAGAAGGAAATGGCAAACCACTCCAGTATCTTTGCCAAGAAAACCCCAAATGGGGTCACGAAGAGTCAGACACCACTAATAACTTTTATAATTGTTACATAGTTACTCTCATTTTAGTATATTTCCAGATTTGAAATTTTTTAGTATTGGTTGGTGTTTTCTTTGATTTATTCATCTCTCCAGCTTTGGTTCCTGAACTGGGGCTTTGTGCCAAGGCCAGGTTCCACCTCCTATTCAATTTTTGGTAGGGGTGATTGGCCCTGAGTCCCCTGGCCTCCTATGTTTACCTGTCTTCTGGGATTATAATCCCCTGGATCTTGGAGGTTCAGAATTGCTGTGTCTTCAGGGCCTTTTCTGGCATTTCAGAACAATGGACCTCAGAGCCCCTGAGCCTGGGGTGTTCCGTTATGAGAGCTATGGTGCCACCCTAGTAGGTGCCCGCTGCTGCTCCCAGGGCATGGTTAGTTTTTGGACCAGCCTGGGCCTTTTTTGGAGAGTTCTCCTCTTTTACTGCCTCTGAACATAGGGTCTTGCAAGCTATACATATCTGTCCTGTCTTTAGTGGTAAGTCATCAAACATTTACTAAATGCCTACGATGTGCCTGTGCTAGGAGTCAGGGATACAAATACAAGCAAAAAGAAAAGTCCCTGCCCTCTAGGGGCTTGCATTCTAACGGGGGAAGATTGCTCATAAAAGGGAACTTAAAAGCAGAGGATGGCAAAGTGGGAGAGGTACCTTCTTAGGGGCATGGTATCAAGGTCTAGAGAACCAGAACCAGAAGAGGAATGAAGGTCTGGCTGGCCTAGGAAGGAGTTCTGAGCGGAACTTGCCACTGGAAGAAGGGACCTGCAGAGGGATCTTCCAGGAGTAAGAAGGCCACAGGGGTGGAAGGAACTTCCAAGGTGAGAAGGCAACTGAACGATAGCAAAGTCTGGAGGGCCAGAAATGGAGGCAAGAGAGAGATGAGAGGCTCTCCTGGGCTACCACTGGCTTTGCTAGCCCTTTTCTATTGTCCTCTCACTTCTGGCTGATCTCTTAAGCAGTTCTGGGCTAGAAGTAGTTACTTTAATTTTTCATCTGATTTCTTGATCTGTATTCCATATGGTGCAAACTTCAAGGTTTTGCTGGGATATGTGAGAGCTGAGCAGTCTGTCTGCCATTCAAGAAGCCATCTTTATGCTTTTCTGTGCTTTGCTTTCAAGACTTTTCAAATGCTACAGGATTGATCTATCTTCTCAGCTCTGGCAGGATATTTATAACAGATGGAAAGTGACTTGCCCTACGTGAAAGAGGACCTTAAGGGGTCTTGACTTTTTAATCACCCCATCACACTGCAAGATAACTTTTAAGGTGAAAGGATGAGCCCTCTATCACATGGTGCTTAGCCTTTTGGGTCTTGGAAGGGTTTAAAAGCAGTTAGACCCGATCTCAGTGGAACATTCTAGCTGTTACTGTCAGTTCCAACTGTCCCTGACCATAAGCTTTAGAATACAGCTCCTCTTGTTACAATTTCTCTGCCTTGTTTTCTTTTCCTACATTTATCACAAATATCCTACATTTCACTTGCCTCAGAAAAAGTTAAATGTTAGAGGGCGAGTAACTTGTTCAAGGATTATATGCTGGGAAAGAGCTTCAAAAGTAAGGAAGAATGTCAGTTTCCTATACCTGTTTCTAAGCCCACCACTCAAATAGAACTGCTCTCTCCAAAGTTACTGATGATTCCTCAATTGTTGAATCTGATCATTTCTCAGCTGTAATCCTTTCAGCCTATATGCTGCATTCATCATTACTGACCACCTCTCTCACTGGATACTCTATCCTCTCTGGGTTTTCATGACCCCACTTTGTTCTCCTACCTGTCTGATGGCTCTGTCTTTGGGCATCACCCACGTCATGCCTCCAATTATTCTATGAGCTCCTTGAGAGCAGGGACTGGTTTTGTTTGTCTGGTTGGTTGGTTTTTGCTTTTCTTTAGATCTCCAGCACTTAGAGGAATGCCAGGCACATAGTAGGTGCTTAATAAATGTGTGTTGACTCACTGACCACATGTTCTCCAACCAGGTTCTTCTTCTAGACTCTCCCTCTCGGAAACCTCATCAACTCCCATGGATTTAATTACCAACACTGTGCATATAACTTACAGGTCTATATATCCAATACCAATCTCTTTCCTGAGCTACTTTATCAGTTGCATACTGGACATTTTGAACTGGATTTCTCATTGACATCTCAAACTCAACATGTTCATTACAGCATAAGAAACCCTGAACCATCTGAGGGTGAGTTCAAGTCAGCCAAAAATGGTAACTAAGTGACTGTGGTACAGTCGAGGGAACCCTGGGCATGGATTCAGGAAGACCTGAGTTCAAATTCAGCTTCAGCTATTTTGTGATCCTGGGCAAGACACTTAATCTCTGCCTCAGTCTCAACTGTAAAATGGGGATAATAATAGCACCTTTCTTACAGGGTTGTCGTGAGGATCAAATGAGACAACTGTAAAAAGCACTTAGCATGGTGTTTGGAGCATGGTAGCTGATATATAATTGCTTATTCCCTCCTCCTTTCTGCTTTGGTGCTAAACAAAGGCAGGGATACAAAGATGAAAAAAATAAAGCCCTGTCCTTAAGGTAGGTTATAATCTAGTTAGGGAAACAAGACCAGTGTACAGATGATTATAATACAAACTAGACTGTAAGTGCATAATAGAAGTGTCAAGTAAAAGGTCCAAGGACACAGAGATTACTTCCACTTGGAGGAATCAGGAAGGCTTTCTGGGTGGGCAGTGAGATATTACAAGAGATATTGCAACAGGCAGAGAATGGGGAAAAGGAGATGCATTCCAGTTGCTGAAGACCATTGATCAGAGGCAAAGGGATTGTCATTGGAGGGCAGTCCAGTTTCATTGAAGTGGGTAGACTTCTAGGCAAGATAGCAGAGCAGCCCAATTCCTACACATGTACTCCAGAGAAGATAATACAAAAAAGCATTATACCAAATAACTACTAAGAAACAAAGAGAAAAATCAAGTAAGTTCCCTCATTCAGCTTTGGGTGGCAAAAAAGGAATACCCAAAGGACCACAGGCACTCAGAAGAGGGCCAGCCAGAGGAGCCAGGCAAGGTAACCACAGCATTCAGAGCCCTTCTAGCTTGGTCCTGGAGTGCTTCAGCCAGGAAGCTTCAGGATAGTCAAACACATTCTCTATGCTGGCAGGAGAGTAGCTAAGTACCTGGGGGACTGACAGCTCCTATATCAAGGGGGCAGTGATCAGTCCACATGCTATAGAGTCTCTGAAAATTTGCAACAAACTGACATGGGCTTTCCCTGATGACCTTGCGGGGTTCTGTTCCCAGAGGATATGGGGAAGCCTGGGACCTGCCAGCACTTTATACAGTTATCCCTTCCATATTGAGACTTTTCCCATCACAATTTTGATATATCACAGGTTGGGATAAGAAATTAAATGGGAATTTTGGGGGAGTTTTGCAAAAGCTGTAGACAACACAGAAAAGGTTTAGAAACTCAGAAATTCATAAAATACATGTATAGTATTATATAATATCAACATATTCTATATTTTAATACCATAATAATTCAGACTTCTCTGGTATGAAGAGAGAGCCAAAAAATTTTAAGCAAATTTTCCAGATCGAGGTGGGAGAGCAGGGGGAGGGGGAGGCTCCAGGCCCCTTGTCCCCATGATGTGGTGGAGATAACTATGTAACAGTCATCAGTTGGAGGTAGAGCTACTGGCAGAAACCCAAACAATACAGATTGGGACCAAACAAGGGTCTACCATCCTATTCAAGTGTGCAGGAGAGTTGGAACCTGGCACTGACCAAAACAAAAATTCTAATTCAAGACATAAAGCTGAAAATATGAATAAACAGAAGACCCAATGATGAAAAATTGTATGGAGCTAGGGATGCCTAGGACATAAGCGTAATTGAAGAGAGTAGCTCCAGAGTCTCACAAAAAGGTATAGCTTGACCACAAAGTATATTAGAATTCTGGGAAGACGTGAAACAAAAGATAACAAAAGGATATAATTGGCTCTCTATTGCATTCCTATCAAAGTCTGCCTTAAGCCTACTTTCCACTCCTCCAGCCTCCCATATTGTTTCGGTCCCTTTCTCTTAGCAGGGTTCCTCACTTCATACTTTACTAGAAAAATGTAGTTATTGGTCATGAGCTCCCTCTTCTCCCCTTTTCTACCTCTCAAAACCCCTTGATATCTCTAATGAACTAGCCCCCCTGACCAAGGCTAACCCTTTTACTTATTTTAAATAGTTTTGTATTTATATCTTTTGTTTTCACACTGTCCTTCCCCTGCCCCCACCCAGAGAATATCCCTTGTGACAAAAAAAATTAATAAAAAGATTTGATAAAAACCAATCAAAACATTGAAATAAATCTGAAATTATAAGCAATGTTCCACACAATAGACTCTGATTTCTACAAAAGCGGGGCAAGGGAGGTCATCCACTCATATCTCTACTTTGCAGCCAAGCTTGGTCTCTATTTCACATTCAGTTTTTACTCTTCTTTCTATTTACATTGTTTTAGCTATTATGTATATTGTTTTTCTGGCTTTCCTTCACATTACAATTCATATAATTCTTTCCATGCTTCTCTACATTTATCACACTTGCTGTTTCTTATACCAAAGTAATATTCCCTTATATTCATCTACCACAATTTGCTTAGCCATTTCCCAGAGTAATGGACATCACTTTGGTTTCCAGTTCTTTGCTATCGTAAAAAGTACTACTGTGAATATTTTCATGTACATGGAAGTTTTATTTTTGCCAAGGTCCTCTTTGGGAAATATTTGTGGCAGTGGGGTCTCTGGTTCAAAGAATAGGGACATTTTAGTCACTTTATTTGCACAATTCCCAATTGCTTTCCAGAAAGTGGCATCAATTCATAGCTCCACCTACCACTAATACCCCTCTGACATTGATTATTCCCTTCTTCTATTATTTTTGCTAATTTGCTAGGTGGAAGGTGAAGCCTCAGACTTGTTTTGATTTGCATTTCTATTATTATTGGTGGTTTGGAGCATTCTTTTATGTAGTTGCTAATATTTGGATGTATGGTTATAATATGGTAGTTAATTCTTTTTTTTGGGAACTGTTCATATCCTTTATCATTTCTTTATCAGAGAATTGCTTTTTGTCTTATATATTTCAGTTAGTTGTCCATATATCTTGTATATAAAACCATTATCACAGATATAATAATAATAATAGCTAGCACTTACATAGTGCTTTAAGGTTTGCAAAGAGCTTTACAAATATTTCATTTTATCCTCCTTACAACCCTGGGAGGTAAATGCTAGTATTATTACCCATTTAACAGATGAGGAAACTGAGGCAGGCAAGTTAAGTGATGTACCTGTGGGTTACACAGATGGTAAGGTCTTCATAATTCCAGGTTCAGTGCTCTATCCACTACACTGCCTAATGCCTGATAGATTTTTTTGTTTCCAATTGACCACTTCCTTTCTTATCCTAGATATGTTAATATTGTGCAAAAGCTTTTCAGTTTCACATAATCAAAATGATCTATTGTAATTGCCTCTATGTCTTGTTTCCACCTCTCAATTTATTTATACCTTCTCATCTTTTCCAGCAGATGGGTCCCTCAATTATTCCCTATCACTAATCTTTTTTTTATTGGCTCCTTTCCTTCTGTCTATATATGTGCCCAGGTCTCCCTTCAGGCTTAAAAACAACCACCACAACCACCTTCCATTCCCTCAAATGATTGTCCTAAATTTCCCTTCCCTTTCACAGCCAAAATCCTAGCAAAACCCATCTAAACTCGTTGGCCTCCCCTTCCTCTCTTCTCACTACTTCAAATCTTTGTAATCTGGTATCTGACCTCATCATTCAATGGATATTGTTCTTTTCAAGTAGTCACTTACTCAACAAGTATTTACTAAGCACCATAGATTAGGTGCCAGGCGCTGTCCTAGGAGCTATAGACACAAATACAAAAATAAAATAATTCTGGAACTCCAGAACCTTGCATTTTTTCAGGGGGAAACAACATGCACATGGAACATGAAATATATACCAAATAATTACCACTGTGGGACCAGGACTAGCAAATGAGAGGATCAGGATAGGCTTTCTGTAGGAGGTGGCAACTGATTTTTTTAAAATTTTATTTCTTTTTATCCTGAACTTCACAAACACCCCCAAAAAGAATACTTCCATATGCCAAATAGAACAGGAAAAGAGGATTATATATGAAACTTCTAATCTCTATTACATGTAGCTTGCTTTTTTTTTTAAAAGTATATACTAAATCCAACAAGTTACTTTCAGAGCTGTCCTGCTTGTCTAGGTTTCCTTCTGAAGTTCCTTTGTTTTCTGTGCTTTTAAAAAAATTATTTTTTATTCTGAAGCCAAAAAACTGAGCATTTCCATATATATTATAGAACAGGAAAAAACCATGAAACACATGAAATCATAGAAATCTACACAATGTACAGCTTGCTTTTCCTTCTAAATATGAGGACAAATTGAATGTTTAACTTTCAGAACTGCCCTGCCTGTGTTTCCTTCTGGTCTTCCTTTTGTTCTCTTCCATGAATTTAAAAAATGCTCCAATGACTCTTTTTTTTTCTTTTTAAAGCAATTGTATTGCTATTCCCTGTCTCCTTTCCGCTTTCTCCCTCACAAGTTACAAAGAAAAAGATAAAGAAAACCCTTGTAATAAATATGTATAAGTCAAGCAAAACAAATCCCTAGTTTAGCCTCATCAGAAAATACATGTCTCATTCTGTGCCTTAAGGCCATCACCTCCTTCTCAGGAAGAAGGTAACATGGTTCATCTTCAGTCCTCTGGAATTACGGTTGGTAATTGTTTTGTTCAGAGTTCTTAAGTCTTTCAAAGTTGCTTGTCTTTTCAATACTAATGTTACTGGATAAATTGTTATGTTTTCATGCACTTTACTCTGTATCAGCTCACACAAATCTTAGGTTTTTCTGAAACCGTCCCTTTTGTCATTTCTTTTAACAAGATAATATTGTTACATTCACAACACCAAAATATGTTCAACCATGTTCCAGCTGGTGGACATCCCTTAGTTTCCAGTTGTTTGGTGTAACAAAAAGAGCAGCTATAAATATTTTTGAACTTTCAGATCTTTTTCCTCTTTCTTTGACATCTTTGGGGTATATGTCTAGTAAGTGGTATCCCTGAGTTAAAGGGTATGCACAATTTAGTGACTATTTGGGCACAATTCCAAATTGTTTTTTGGAATGGCTAGACCAATCCCTATGACTAGGAGATAGTAATTGGCATGAACTTTGAAGAAAGCTTGGGATTCTATGAGATGGAGGTAAGGAGGGAGGGCATTCCAGGCACGGGGGACAGCCTGTGCAAAGCAATGTAAGGAGAGGATGAACTGTCCCATTCAGGGAACAGCAACCTAGCCAGTTTGATACTTTTATGTATGTCTTCAGAGCTTAGTAAAATGCTAGGCACATAGCAAGCACCTAATAAATTATTTTTCAGTCATGCACTCATTCAACTTAGCATGTGAAAGGGAGTAACGTGCAAATGATGGTGGAAAGGACTGCAGCCAGATCATGAAGGGCTTTAAAAGTCAAACAGGCAGGTCTGTATTTTACCTTAAAGAGAGAGCCACTGGAGTTTTTGGAACTAGGACATGACAGGGCCAGACCTCTAATTTTAAGGCTATCTCTTTGGCATCTATGTGGAGACTTGAGGCAGGTAGAACAGTTAAAAGGCTATTATCATAGTCAACATGGGAGGTAATGAGGGCCTAAGGTAGGGTACTGGCCTTGTGAGTAGAAAGAATATATGTGTGTGTGTGTGTGTGTGTGTGTGTGTGTGTATGTATATATATATATGTATATGTATATATATATATATGTGGCAGAATTGACAAGACTTGGCAACTCATTGCATCGAAGGGGTCAATGGAGAAGGAAAAGTTAAGAATGAATCTAACACTGAAAAATTTGTTTGACAGGAAGAAGAGTGTTGCCTTCAACAGAAGGAAGTTCAGAATATGAGTAGATTTGAATGGAAAGATAATGAGTTCTTTCTGGACATTGTTGAGTTTGAGATTACTAACAGATATCCAGTTAAAGGTGTTATAGTTGGCCCTATGAGACTGTGGATCAGAAGAGACTTGGGCTGGATAGATAGATTTGAGAGGTGACATCTGAACCCATACAAGCTGATGAGACCACCAAGAGAGGAAGTATAAAAAGAGAAGAGGGGCTGAGACAAAATAAGTACTCCGGTATACACACACATAGGAGGCCAGTAAAGGGGACTGAAGAAATACCTGACTGGTAAGAGAACTAAGAGATAACAGTGTCATAAAACCCAGGGAGAATATTGTCCAGGAGGTCATTAACAATGGAAAATATTTCAGTGTCATTAAGGATAAAGTCAGCAGATTGGGCAATTAATAGATCACTAAGAACCTTATAGAGTGAAGTTTTAATTGAATGCAAGTTCAAAGCCAGACTGCAAGAATTTGAAAGGTGAGGTGAGAAAGCAGAAGCAGTGCATGTAGACCTCTTTTTCTAGGATGATATCTAGAGAGATGAAGGATCAAATGAAGGATTCCTAACAATGGAAAAAAATGGGGACATGTTTGCAAACAGTAGGCAAGGAGTCCATGAAAAACATTGAAAATTAAAGAGAGGGGATAAGAAATGAGCAAGTTTCCTCATAAATCAGAAAGAATGAGATCCAAGATTAATCTCTTAAAAGATGAAACCATCAAACTCAAAGGCCTTTTCTCAGTCGTCATCTTTAATCACCTCTCAGCATGTGACGTTATTGATTATCCTCTCATTCAGAATACTCTTCTCTGGGTTTTCAAGATATCTATTGATTCTTCACCTACCTGTCTGGTCATTCCTTCTCAATCTCGTTTGCGGAATCATCAATCAATCAACAAGCATTCATGTCCAATATGTGTCAGACACTGGAGATACCAAGGCAGAAATAAAACAGGCCCTTCCCTTGAGGAGTTCACAATCTAGCTGGGAAGAGATATTTTGCATGTATAGAAAATACAAGATAATTTGGGGGAGGGGAGCAGAATAAGGAAAAATCTAAAGTAGAAGATGGCCTTTGATCTGAGCCTTGAAGGAAACTGAGGGTTCTAAGAGGCAGAGGTGAAGAGGGTGTGTGTCCCAGGCACTGGGTACAGCCAGTGCAAAAGCAAGATGGAAGCCATAGTGCTGTATGAATAATAAGGCTACATAGACTGGACAAAATAGTGCGCTTGGCGGTAATTCGTAAAAAGGCCGGAAAGGTGGGTTGAGTCTAGGTTGTGAAAGTATTTAAATGCCAAACAGAGAAGTCTGGATGTATGAATAAAGCTTTGAGGGCTTGTTATCTGCAAAGCACTGCAAGACAGTGCCTGCTTTCAAGGAGTTCACATTCTAGCAGAAGAGACAATACCTACGGAAAGATACAGCTGCAAATCAGACTGAAAGCTCCTTTTTCAATTTGATCTTAGAAATAATTATGCACTGTAGTTTATGGAGTAGGGGAATAACACATACCTTCCCTTTAGTCAGTCATTAATCAGTCAAGTGGAAAAGAAGGATACCTGTGGGGAAATAAAGAAGACCTGCAGCTAGGAGACAACTGCCCAGGGCTAGCCCAGATGGAGATTCTGGGAGGAGCTTTCCCATGTCCGCCCTCCACCAAATATTATAAATGGGAGGGAGAGGTCCCAGGGCCAGAGTGTGACTGGGTGTGGTGTGAATAACAGAACTGAGGAAGTGTGAGGTTCAGAGTTTATGCGATCTTTCAAGACGAGTTATTGGAGACAATGATGAAGTCAGGAAATCAGCTAGGTGGGAAACGATTTAGGAAAATCACTTTTAACAGCTATGTAGAACTGTGTGTATGAAGGTAAGGCTCAATAAGCCTGGAAAAAGGTAAGATAGAACTAGATTGTGAACGGCTTTAAAAGCCCTTTGACTGTCCAGTTTGTATTTTGCCCTAAAAGAGGCAGCCACTAGATTTTTTTGAACTGGGGAGTCAGAAGAATAGACCCAGCCTTCACTGCAATCACTTGGTATTGCGCTGGAGAATGGTTTTGAGAGAGCAGAGACTCGAGGCAGGGAGACCAAATGCGAGGCTACGCAGCAGCAGTCCAGGTGAGAGGGGGCAAAGGCCTGAAGTGGGGTGACGGCTGTGGGAGTGTAGAGAGGGGCACAGAAGGTGGGTAACGGAGAAAGAAAGGTGAAGGTATGGCAACTGACGACTGGATATACACTGGGAAACTGACGATGGAGAGTCCGTGACATGGTATCTCCTTGACGCTTTTATTATCCATGCCCTTAAGGGTGGGGTCGTCGTCCCCCCAACCAAAAAAAACCCTCCGCTGCTTTCCCCTCATTAATCTCTCCTTTGGTGATGTCATCAGCTCCCTTGGGTTCAACTATCATCTCTCCGAAGACGACTTTCAGATCTACTGGGTGTTCCAAAAAATGTAGTGTTGTTTTAAGCTGTGAAGCTTATATGAACTCAAAAAACAAACAAACAAAAAAACACACCACCGCCACTTAGATGCACTAAGACTTCTGGGACAGCCCGTAGCTAAGCAATCCCTTGTCTCTCGATTTCGAGCGCCAGGCCCGCCATGTTGAGCTGGACCACCCACGAGCATCTCAAACTCTACATAATTCTAACAGACCTGTTGCCTTTCCCCGAAGCCCGGCCCTCTTCTGACATCCTCCGATTCCACCTAGGTTTACAACCTTAGTACCATCGACTCCTCATGCTCCCTCACCGTCTCCCCCTTCCCCCAATTTGCAAGTAGTTGCTAAACCTAGTCGTGGGCCCGTCCCGATTGGAAACGCGGGAACAACCAGTGCCCCAAGTACTGACTAGCTGGGCCCAATCCCGGTAGGGTTCGGGGTGAGGGTGGGTGGGTGGGTGGGGGTGGGGTTGCGGGAGGGGCTAACACCTTTAAAAGGTCAGTCTGCGGTAATGCATTCTGGGAGTTGTAGTTCCAGGTGGGACCCACTGCATGCTGGGAGTTACAGTCCAAGCCAGCGCCCACGGCTTAGTTGCTGGGAGTTGTAGTCGTCCACGCTGGGAGGGGCACGCGGAAGTGGGTTTCATTCTCCAGTCCTGACTTTTGCTTCGGGTCTCTGCTGCAGTGGTGCAGGCAGATGACGGTTGCGGTTTAATTTCTCTAGTTTAAAAAACGCTATGGGCTACCGAAGCGTCAGTTACTGGCGACTGTGGGAGGGCGGGAACGGACGGCACAGGGGGAGGGAGGTCCGTGCGGCGCGTGCGTGACCCCGACGTAACCTCGGAGCCCTGAGTTTAGCGGGATTTCTGAACTCGGCAGCCGCTGGAGAAGTGAGCGGGAGAGCGCGCGCTGGGGGCGGGATCGGACAAGCCCGGACTCGGAGCTCGCGGACCGTATTGGAGGTGAGTGAGTGAGGCACCCCCTCCCCAGGACCCCTCGGAGGAGCGGCCTGTCCTTCCGGCGGCGCCCACCCCCGACTTTGCCGCCGCGCTCCCCTTGGTACGCGGGAGGCCCCCCCGGCTGTGGTACCAGGACCCCAAGGCCCGGTGCTGGCGGCATCCCAGCTTGAAAGTTGAGAGACCGGAGGAGTCCTCTAGTCCAGCCCCCTTCCTCGACAGACTGGGAAACTGAGGCCCAGGGCTGTGGCGAGCGGTAGATCAGGGATTCCGGCCTTCTGCCCCTGACGGTGAATTAAGTGTCCCGGGGCCTCGAGCAATTTCATAAGGTTCTCGGGCCCCCGAAGCTTTGTCCAGACTGTCCAGGGCAGGTGGTGTCTCTATCCGTTTGTTGTCGTTTTAGCTTTTTTTTTATATTAACAAAAACACCCTTTCTCTGCCACTCGTTCTTCCCACCCCCATGAAAGGGGTGGGGGGAAAAGGCCTTGTGACAATTGTGCATAACGAAGCAAAACAAATTCCCTCATTGGCCGTGGCCAAAAATAGGTCAGTCAGCACCCGGAGCCCATTACCTCTCCATCAGTAGGTGGGTAGAATTCGTCATCGTGTGTCCTCTGGAATCGAGGTTGGTTTTTTCGTGGATCAGGATTCTTAAGTCCTTCAAAGTGGTTTGTCTTTACTATGTTGTTATTGTATAACTTGTACCCCTTTTGCTGATCCATTTTTTTGTAGTGACTGTAACTTTCAGACATTGAGATCGTGCCCCTTCTACTGGGTTTAACCAGCCTTATTGCTTAATTTATCCAAATCTATTTTTGTGAGATTTTTCCATTTTTTCCCTGTGGGGATTGTTAATTTGTTCTAGATCCTCCCAATACATCTTTCGTTAGATTCAACAAACACCAATTAAGCACCTGTTATGTGCAAAACTGAAGTGCTGTGGAAAAGGAATGTTTAGGTGAGACTCATCCCTACCTTAGTGCATTTTACAGTGTAATAGGAGTATAGGATAAGTAGATAATTAATCATTTGTGGATCTGTGGTCTCATTAATGCAAATATTTCCACCAGTGGTACTGTAGATCACTATCCGGACATATTTTCTCATTCTATAGGATTCTTGGCTATGTGTTTTCATAAATTGTTGGGAAGGTTTACAGAATGCAGTGGAGGACTCCCTCAGGGTCTTTTAAGATTCTGTGGGTACCACCTTGGGCATTCTGCCCCTTGCTCTTTACTACACCTCCTGGACACATTTATATCTCATAATTACAATATACGGTGTTGGCCGATGGGTAGGGCATGTGTTAAAGATGATTGGAATTAGTAGTTCAGAGATCATGGTCACTAGGTGAGAACAGTTTCTATCAGGGTGAGGAAGCCAAATTGCAAGGGGTTAAGTGAGACATGAGCTCATTGAGGCAATGAGTGGAAATGACTTTTTAAAAATAAGTTTTTATTGATATTTTTTTAACATCACAATAGTACCCCCAACAACCATCCCATAAAACTATTTCATACAACCAATAGTATTTTAAAAGGCAAAAAAAAGAAAAAGAAGGGAGGAAATCAACGTAACTGATCAATACAACAAAAATGTCTGAAAATATGCACAAGGTACAATATTTGTAGACTTCCCACTTATGCAAAGGAGTGGGGTGGAAATGTTTTCTCATATTTCTTCTTTTAAGCCATTCTTGTTCTTTGTAATTTTGCAATATATGTATGTGTGTGTGTACTTTGTTGTAGCCATTGTGTATGTTGTTTTCTTGACTTTGCTTCATTTTGCATCAGTCCATGTACATCTTTCTATGCTTCTCTATGTGCTTCTCATCACATTCTTCATTTCTTATAGCAAATAATATTCCATTACATTCATGTACCAAAATTTTTTAGCCATTTCCCCAACCAGTAGATTGCTACTTTGTTTCCAATTCTTTGCTATCACAAAAAGTGTTGCTATAAATATTTTGTTGTATATGGAGCAGTGGCCCTCTTGGCATGAGGTATAAGCCTAGTGATAGAACCTCTAGGTTAAAAGGTAGGGATATTTTAGTCACTTTATTTGTATAATATCAAATTATTTCCAAAATGGTTGTACTGATTCACAGCTCCACCAACAGTGCACTAGTATGCCTATCTTCTGACAGCCCCTCCAACACTGAAGATATTCCTACCTTTTGTCATCTTTGCCAATTTTATTAGTGATTTGAAGCATTCTTTCATGTGGTTGTTAATAGTTTGTAGTTCTTTAGAGAGCTATTTGTTCACGTCCTTTGACCACTTATCTACTGGGGTCATATGTCGGTTGGTCATGTATCTATTTCTCTATCTGTTTATCTGTATCTGTTGATAGTTTATATGTTTTGGATATAAAGCCTTTAGAGAAATTTGATAGAGGGTTTTTTTTCCCATTTGACCTCTTATTCTAGGTGCATTAGTTTTGTAGGTACTAAAGCTTTTCAGTTTCATGTAATCAGTTATCTATTTTATTTTTTTGTAATTGCTTTAATCACTTTGATTAAGAATACATTACCTACCCATACCTATGAGAAATATATGATCTGCTTCTCTTCTAATATCTCTAATAGGTTGATCCTTAATATTAAGGGCTAGAAATGACTCTTTACAGGAATTTGTGAAAGAGTGAAGAAATAGAAGTTAATAGCTTGCAAGGATTGTTGGAAAGGTTTTTTTTTTTTTTAAAGGATTGCAAAGGGACATCTAGGCATATTTGTAGGCATTAGGGAACCATATAACGCATTAGGAGATGTATGGTGCTTAGCATTTAAGTAAGTGCTGGTTGATAGTGTTTGAAAATGAATGAATGAATGATTAAAAGGGCAATATCTCAGAGGAGCTAGGAGGTAATTCAGTCAGGGATACGAGTAAAGGGGATGGTTTTAGCAAGAAGATACACTTCTTCCTTGGAGACTAGAGCAAAGGAAAAAGAGAGAGAGAAAGAGAGAGATAATGTAGAAGAATTTCCAAGTGTGGAAGTAAGGAAGAAAAAAGAAATTTAGGTTGGATGCCCTCTATTCTCAGTAAAGAGGTGAGTACTCTGTGAGATGCTGAGAGAAGAGAGGAAAGAGGTAGTATATGGAGCTTGAGAGAGTTCGAGGTCATGGTGATAGCATAGTTATGGGTGATGTGGTCCGTGGTCTGAAGATTATTTGAGACAATGTAAAATAAATTAATTGCCTTACACAATAAACCTTACTACTTTTTACATATTTAAAAATATGCAGCAAATTTGCTGCAGTCACTTGTTTTATATGATTTGTCATTGAATTCACAAGATTTTGTCATATTCTTTATCATGAAAGCATATTTTTATCACGTTGTGATTATTCTTCCATTTCTGACTCTGCCAGCCAACTTCTTAGGATATACAACTGGAGGGGATTTTAGGATTAAAGTTCACATTTATGAAGTATCTACTATGTGTAAGACACTAACCACCCTTTTTAGGGTCTAGGAATACAAAGACAAAAAAAAAAAAACAGTCTCTGCTGTTAAGAAGCTTACATTTTGGTGGGGGTGTAGGAAGATAGAACACAAATCAACAAATAAAAAATTTGTATTAAGTAATTTCAGGAGGGAAAGTTGAGAAGTATGGCAGAGAGGGGAAAACAGGAAAGGCCTCACAGAAGAGGTGAGCCTTGAAGGAAGCAAGTGATCCTAAAAAAGTGCAGAGAGGGTATTGCAGATATGAAATACCCGTGCAAAACCATGGAGGTGGGAGAGAGAATATCATGGACAGGAACCAGCTAACAGGCATATTTGAATAGAACAGAGAGTGGGCAGGAGGAGGAGTTAGGGGAGTAATAGGAAATGAATCAAAAGCTAGATAGATGAGAACCAGATTGTGGAGGACTTTAAATACTCTATTAAGGTTTTTGTATTTCTCTCAGAAACAATAAGGATCTACTGAAGATTTTTGAGGAAGCTATTAACTAGGAAGTGATGTGGTCAGGTCATAGGATTTTAGATTTGGAGCTGGGAAGGACCTCGGAGTTCAGTCCCCTCATTTTCTAGATAAGGAAATTGAGGCCTAGAGAGGTAACGTGCACAGGGACATACAAACAGTAAGTTGATAGAACCAGGATTTCAAGTAAGATCTTCCATCTCAAATGTAGTATTTTTTCCCACTATTCTAGCTCCTGGCATAGTGCCTGAGATATAGTAGGGGCCTAATAAATGCTATTTGATTGATTATGCCAGGATGGAGTGGGAGCAGCAAGGTCCTACCCTTCTCCCAGCAAAATGAGGCCCTGTCTCCTCCCCCCCATCCTGAGTAGGCAACCACACCACTAGTGGCCTTGTGGTCTAGGAACTTTCCCAAGACTGCCAAGTGCAATGAGACTTTTTACTGCCCTATAGTAACCTATATGACTGATATCAAAGCCCCCATTAACGTCCCATAAATATGTAAAAATCGAAGCCCCCTGTCATGCAGTTGCTGACGTCATGCCATCATGCTTATCCCTTATCAGAGCTTATCCCTTCCTTATCCCTCTCCTGAGAGGGATCAAGCCTCCCACTTCTTGGTCTTGTACCCATAAAAAACCCAACTCTGCTCATCTAGCCAACCAACCGTCTCCTGACACTGCTTGGTTCTTTTTGCTTTTGCGATAATAAAGCTTTACCCACTGGGAAACAAGTCCAGTACGGGGTAGTTTTTACCTTTCAAACGTGCTCTCCCACTTCAAGGATAGTGAGAATATTGTCACTTCCTTTCTTGTGGGTTAAGTTGAATTGAAGCAAATGAGTAACTAAGCAGGAGACCAGCACGTAATCATGTAGAAAAGTCATAAAACTGGCTTTAAAAAAAACACGGTTCCTGCTCTCCTGGAGGGATGTAATATGTATACACTCAAATATAATACAAAATAGGTTCTAATGGAGGAAAGGAGACATCTAGATAAGTGCTCTAGGAAAATTTGAGGAGTTAAAATATGTTCAATGAGGGGAATCAGTGGCAACTGTGGAGGTAGCAGCTGAGTTGAGCCCGGGCGGAAGAGAAGGACTTCCAGGGATAGGGGCAGCCTGTGCAAATGCTCAGTCATGAGGTGTGTCAAGTTCTGGGGAAGAGCCTGGAGATCAGTGTTGCTGGAAGGTAACTGGAGGGGAAAGGAGCAATGCAAATACCTTGAAGGGTAAGTGTTAGCTTTAAAGGTCAGGTTTAGGGGGTATATATTTTATCCTTCAGGCAATCCAGTAGAATTAAATCTTGTAGGGAGCCTCTCAAGATTTTTTTGAGTAGGGGTATAACATAGTTAGATCTCTTCCTAAGGAAGATTATTTTGACAGAAGTATATAGGATTGGAGAGGGGAGAGAAGGAATTTGCTTTAAGAGGGTATTCAGTTGAGAGTTCATTCATTTAATGTTTGTATTAAGTGTAAGGCACTGCCTAGGCATTGGGGATACAGAGATGAAACCAAAAAATAGCCCTTGCCTTCAAGTTGCTTTCCTCTTTGGGGGGTTGGGGGGGAGGCACAACACAGGAGGATGCAACACTTAGCACAGATCAGTAAATATTACATCATTTGAGGAAAACACCAGTGAAAGACTTCCTGTAGGAAGTGGCAAAGGCTGGACTAGGGTGGGGACAGTGTTCCTGGAAAGAAGAATGTAAGATATTATGGAAATAGAATCTGTAAAACTTGCAAATAATTTGGATATGGAGGGTAAAGAGTTGGGAAGAGTCAAAGATGACAGCAAAATTGAGCCATGGGTGATGGGGAGGATGGTAATACCATTAGCATAAATAGGGAAGTTAGGGAGAAAGACAGATTTGGAGGTAGGCTTATTGGACTTATTGATCTTCAAGATCAGTGGAGCATCTGGAGATGGAGGTGCCCTGGAAACAGGTGGAGATGTGGGGCTGAAATTCTAGAGAAAGAACTTGACTTAATATTGATTTGGAATGATAACTCAAACTATGGGAGCTGATAAGATCACCACTGGAGAAAGTATAGAAGTAGTGAAAGGAGGGAGGGTACAACTTTGGTGAGTATCTATGGTTAAGGAATGGGGTAAGGATTAGGATTAATTAGGATTAAGGATTAGGAGGTAGTGAAAGAGACAAGAGACTGCTGGATAACCAATTAAGTAGCATTTATTAAGGACCTATTTTGTGCCTGGCAGTGTGCTAGGTGTTGGAGAAACAAAACAAAAATTAAACAGTTCTTGCCTTCTAGGAGCTTACCTTCTAAGGGAGAGGACAATCTATACATATTTAGGGTATGTAGTAAGACAAGACACAGACAGAGCAGACAATAACAGTTAGCATTTACATAGTACTTCAAGGTTTGCTTTATATTCCTGCAGAAGATGTGGTGGAGATGAGAAAGGAAATAATTCCTGGGCAACAGCAGATTAAAGGACACAGACTAAAGAGATGAAATGAGCCATCTTGTGAGAAACCATATATAGGCTAACTTAGAGAATAACGTGCAAGGAGACTGGAAAGGTAGGAATGGGCCAGGTTATAAAGAGTTTAAAATGAGATTTGTACCAAGTGCTTTGCAAAGTGCTATGTAAACATTTGTTATTACTAAATGCCAAGCATGTGATTTTATATTTGATCCTATCAGTATTTCTGTGGAATTTATTGAGTAGATAGGTGACATGGTCGGTTCTATACTTTAAGAAAATTGGTTTGGCATCTGTGAAGTGGGAAAAGTCAGGAAGACCAATGATGAGGACATTGCAGTAATTATAGGATCATATATATAAAGCTGGAAGGGACCTTAGAGGCTATTGAATCCAAGTGAGAGGTGACAAGGGCCTAAATGAGGGTTCTGACTGTGTGAATAAAAAGAAGGCTGTACGTATGAGACATGTTGTGGCAGTAGAAATGACCTTTGTTGTCTTATCCAATGTACTGGGTGAGGGAGAATGAAAAATTAAGGATGACGCTGAGGTGGTAGATCTGGGTAACTGGGAAGGGGCTGGTGCCCTTGATAGTCATATGGAAATTCAGAATAGGTGTGGGTTTGGGGAAAAAGATAGAGTTCTGTTTCATACATGCCTATGGAACATATAGTTCAAAATGCCCAGTAGGCAGTTGGTGAGATAAAACTGGAGCTCAGGAGGGATATTTGGGCTGGATATATGTAAAATTGCAGGCAGCTAGGTAGCTCAGTGGATAGAGTATTGGGCTTCTAGACAGGAAGACCTGAGTTCAAATAGGGTGTCAGATGCTTATTAGCTTTGTGACTCTGGGCAAGTCACAAACATCTGTTTGTTTTAATGAACTAGAGGAAGAAATGGCAAACCATTCCTGTATCTTTGCCAAGAAAACTCCATGGATGGTATTGGCATGATATGGTCCCTTGGGGTCACTAAAGAGTCAGAATTGGATACTGAACAACAACAAAGCATGTAGACCTAGGAATCATTTGCACAAAGATGTTGATTGAGCCCATGGAAACTGATGAAGTCACCAAGTGAGAAAGTCTAGGGAGAAAAGAGAAAATTTTCCAAACAGAACCCTGGGAGACTCCAGTACTTAGTGACTTTGCCCTGGATAATGATCCAGCAAAGGAGACTAAGAAGGGGCTATCAGATTGGCAAGAAGAGAACCAAAAGATCAGTATGAAAATCCATGAATATTCCAATTCAAATCATAAAAATCCAAAGACTAAAAAGAAAATCCAGTGGAAATGGATGGTCAGCTATGTCAAATACTGCAGAGAAGTCAAGAAGGCTGAAGACTGGCAAAAGATTATTTGGTTTTTTTTCTCTTTTTTTAATTATGAATTTGGTAGACATCAACAAATATCATTTCTATATGTAAAGAACTGAAAAAAAGAACTCCATATAAAAACGAATCTCACTTATGTATAGCTTGATTTTTAAAAAGTATACAATAGGGGCAGCTAGGTGGCGCAGTGGATAGAGCACTGGCCCTGAAGTCAGGAGGACCTGAGTTCAAATCCAGCCTCAGACTAAACACTTGACACTTACTAGCAGTGTGACCTTGGGCAAGTCACTTAACCCCAATTGCCTAAAAGTAAAAAAAAAAAGTATACAATACATTTAAAATGTTAATTCCATTACTGTTCTACTTGTTTGTCTGTGTTTCTAAACTGTCTTCTGTTGTATTCTGTAAACATTTCGTTAATTATCCTTTCTTTTTCTTATCTTTTGGCATCATTATTATACCACCACTCTTTCCCAACCCCCTAACTCCTAACAAATAAGTAAATTCCCTCTCCTGTAGCAAATGAGTAGTCAAAGAAAACAGGATCCATATATGGGCTGTGTCAGAAAATGTATGTCTCATTCTGCAGTTCTTCTTTACTTTCTCAAGTAGGAGATATGATTAAAATCCATCATCTATTTTTTGGACTTTTGGTTGAACATTGCATTGATCCTCTCAAGTCTTTTGTCTTTCAAATTGTCTTTCTTTACCATGTTGTAGTATAGACTATCTTCCTGGTTCTAAAAAGGCCATTTGATTTACCCTTGGTGACTTTGGACAAAGCAGTTTCAGTTGAGTGGTGAGGTTGTGGAAGCAAGGTTGTAGTAGGTTAAGAGAGTGAGAGGAGACAAAGTGGAGGCAGTAAGCACAGACTCCTTTCTTAAGGAGTTTGACTGAGAAAGGGAGGAGAAAGAGAAGCTGATTCCTTGTGTGGATAGTGGAACCTCATGAGAATTTTTTAGGAAAGTTGTTTCCTTCCTGTAAGCTAAGGAAGTAGATACTGTCCAGGAGGACATGGTCTTTAGTGGTGTCAAATAGCACAGAAAGGTATGACTCCTCCTTGTAAGAAATAGAAAGAGAGCTCTTTGAAGGAACTGAGCTGAAGGGAGGAGAGATAAGAGGGTGATGGCAGTCAGTAGAGGGCTTTTGAGAAAATCTTTGTATGTTTGTGGGTATCAAGGTAGTGCAAATGATGCTCCTTTGTTATCTGTAATCTCATGATACTTATGTTTCTCAGGACAATGGCCATGCAGATGCAATTTGAAGCTAGTGCAGACACCTCTGTGGAAGAAGAGAACATTGGCCCACAGCCCATTTCACGACTGGAGGTATGTACTCAAGATCTAAGTCTGGAATTGTATTGCTGGATTATATCGTGCTTACCTGATGAGAAAATCGCAGCTTTTATCTGTTCAGCTGGTTATCAACCTCAGGTCAGACCCAGATTAGGGTTGCTGAAGATCTACAGAAGGAACTTGAATGGTCTTCTATAAAGACTTAAAGAGGAAGCTGATCTAGCCAGGGCCATATCCTGGACAAGCCAGGAGGAAGAGAGCCTGCATTGGACTGGCAGGGACTTCTCTCCTTAGACTATTTATCCCTTTTTGGAGCAGCAGTGAGTATCAGCTGCAGAATCTGAGAGCCAGAGGGGGAAAGAGGTCCTCACTACTGTTGCTAGGTGACCAAACTGCTAAAGATCTTATAATCCAGGAACAGGGTGTAGGTGGTGCAAAGGCACACAGAGATGGGGGTGTGTGTGTGTGTGTGTGTGTGTGTGTGTGTGTGTGTGTAAATGTCACACAGAAATTTATGTTTGATGCTAGAAGCAAAAGGGAGCCACTGGAATTTATTGCTCAGGCATAACTGCCCCAAAGCTTGGCCTTATCTGAGGATGGAATTGGGATTTCTCATTTTGCAAAATTTGAAAGCTGGTGGGAAGGCTCCCCTTCGACATAAAATATCCCGCCTCACCTCATATGCAAGTTTTAAAAACTAGAAATTGCCCATTTCATTTCCCTTTTAGGCTTTAATATCAAAAAACATTGTTTTGGATAAAAGCAAGAAAAAGTTACAGGCACAAACCCATAGTTTTGTTTTTAAAAATTATCCTTTCTTGATGATGCAGGCCTATGTCTGATGTCTAAGATTTTTGAATTCATTATCAGTTATCTAGTATATGCTATTTTAAAACTGAATGTATTGTGATTATGCTTATAAAATGCAGAGATTTATAATTCATATTCTAGCACCTGATATTTGTATATTTTATGCTTTTCATAATTCTTTGCTGTACAGCAGTAGATCATCCCGGTAGCCTTAGGTAGGCCAGGTGTGATACCCAAATTACAGAATCGAATTGCAGAGGACTTCAGAGACCATCTAGACTGACCGGTCCTGTCTAGTAACCCTCTCTGAAGCACTTTCAGTAAGTGGTTCTCTAGTCTTTACTTGAAGCCTCTAGTGAGGGGCAATCTATAACTTTCTGGAGCATTCTATTCTAGTTTTGAATAGCTCTAATTACTGGGGAAATGTTCCTTAAATTGAGCCTAAATCTATCTTTTTATAAGGTCTATTGACCCTAATTCTGCCCTTCAAAACTAAATAGATCAAGTCTAATGCCTTTTCTACATGACAACTCTTTAGATAATGGAAGCCATCTGTCATGTCTCATAGGCACCCCCTCCCCCTTTCATGACTACCCTCAACGATATTTCCTGTTTTCTAGGCTAAACACCCCAGTTCCTTTAACTGATCCTCACATCTGAATGATATCCAGCCCCCTTCACCATCCTGGTCACTGCCATCTATATCAATGGTCTCCAAACCTTTTTGATCCCTATTAGTAAAAAAAAAAAAAAAATGAGCATATACTGCCATGTATGTATATTTACTTATTTATAAATATAAATAAATATATACACATTGGGGGGAGGGAATATGCTCAGGTTTGTTTGAGTTTTTTTAAATGTATTAATAGTGTGACATAATGGATAAAGAAGGTCTTAAAGACCAAAAGACATGGGTTCTAGTCCTGCTTCTCACTCTGGAAATTTAACTTCTCAGTGCTCTGGGCAGTTCTCTAAGACTAAGGTACAGAGAAGGTGCCAGACTGCATTCTAGAGGGAATTTCTTCACTAGGTTTAACCACATGAAAGCATCGGTCTACGCCCTGTACCTACCTGTATTACTGTACTAATAATGGAGGACTTTATGAAACTTGAGCAGAATAGATGAGATAAAGGTAAAATAATATTTGATCATAGAGTTGATAGGGAGCCCCTTATTAATTGAGTAGAGAAGTGAATGGTCACATGTGCTTGGGAAAATCACACATTGGCAGCTTAGATTGGAGAGAAGAGAGACCAATCAGGAGGCTCTTGCAATAGTCTAGGTAAGCAAAAAGGGGTCAAATGGGAGAGATGATGGACAGCAGAAATGACAAGATTTGATAGCTGATTGAATAGGTGGGCTAAAGAGTCAAAGATGACTCCATGCTTATAAATCTAGGTGAGGAGGAGGGTTGTATTTTCTACTACAATGTGAAAGTTTGGAAGAGGAGCAAGTTTAATGATATCTACCATGAATATCAAAATCTGTCAGCACCTACTCGACTTACTTAGCCCCACCCAGAATCAAAGAGAAGGCTGGGCTTTTACTCAGTCCCTGTTTCTTAGGAAGCGTGCCCCGTTAGGGTCTGCGACAACCGCCAGGTGACCTGGGGAGCCAGTCTCTACAACCTCTGTGAAGATACTGCTGTGACTACTTAGCAGTCAGATTATAACTGCTGTAAGAGGTTCATAATCTAGTTCTGAAAAGGTAGGAGGGGAGGACGTTGGAAATTTGCACCATAGATGGTCTACGGCTTGTGGATGGCCTTCCTAAGGCATGTCCAGAGCTCAGCGTAATATTCCCAAAACGTGGCCTAACTGGAGCAGAATAGTTAGATAATCATATCCTATGTCCTGTACACACACCAGTGGTGTAAAACTCAAATAGAAATGGATCCCTGTGGGCCACAGATTGACTCAGGAAGCCACAAATTAACATTAGCTATATTGTATTGTATTTTTATTTATTTTTGTTAAATATTTCCCAATACCTTTTTAATCTCATTCCAGTGGCAGGGTTGCCACCTCAGCTGTACACTAAGCCTCTTTTGATGAAAGCTAGGATTGCATTCACTTTCTGGCTCTATTGTACTGCTTTCTCATTGAACTTACTTAGACCACTAAATCTTTTTTTATGGAACTGTTATTTAGCGCCACATTCCCCATCATGTACTTGTGAAGTTGATCTTTTTTAACCCTATTGTAGAATTTTACATCTCATTAAAGTTCATCTTACTCGATTTGGCCTTGGATACTGACTCCTTTGTTCCAATTGTCAGATAAGGAAACTGAAGCCCAGAGACTTTAGTGACTTGTCTAAGGTCATTCAAACTCAGAGCTCTGGACTTCCAGCTCAGGAGGTTTTGGGTTTGTTTGTTTTCCCACTGCTCCCACAGCTTCTTTTGTAAACAAACAAATATGCAGTTTAGTCATTAAGTACTATGAGTGTAAATAACGTTCTGTTTTACAGTGACCATATTGTTTATTCTCAACTATGATCAGTATCTAACTAGGATGTGTTTGTGGAACTAGTTCTCTTTCCTTAATTGCTAATACTTCGTGCCAGCTTTCTTTCTGTGACTGCATTGTACTTTCTAAACTGGTAATAAGGGCTAAGTATTCAGTTTGCTCTGTAGAAGTGACTTCTGAAGGGTTAATGATAAAGCCATTTGAAATGGTTCTCTTCCCTTGCAGCAATGTGGCATAAATGCGAATGACTTGAAGAAATTGGAAGAAGCTGGATATCACACCGTTGAGGCCGTTGCCTATGCACCAAAGAAGGAACTAATAAATATTAAAGGCATTAGTGAAGCCAAAGCTGATAAGATCCTGGTAAGCACTACTCAATTGAACCAGGGAGGCATTAATGGGCTTTTCATTTGTAATTCACTGTTGAATTTGAGGGCTGAGTCAGTTGTTAAAGCTATCAATGGAGTAGATTGGTTAATTCTAACTTGTTATTAGTCCATGCTGGATAAGCTGTGCCCTCAGTCAACTTCCCCATTAGGAATTCTGATGACCTTCTTACTGCTTTCACATATCTGTTGATGTGAGTTCTGAAAAAGCTCTCTCCTCCCTTTGGGGCTCATTGTAATTTGCTTTTTAAGTATAAAACTCTAAGGATTATAGGCTGAGTTTGGTGGCTGAGTTGTATAAAGCTCTCTAAGCCTCTAAGAGGGAAGAATACGACAAAATAATTATAATTCTTGCTTCTAATCTTCCTGGTGGCAAATAAAACATCAAATATATCTTATCTTTCTGGGTATTGTGGCCTCACAGTTTAGAAAGCCATTTATTGATTTAATATCTGAATCTTGTATTTACTTAGCTCTGTATGGGTGTAATTCATCAATCTGGTCTTAGAGCCCATTCGACTTCTTGATGGTGAAAAGGGAATGTGATTTAAATGTGCCTGGTTTCATTCACCTTAATAAACTATGACAAATGACAGTCTTCCCTGACTGACTACATGTGAGGTAGTGACTTAATAATCCTTAACATTTATGTAGCATATTACATTTTAAAAATTCTTTTCATATCCATTATCTCTTGATCGTTACAGGAAACCAGGGTAGGACTTTCTTTCTTTCTTTTTTTTTTAATGGTGGAACCATAACCCACCATGACTGAGTGGTTTACCCAAAGTCACAGTCAGGCACTGGCAAACACAAGGCTTGAACTTGTCTCTTGGCTCTGTCCAGTACACCTTACACCACATTCTGCTATCCACCACTGATGGTGCCCTGTCACCGTTTTCACCTCTCTGACCCTGTTTCTAGGGTTTTAAAATTTCATTTCTAATGATATATTTCAGTGTTGAGTAAAATAACATAGAAGACAATGAAGAAGCACATGGTAGAGGTGAAGCAGGCTGAAACAAATGACAAATATGAACATGAAAAAAGAAATGGAGTTTAAAAATATAGCAAATATGTGACAAAAAAAGAAAATGGTGTGCATGGTCCTGTTGTGAGAGTAATCGGTGTTCCACTGATATCTTTGAGATGTCAAGAGAAATTAAAGAAGGCCCTCAGAATGTGGGTGCTTCTCCTCCCCACCTGATGGGGGGATGTTGATAAAAGTCACCCAGGATGGGCAGGAGTGGTGGGTTGAAATCTGCATTGTGTAAGAGAATTCTTAAATCTGTAAGATCACAGCTCCATTTGAGTAATAATGACCCCAAATAATTGTATTTTTTTTAAATGTATTTCTTCAGTATTTTACATCTATGTAGCATAAATCTAGGTTCTAGTCCTGTATTATGAAATCATATTTTTTCATTGTCTACAGTTATAACTTCAGAGACATTTGACCTTTTCCCTTACAAAAATTTCAGACATAATTTAAAAATCAAATCTTCAATACTGATATTCAGTTTAAGACCCATTTTCCCCTGTCAGCATGACATCTCTGCATTTAATTTCCCCACATAATCCTTGAAGGAATTTAGTTCACTTAATTACTGCACTCTCATTTAAGAGTGCACATATATTTAAATACATTAGTTAATTTAGCAAACATTTATTAAGCACCTGATGTGTTCAGAGAATTGTGCCACATATCAGGGGAGATTCAAACTTTAGCTAAGGTCTTTGCCCTGATGGAGCTTGCAGTATAATAGGAGGATGTGATACACACATAAATAATTATTATACATAAGTAAGTGCGCATTACGGAGCTATGAGCCATGTTAAGCCCTAGGTAGGGGCAAGACTACTCATCTGGAAAGTTTCAAAGAGGAAGTGGCATTTTAGTTGAGGTTTAAAGAGCAAGTAGAAATTCAGTAGGATGATTTGAGAGGAAGACATTCCAGGCATAAGCAAATGCAGGAAAACATAGAAAATGTATGTAGAATAATGCATAGTCCAGTTTGGCTTAAGCAAAGGGAGAGGAGTAGTATGAGAAAAAAGCTAGAAAGGGCAGTAGCCAAAAAAAAAAGGGAACCGAACCCTAATTAAAGTGACTAATCCTGACTATGAAGAAGAGATGAGATAATGCAGCTCCTTCCTATCATTGGAGAGGTGGGGGACTATGATTGTGGAACATTGCATATGCTGTCAGACTTAGTTAATATATTGGTGAGTTTTGCAGAATTGCATCCCCAACACCACCACCTTTTTTGTTGTTGTTTAGTTGTTTTTCAATTATGTCTGACTCTTTGTGACCCCTTTTGGAGTTTCTTGGCAAAGATACTGGATTGGTCCTTCTCCAACTTTTTTTTTTTTTAAATAATTCTTTGTTAAAAGAAATGACTCAGGGGCAGCTAGGTGGCTCAGTGGATAGAGCACTGGCCCTGAAGTCAGGAGGACCTGAGTTCAAATCTGGCCTCAGACCAAACACTTGACACTTACTAGCTATGTGACCCTGGGCAAGTCACTTAGCCCCAAATTGCCTAAGAATAAAAAAAAAAAAAAGAAATGGCTCTGTGTTAGGAAAGAGGAACTGATGGCAATGTAAAAACAAAAGATATCAATCAAAATCAGTTTTAAAGGTTGAGGGTGCGTTGTCAGATTGTATAGGCCCTTAAAGATAGAGTCTTTAGATTTACTTGGTAAGCAGTAATGAGCCACTGAAGATATTTGAACAGAAAGATGACATGAACAGATCAATATGTTAAAAAAAAACAAACAAAAAACCAGTCTGGCTGTGATATGAAAGAAGAATTGAGGAAGAAAAAGAGAGTAGAGGTAGAAATCATTTTTAGGATGCTATTGCATTAGTCCATGGCTGGTGTCCAGGAGGGGCTGGTACCTGAGTGGCTGTAGTAGAAACAGAGAAGAGGATCTCAGAGAGGTTGCAAAGGTAGAGTCAAATGGACTTGGCAATTCATTGTGTAAGAGAAGTAAAAGAGAGAAGGAAGAGTCAAAAATGACACCAGGGTTTTAAACCTTGGGACCTGGATGAAAGCTAGTGCCCCTGACTAGCATTAAGTCAAGGAGATGAGATTTAGGAAGATAATAAGCTCAGTTTAGGATTGTTGAATTTGAGGTTCCAGCAGTTCATCTGGGTGAAGATGCTTAGATACTTTGTAGGCAGGACTAGAATTCAGGAGAGGAGTCAGGACTAGAGATACAGGGTTAGGAGTAATCTGCGTAGATATGATAGCAGAAAACATAGTAGTGAATGAGGTTGCCAAAGAAAAGATTGTAGATAGAGAAATGGGCCAAGGAAAGAACCTCAGTAATCTTCACCTTAAGGAGCTGGAAGAGGAGGAGCTAGTCAAGGAGTAATTGAGGGGGGAAAATGGGGGGGAGGTATCCTTGAAATCAAGGGAGGAGAAGAGAGGGCCTAATAGGGAAAGCACCATAGGATCCTAGGTTTAGAACTGAAGCTTAGAGAAACCACAAAGGCCACCCCCTCTCATTTTACATATGAGGAAACTAAGGTCAAGAGAGAGGAAGCAATTTGCCCAAATTCACAAAGGTAGTAAATTGGGATTTGATTCCAGGTTCATGACAGCTAGGTGACACAGTGAATAGAGCTCTGGGCCTGGAGTCAGGAAGACTCATCTACCTGTGTTCAAATCTGGCGTTAGACACTTGCTGTGTGACTATGGGCAAGCCACTTAACCCTGTTTGCTTCATCTGTAAAATGAGCTGGAGAAGGAAATAGCCAACCACTCCAGTATCTTTGCCAAGAAAGCTCCCAGTGGGGTCACAAAGAATTGGACAGTACTGGAATGACTGAACCACAACAGCAAGAAGGGTGGTTGTACTCCACCTGCCTCTGATACCAAATCCAGCAAACACCTTTGCAGCTGTAGCAAGTAGACCGTTTAATGTTATCATGATGTCAAGGAAAGTGAAGACTGAAAAAAGGCCAGTAGATTTTTCAGTCAGAAAGTCATTGGTGTCCTTCAGAAGAGCAGTTTGCTACTTTGTGGGAATTTCTGTTTCTTGAGCCTTCAGTATTGAAGCATTGTTCCAGCTCTTACTCCAGTTATTGAATAAAACATGATAGCTGGAGATATTGAGAGTATAGGCAGTGTAAGCAGTTTCTAATTTGAATTCTACGTGTAAAGATGTTACTATCCCTTGAAATGTGGAGTTAGTACTGCTATCAAATAAATGTTTGTTGAAATAATGCTAATTGAAAATAAAAAGGTTCCAAGTGCTTAGTGCCTCATTAAAAGAATATTTGTAGTATTGACTGGGCCAGCAGGGGTCTGTGAAATACGTTTGCTCCTTCTCTCTGGGCACCAGCTTCTGTCAGTGAGCAAATTTCTGCAGGCGAGCTTCAAATGTGCATTGTAATACTTTAGATGTGCAGATCACATCACTGCTATTGCTTTATTAAGTGCATAAATCCAAATCTCTACTAAATGAATATGTGCAAAATTATTGTGGTGTCAATATAGATTGACCTACGTGTACTTTTAGATTTTTGTTTGCATTGATGTCAGCCATTTTATATTGTGAATGACTCAACAGCAAGGACCATGCTTGTCTTGTTTGCTTTTGGGTTGTGATGATGGCTTGTCCATTCACAATTAAGACATTTCCCTTCTTAGGGTCTTTGGGTCCCAGTCTTTCAGAAGTAGGACTGTTATCATAGTGTCAATATGAAGAATGCATAAATACCAAAAAAAAAAAAATCTTTTTTTTTTTTTTTTTTTTGCCGCTGCTTCCAAAATATAAAAACTTGAAATCAGAGTAGTTATGAGGGATATATTAAAGACCTCATGGAATAGCTGCCAGATTCTTTCATGGAAATTTATCTCCAAAGTCTGACTGTAGTAATTTTCAGTTCGAAGTTAAATTAAATTTTCCTTAAATAATAATTTGCTAGTACATCGGATTTGTACTGATTGACTCAGCATAGTAAAATTTCAGTATGTAGTATTTCAGTATGATTCTGCTCTGCTATTTACAGCTGTCATGTCCGAGATTTTGCAAGTCTCCTGCAACTTAAGTCTCAATACTTTTACTCTTCCTACCTTGCAGAAGATAGAAAATAGATTTTGAAACTCAGAAACAAATTAAGAAATTGGAGACATACCTCTCTCCCAGGTGGATATCTTCATTCTGATCTTTAATTTGGGGAGAGTATCTTGTTATTTGAAAGCTGTAAGGAACATAGAGGTTGAAATTTAAGGAAGAAGTGACTAAAATTCTCTGAGAGATTTTATTTTATCTTAAAATTAATCTCCTGTAGTCCTGGAGATTAATTTGTGTTTAAATTGCATAATCAATAATTCTTTCTTGAAATTGTAGTATTTGGGTAGTTTTTGGAGAAGATTCAGGAATGATGTCCTGTATTGGTTATCTTTCCCATCTATGCTATCCCAGTTTGTCTCATGTACAGCTTTAGAATGACTTAACTTCCCGTCTTCTCCATTTTTGCCAGGCTGAGGCAGCTAAATTGGTCCCAATGGGTTTCACCACTGCAACTGAATTTCATCAGCAACGGTCAGAAATGATACAGATCACCACTGGCTCCAAAGAGCTCGATAAGCTACTACAAGGTGGTAACCTCTCAGCCGTGTATTTTGGACTCTTGTGGGGGAGGGGAATGACAAGGAGGGCAAAAGTAGATCCTAGAAAGTACACTTTGGCTTGTTATCTGTTTTCCTGAGAACTATGAAGAGGACTTCTATGATGAAAGGGTAAAGATGCTGGAAGGAAGAACCTAGTGTTCTACATGAAACACAGGAGCTATTTGTGATTACAGGGATTATTTGAAAATCATTCTTATCAACAATCATTTATTGAATACCTTCTGTATGTCAGGCACTGTAGTTGGCACTGGGGATACAAAGACAAGATGAAAAAAAAAATAAAGAAATCAAGTATTTAGTTTAATAGTTTGAGAAATTCAGAGCCAATAGGATGGGTAGGAAGGAAAAAAAAGAGGATTTTTGTTGATTCAAAAAAAGTTTAAATAAAAAAAAGTTTAAGTCACCTCCTTGAGCCAATATTTTCAATTAAAGCCTCTTACTATAATTTTAGTTCCCAAGCTGAAATATTGTGGTTGATTAAAATCCTACCCAGTTTTCTTGCCCTCATCTTGTCCTTTAGGGTACTGGATATAGAGTCAGACACCTGGATTTGAATCCTGGTTCTGTTACTTACTGCCTACTTGGGCAAGTCATTTCTTCAATTTCCTTACTTTTAAGATGGGGATTTCATTACATCATCTCTAAGGTCCCTTTCAGTATTCAGGCCTATGACGGTTGGAGTCACTAGGGCACGGGGATATAATCTAGTCATTTCAGCTTCTTGGAGAGCTATAGTTATCCTGAATCTGCTCACTCTTGAAAAGAATGTTGTTTTTCCAAGTTGCTACCTAGTCAGGTCTGACTTTAGCCATTTCCTTATCTATTCCATCACTCATTTCTTTTTTCATTCTTTGCTTACATAATCTTTGAGGGCTTCAACTAGATTTGTTACATATCAATACTCTAGAGGTAGTATCCTGGATGGATGGATGGTTGAATGGCTGGATGGATGCAGAACTTTCATTATCTCAGTTCTGTACCTGTTATCTAGGTAGACACATAAGTAAATTCCTAACTTAATTTTTAATGTGGTGTCTGTATATCTTTTATTGCCCCTTTAGGTGGGATTGAGACTGGGTCCATCACAGAGATATTTGGGGAATTTCGAACTGGGAAGACACAGATTTGTCACACACTGGCTGTAACCTGTCAGGTGAGTAAGTGGGATCCTGATAAGTCCTGGGTTCTAATCCTCAGGCTTACTTTGTAATGTCTCTGGGCCTTAGTTTTCTTACTTGCAAAATGACAGAGTTGAACTGAGAATGATATCTAGGATCCCTTATAATTCTAAAATCCTATGATCCTACAACCTTAAATTATTGGAAAGGGAGAGTAATACAGTATTTATTATTAGTGGTATCACACTTGGAGATATAAATTAATTATATAAACTAATGAGTAAATTCAATCCAAAGCAAGTAAAAGGATAGTCAGACTTGTTAGTGTCAAAGTTGACTTTGATCTAAGGGAGCCAGGGTAGGCTTTGACTACATGAAGATTGTTCTACAGGAGGACTGTGGAAAATTGGGCCAAAAATGGATTCAACAAATGTGGGGTAGAATCCCCTGAGACAGGGAGAAAGGGTTGGAATGAGCTTGAGATTGGCATCTCCTGTACCAAGAAGTATGGGGATACGTCCACTAGGCAAGCCGTAAGAAACGAGTACAAATGTTTCTAAAAAACAAACACCCACCAAGAAGTCAGCCTACTAAGATCAAGTCTGCCAAGATAAATTGCTTTAAAAATCTACCAGCCCTTCCTCACCAAACCTATTTCCTCATTTGTAAAGTGAAAACTTTTCAGGAGAAATGATGTCATCTTCAACCTCTGTTCCTTTGGTCTCACTCACTCACTGACAATGTTCTTGCTGACCATGTATAAGCACAGTCCTGAGCAGTGTGGAAGAGGAGCTGCTGGCCTGTGGAATTTGGGTTTCTTCTCTAAGGTTGTAGAAAGCCATTTAGAAGACAAGAGGAATATGATCAAAGTCCTTTTTAAAAGGAAGCTGATTTAGGCAGTAGTATTCAGTTCATTTCATTTCAACCATCATGCATTAATTGGTAATTTGCTAGGCATTGGGGCTACAAAAAGCAAAAACAGAACACTTGTGGAGCTTACAGTGTATTGGAAGGATAGAGCGTGTTAATCATCAGCAAGTATTTATTAAGTGGTTGTCGTGTGCCAGGCATTACCGGGCACCGGGGATACAAATACAGAGAATGAAACAATCCTAGAGGAGACAAGTACATGGAAAAATATATGCAGCATAAATGTAACACTAATAAATACAAATATACACCAAGTAGTTAAATATGAAGTATATTGGGAGGGAGGGCATAAGTAAATATAAGATGATCTAAGAAAGGAGAGACCAGTAATGGGGAAGATCCAAAAGAGGTGTTGTCTGGTAGCCAGGAAAAGCCACAGCTGGCTCAAGCCAAGTCTCAGGGTAGGAGTTAGAGTGCTTGGCAAACAGCGAGTGGCCAGCTTGCATAAAGAGGAATAATATGGAATAAATTTGAAAAGGTAAGTAGGAGCCAGATTATGAAGGGCTTTTGAAAAAAGTTGTTTTGGGTTTTTTTAACACTACAGTCCCTTCCCAAGTAAAAGCCTCCTTTATTACAGCAAAAAACATGAAACCTGGCAGTGAGTCATTAAAGCATTTATTAAGTGCTTACTATGTGCCCCGCACTGTGCTAAGTGGGGATACAAAGAAAGACAAAAATCGTATCTGCCCTTAAGGAGCTTGCATTCTAATGGGAGAGACAATAAGCCAAAAAAAAAAAATTGTATGTACTAGATATATACAGTGTAAATAGAAGGTAATCTTAGAGGGAATGCACTGGGTGTGGGGGGGTAAGCCTGCCAAAGGTCGAATTTGAGGTGAGTCTTGCGGGAAGCCAGAGAAGCCAGGATGGGGGGTTGAACACATCAGGCATCAGGGAAAACCAGTGGAAAGGTTGAGAGTCAGAGCTCGAAGGTCCTATGCAGGGAACAGCAAGAAGGCCTCTGTCATTGGAGGAGAGTAAAGTATGAGAAGACCAGAAAGACTGGAAGGGGCCAGGTTGTGAAGGGCTTTAATTGCCAAACAAAGGACTTGATCATTGATCCTGGAGCTAATATGGAACCATTGGAGTTTATTGAGTACGAGAGTGACAGGATCAGACCTGTGCTTTGGAAGGAGCAGCTGAGTGGAGGTTAGATTGGAGTAAGGACACACTTGATGGGTGACAAACCAGAAGACTATTTGCAGTAGTCCACCTGAGTGGTGGTGAGGGCCCACCCCTAAGGGATATGGGAGTTGAAAGAAGGGAGTATATATGATGGTTGTTGTGAAAATAGAGAGCCAGCTTATAGAGGCCTTGGTGGAGGGCTTTAAATTGTAGGCCTTGAGGAGTTTCTGTCATATCTTCAAGTAGATAAAGAGACTCATTTGATCATTACAACAACCTTGTGAAATAGGAACAATTATTAATCCTAAGAAACAGTAGCATGAAGCTTCTGTGTCATGGTTTCAGTACTGACAAATTAGGTCTCTGTCAATAGTAACACCCCCACTCCCTCACCCTGAACAAAACAAAAAATGAAAACAAACTCCCAACCTGTACATCTTCATACATCTTAATATTTTTTGGTGGGGTAGAAGTCTTTGCTAATTAAAAAAAATGTGCTAAAGGGAAAAAGTAGATAAAAGAGATATGAAAGATGAGGGAGAACATAAAAAAGAACTGTTAGGCTGGGTCTCAAGCAGGGAGATGATGTGATCAGGGGCATCAGTGAGAGGGTTTGGCCTTGACAAATTCTTCCTTGAAGACTATAGAAAACGAGTAGAGAGTGGGAATGTAGAGGAGTTTGTTTGTTTGGCTAGCTAGGCAATGGGGTTAAATGACTTGCTCAGGGTCACAGAGCTAATAAGTGTTATGTGTCTGAGTCTGGATTTGAACTCAGGTCCTCCTGACTCCAGGGCCAGTGCTCTATCCACTGCGCCACCTAGCTGCCCCCCCATAGAGGAGTTTTGAGCTGTAGAAATGGGGGGGATCAAAGTGTGTGTCCTCATATTTTCTCAGTAAGTTATAGGTAAGGTACTCTGAAGGAAGAACTGCTCATAATGATGATATTGTAGTTAACAAAACATATTTTCTTGTGCCAGTGTTACTTTGTATTATAGTTAGAATTGGTATATGCCAGGGAATAGAGAAACAAATTCCATGAGTATCCTCAGTTTTCATAAAATCCATTTTTAATACAATACACATCTGTGTGTGCCTAAAGTACAAAGCCACCAAGAAGTGCAGGTGGTATAACTATAATTTAGTAAGATTGAGTTCTACAAACCACACAAGAAAAGTAAGTGTTCACCTCTTAACTCAGCTGTTTTCAGCTCACTTAAAGGTCATTTTGAAACTGGAAATTTCCCTCCTTGGTTGCCCCAATATTTTATTTGTTACATAGCAAAAGTAGTCATTTTCTCTGGGATGACAGCAAAATGAGGATTTTAGTGACAGTATGACCTTCAAATTCAAAAATTTATTTCAGAATTAACTTCCACTGCTGATTTGATGAGGAGGGCCAGGCCATGTTTATTTCCCCTCATGTGTGATTGATTCTGAGCAGGAAAGGGTTTGGGGAATGGAGGGAAGGAGAGCTGTAGAAAACCTTGAGAATAATTTAGAGGGACTTGAGGAAAAGGAACAAAAGGAAAAGAAAAAAAATGACGTTCTTTTCATTTGCCCAGGTGCCATTTGGAAATTGGCAGCTAGAGGGAAATAAAGCTGTTTAAAATGACACCCTTAATACCAGGGTACCGTTTATAGGTCCTCTGGCATTATAGGTGACCTTTTAAATAGTAATGTTTTCCCCATGTTGTTTTGACAGGGATTCATGCAGAATAAATATTTAGAGTACAGTACACCCTGTCCATGGTTGCCATGGCAACCAAGCATGTCATGCTGACGTTCTGAAGTTGTATAAACAGAATCCCAGGCTGGGAATGTTTACCGAATGGTCAGCTTATGTCTGCCAACGATAAAATGAAGCAAAATTCTCATGTAAACATATCCTGTCTATAAAAATAACAGAATACTCACAGACAACTGAATACCTAACTTAAAGCCTTTGATTTTATCCAAAGAAAATTAATGCTGAGCCCTTAGGTAAATAATAATGGCTATTCACATTTTTGGAGTAGCGTAAGAAATATTATCCCCATTTTACAAATAAGGGAAATGGAGCTCAGGTAGGGGAAGTGGCCTGGCCATGGCCATGCCGCTGATTTGTCTCGGAGCAAAGGAAGCAGCACAGTGCCCTGGAGAGTCCGAGGACCTAGGTTCAAATCCTGCTCCACCACTTCCTCTGTGTAAGTGTGGACAAATCAGTCTCCCCCCATCTCTAAATCTGAGATCCTGTGATTCCTAAGACCACACTGCTCCTTTCTTTCTTTCTGTTATCCTGCCAATAATAGAGGGCATGGGTACTTGTCCCCAGATCTTTGGGCACATCTGAGTATTTTTTAATGCTTTCTTGGTACTTTACTTTCCTCAGCAACTTAGTGACAGGAGAACCCTATGGGGTGATGGACCCCTCACCTATTGTGGAATGGGGTAAAAGCAGTAAGCTCCGGTTGAAGTAGTAAAATGGACAGATTGTTCTTGTTTTTACCACTGGAGCTTCTCAGAGATACTATGGTGTCTGGCACAACATTGTAAGGTGGGTGTAGAGAGGTATGGAGATGTACCCCAATTAAGCCCCCAAGGCAGTCCTGGATGGCACCCTCTATGGCACCTTTTCTGTCTTCTAGTTCTCCTTTTTTCTCCCCCTCCCCACCTTTCTTTCTGCTCTGCCTATATTTTTTAATTGTTCTGTTACTATTTCTTAGACATTTCTAAACCCTATTGGGGACCCCTTGTTACCAAATTCTGCTCAGTGGAGTGGAAATAAACATTGTTCTAGGGTTGGTAACATGGGCTAGATACATTCCTAAACTACAGTGCATAAAACCAGTTATTGCATGATTCAAGGGTCCTCAAATCCCCAAAATAAATTTTGGAGAAATAGTTTAGGAATAGATCATGGCCTAGCCCACTGTCCTGTTATGTGGCCCCAAACCCAGCCCAGCCCTAAATCAAACCGAGGAATTTTAACTTAATCTCCTCTGCAATAACAACATTTATACTTTACAAGATTTGTAATTTCAGTAAGTAAAAAAATCTATGATTTTGTTTATAAATGTTTTCCTTCCATTGACACAAAATGTAACTAGCTCCTTAATGCCTTAGGACAGGGGTGGGGCCACTTGAGAACTTTTGTTCTGTGAAGTTTGGATTCAAAGGGCTGCACTTGAGGACCTAGAGGAGCCCACGTGTGGCCTCGAGGCCGCAGGTTCCCCACCACTGCCTTAGAGGATGATTTCATGAGTTACTATAACCCAAAAAAATTCATTACCTGGTGGCCATATAGTTGACAAGTCTGTCAAAACTTCACCAGGCACAAGCCCTCAGATGACAGAGGTATCTGGGCCCATTTGAGAAATGCTCCACTGTCACAGTCTTTAAGAACTCAAGTGTAGTTCTACCATGTATGTGGTTCTTGACAATTGGTACAAGACATTAATAAGCCAGTGGTTGGCCTGGGGCAATTTAGTCTCAAATATCAGAAATACTTGGCTGTAGTTCATTTTTACTGTTGTTTATTTTTCATTTTCTTTAGCTCCCCATAGACCGAGGTGGTGGTGAAGGGAAGGCCATGTACATTGATACTGAGGGAACCTTCCGGCCAGAGCGATTGCTGGCAGTGGCTGAAAGGTAGGCTTTTGTTCTGAAGGTGAGGACTGTCTGCCTGTGATATTTAGCATCTCGTTAATCGCTGGGGTTGATTCAGCTGATCTGGATGGCTAGGTGGCTAAGTCCTTTGGCTTCCCTTGACTTCTCTAGGGGTTTCCCTCCCAAAGCTGTTCAGATGTCATTCTTGGTATGAGGAGGATTTTCCCTATAAAAGAGATAAAGGGTTTTTTTTGTTGTTGTTGGGTTTTTAGGGGGTTTGGGGGGTTTTTTTGTTGTTGGGTTTTTGTTGATCAGGGCAACTCTGCTTTCCATCTAGAATCTTCAAGTCAGCTCACAAGCTTATTCTGCACATCACCTAGAATGTAATTCATAGTCACATCGAGGATCATTTTTGTCTTGTCACCTGAAGCCTTCGAACTCCATCCAGTTCTCTAGCTGTAGTCCTACATTGATACAAATGCAGCTGGTTACACCCTTGTAGCTGTGGGGTTTATGGAGAAAAAGTGACTGAAATTCCCTCCGATTTAGGGAGGGTTTGTTTTTTTTTCCACCCCTCTTTGTCCTTTAGTCTGAGCCTAAGCCATAAGGCAGTATCACTGAGGCACAAATTAGCTGGGCTATGGTTGCATCATTTCAGACTGTTATCTCAAATCCCACAATTCTTTGCCAGGTCAAGAAACTAGGACAGATTTCCCCTTGGTAACTTTTGTTTTAAGGAGATATATATTTCTGCAGTGGATTATCCTTCCAGAAGTGACAGCACCCATACAAGAAGATCCTGCTCCAAGATCATAGTTGAAGAACTTCATTTTAGCTGTCTGGAATTGCCCTTTAGCATATTATGGGTTAGGCTTTGGCGGATGTTCATAAATTGTGAACAAAGTTTAGGAAATTTGTTCATTTGGACCGTTTTTTGCAATTCTGTTGCCTAATAAAATGGTCTTTAATTATGAGGGGCAGCATGGTGCCCTTGGCTTGGAGTTAAGCCAGAGATGTGGGTTTGAATCTTGTCTCAGACACTCAATAGCTCCATGACCCAGGTGAGCTGTTTCACCCCGATGAGCACCCAAATAGAGTCAGGGACATTTGTACTGGCTGCTTTCCCAAGGTGCTTGTGCTTACTCTGTCAGCCTTAAAGTGCTACATAAATGTGAGCTGGTGGAGGTCATTCATATTGGTATTATTATATTCATTCCTTCTTGTTAGGAAAATTTGTCCTGCTTGAATTTCATATGTTTGTGTTAATTGTATACGCCTTGCCTCTATCAATAGTTCCTCAAAATGGGCTTTGTAAAGTAAGGCCCAGGGTCTGCTTAAGCTAATGTGTGATTATTTTTCACAGAAAAAGCATTGAGAGTGCCATAATTAATACATTTGCCAACACTGTTTAAGTACAACCTGTTATTTATGAATATTAACCCAATTCAGGCTATTATGGCATAATTTTCCTGTGTTGTATGACAACCTTTTCTCACGGAACCATTATGAGTTCTCTTTAACCAGAGAAAGAGCACCCTCTTGTGGCAGTAGAGGGTGCTTATTTCCAAGAAGCCACTCCCAATTAAGGGATTTAAAAATCATAGGTATCTGGAGCCTAAGATCCTGCAGGAGGGTGGGGAGTGTGTGGGAGGGGGAGCAAGAAGAATGCTTTCCATTCTCAGTAAACCTTCTGTGGCCCTGTAAGGTGAAAACACTCTCCCAATATTGCTAGCAAATCATCTCAAATATTTTCTGAGCAATAAAGATTGCTCACTGTATTATAGTGAACAAGAGGGAAAAGTAGAAACTTCCTCATTCATTTTTATCCACCTTACCTGTAGTTTAAATATGGGATAATTTGTCTCTTCAGAGGGAGGTTTTTACCTTATTAGAACATATCGAGGTAGTGTTGCAGGTTGGTGTGGTTTGGCCAGAACCCCAAAGTGACTCCCTAGTTCCTCAGGCCCTGTCATACCTAACAGCTCACCCTCACCTAGTGTGTTCAGTGCTTAACATGAAAAGCCTGCAGATGGGGTTTAGCTCTCAGCTAGATTTTTTGATTAATGGCAATTGGTAGTATTAGAGCGTTGCTCCATTGATATTCCAGCTACTTCATAAGGTGCTAGAATATTCCTGGAATGATGAACAAATACTGTGTTATTCGCAGAGAAAATAAGGACTTTGGGAGCCAGTGCTCTCAAAGACAAGTGTGTGTCTCAGTCAGGACCAGGATTCCCTCCTGCAGGACACATTAACTGCTGTCTCAGATAGTGGCAGAATTAGGAACAGAAACCTTTCCCCAGTTCGGTATTTTGTGGAGATACTTCAGTGGCTGCACGGTATATGGGAGGGAGTGGAAAGAATGCTGGATTTGGAACCAGGAGAGAGAGACCTGAGTTCAAATTCTGCCTCTGGAAGTTACTAACTAGGTGACTATGGGCAAATCATTTAACTCCTTTGAGTTTCTTTGAGACTCGATTTCCTCATTTTAAAATGAGCCTCACAGAATCTAGTGCCTAGATCAAATGAGATAATGTATAAAAAAGTGCTTTGCAAACCTTAAAGCACCATATAGATGAATGAAAGGGTATTTAATACCCACTATGTGCCTGAGAATGCAAATATAAAAGTGAGATAGTTCTTGCCCCTTAAGGAGATTACATTCTTTACAAAAAAAAATTTTTTTATCCTGAATTTAATGAACAGCAAAAAAGGAAAATATTTTCATATACAAAATCAAACTTTAAAAAAGAAGATCCTAGGTAAAAATGTGAATCTATTACATATAGCTTGTCTCTTTTCCTCTCCACTTTATATACTTTTAGTTTTCAACATCCACTTTTTTGATTTTGAGTTCTAAATTTTTCACCCTCCCCAAGATGGCATGCAACCCGATATAGACTAAACATATACAATCTTATTAAACATATTTCCACATTAGTCTTGTTGTAAAAGAAGAATCAGAACAAAAGGGAAAAATCATGAAAAAGAAAAAAGAGAGAAAATAGTATGCTTCAATCAGCATTCAGACTCCATAGTTCTTTCTCTGGATGTGGATATATAGCTTGCCTTTTTAAAGAGTATTTAATAACTCCAACATCTTAAACACAATCCTTAAAACAAATAAGCTTTGTCAAGCAAAACAAATCCTCACATTTGCCAAAAATGTATGTCTAATTCTGCCCCTTGGGTCCATTGCCTCTCTGCCCGGAGGTAGGAAACATGCTTCCTCATTGAGTCTCTGAAATTTCTGTTAGCCAGTGTGTTGAACAGAGTTCTTAAGTCTTTCAGAATTGTTTTTCTTCACATGTTGACACTGTATAAAGTATTCTCCTTGTTCTGTTTGCTTTACTCTGTATTAGTTCATACAAATCCTCCCAGATTTCTATGAAACCATCCCTTTTGGCACAGTAAAATTCCATCACATTCATATACCACAATTTAATCAACCATACCCTAATTGATGGACATCCCATTTATCTCCAGTTGTTTGCTTTAACAGAAAGAGCTGCTATAAATATTTTTGTACATATGTATCCTTTTTCTGTTTGATCTCTTTGGAGGTGTAAGCCTAGTAGTGATGTCACTAGAGCAAAGGGTATGCACAGCTTCATCACTCTTCAGAGCAAATTACTTTGTAATAGGTAGAATAACACATACGGGGAAGGAGTTTTGATTTGGGGAGTCACAGGAATGGCGAGTTGAGCCAAAGGGCAGGTGATTGTTTTGCTCTTTTCAGAAGCAGTGCTAGTATGGATTTGTTTACTCGTCATAGCACAAGAGGTGGAAAGCTGGAGGCAGGTACATGTGTGGTGGCAAAGCAGAGCAACGCCCCAGGTGTAAAGGGATGGGTGGAGGGATGGGAGGAAGTCTGAGGCTGCCAAGATAGACAGGTCTGGGTGAGTGTGCACTCAGCAAACACGACAGTTATTACTTTATTAATGTAGGTTCTCCAGTGATATGAATGGCAACCCACTCATGTGTGATTCTCATCCGTGTCCTTCCATGGAGGATCTGTCTCTTGTGTAAGGGACCTTTCTCTGATTCTTTTCATATTTCATGGATATCAGTGCAATGCATAGATTGTCCATTTGTTACCAGCTACTCTCACTGCATGACCAAAGGAGGTGGCCATCTCCTTTTCATAAATGCCTTTGAAATTTTTATACCACTTTCAAACAGATCAGAATTGGTAACCACTCATGTATATTTGTCCACTGCCCTTCTACTCATCTGCTAACTTGAGTCTTCTGGACTGTTTGTTGTTCTGTGATAGGCAGCAATATAGCTTAAATAGAAGAATATTGATGTTAAAAAAAACATGCTTTGAAGTATCAAGGAGCAGTGTGTGAACCTTGTAAGTGAGGCACAGATTCCCAGATGTTATCTAACCCACTCTCTGTCCTTTACTCAATCTGAACCCAGCTTATTTGTCTAGCTCTAAAGCCTGTCCAAGAGCTATGTAGTGAATGATGAACTAATAACTCTCAATAGGTTTTCTCTCTAATTGCATATGTCATAATCAGGGCAATATGTATCTTCATCTGCTTGTCAACCATAGCTAAACGACAATCTGGAGGGTCTCATCGTCAGTAAGAAATCTAAGCATTTGGGGCTGCCCTAGCATATCCATTACTCTTTCAATAATCAGAGGATCATTAAACAAAGGGATGTTTATGTGGTATTGTCCATCATTGTTTTCAGTTTCATTTTATTTTTGTTTACCCTAGTGGGTATGTTTTTTTAAATTATCTTTTTTTATTATTGTGAACTTGACATATATCAAACAAGTGTGTTTCCTTGCATAAAAGAAAAACAGGCTTATGACACTTTGAATCTGTAATGTACATACAGCATATTACATTGATGTTCTTTTGTTTTCTTTTGCATCAGTATCATTATTCAATTCCCTTCTCCTAAGAAAAACTCTTTCTTAACAAATAAGTGGTCAAGCAAAACAGATTTGACTGTCCATCTGAAGATATGCATCTCATTCTGTCCATTAGTCCATCGTCCCTTTGCCAAGAGATGGGAAGCCGGCCTCCTCATCAGTCTTCTGGAGTCATGCATGCTCATTGTGTAAATGATTCCCTTGGTTCTGCTCATTTCCAGTGGTGGGATCTTGTAATTGCCCTACTTCTCTTATCAGCTGTATGACAACCTTTGGCTTGCTAAAGAGATTCGCCTCTGAAAACCTGCCTGTTTTGTGTTATCTTCTCATATTTTTCATCAAAGACACTACCAGTCAGTGTATAGGTTGTTCTTATAAAGATTTCATAGAGATGGAAAAGATAGGGTGTCAGTGGTTACTGCTACCATCAGTCAATCAGCAGGCATTTATTAAGTGCCTACTATGTGCCAGCATCTGGAATTAAGCTGCTTCTTGGATGATTCTGTATTGTTTTGCTAATTGATTATTTTAATTTGTAGTCTTAAGGTACTACTTCAGTGAATAAGGTCTTTAAAATCAGAATGATCTGCAAGGAAATGATTCCCATTAAGGCACCACGTGTAAATGAATAGCTATTTCTATATCAGAAGAGAATTTGTTAGTTGTAGCTCTTACGGCATATTTTTTTGCTCTCTGAAGTGGAAATGGTTATGGTAAAAGTGAATATGATTTTAAGAAACAGAATGTGCCTCATTTTCCCTTGTGTTTAAAAGGAGGCAGGGGTATGCTTGGGTGATAATCATTTATTGAGCCCCAATAAAGTGTCAGACTCATTTATCCGAATGCACACAGTGGGAGCCTTAAGTGTGATCGAAGTCACACTCAGAAGTTGTAAAATCTCAAGTGTTATTTGTGCTTCTGAAACAAAATAAAGTTGATTCATTCCTTCTAGTCACCCTCACCCTCTTTGCTAGTGATAGCTGGATTTCCTTCCAGCTGATGATAGTTTTAGTTTCTATCATGCTTAGGCTGTTCCTCTTCTGGTTTGAGAGCACTCTCGTCTAAATTCTGAGAGGGCCCTTGACTTCCATTGCTTTTGAGTGACTGCTTGGTGGAGCCTAATGTGCAGAGCAGCATCTCCAGATTCCCTTCTGGATTAGCAGTTTAGGGATTTAGTCATGAATTTCAAAATTGTTTCTATTTCCATCTGTTGGAGGGGATTGGAATTTCCTGGCCTGAATTTCAAGGAAAACACAGCAGTACTTCTTGGCAGATCTGCCTGCTTTTGAAAGTATGCCTTTGGGTGTAATTAGTCCAGGAAGAAATCTTTCCTCTGACCAGATAGAGGATGCAGCCTTTCAGACCAGCTGTAGAGTCAAAGAATCCTGGGCTTCAAGTGCTCTAACAGCCCCCAGGTGTATAGTGCTTTAGGGGGGACAAAGTGCTTTTCTGCACAGCTTCTCTATCCCAAGCCCCGGAGAGAGATTACAAGTATTATTTCCATTTGTCAGGTAAGGAAACAGAGTCTCAGGTAGAGGAAGTAACTTGCCCAAGATAAGTGAGCAGTAGAAGCAAGACAAGAATCCAGGTCTTCTAACCACCGACCCAGGGCACTTTCTACTTGGTTTAGGGTTTGTACAGAAAATATGAAATCAAAAGCCAAAGGATTGAATTGTGGCTTTTTAAATGGGCTTTTGTAAATCAGTTTTGCAGTGTGAGGTATCCAAGATGAAAACTCTTTTTCCGGAAAGAAGCTTTTAAAAAAAAAAAAAAGGAAGGAATAAAGGGCTGCTCAAGTCTAATTTTCTGAACTATCGCTATTAGCAGTTTCTGATTTCTTCTCTTGCTCCATTTTGATCATCTTCATAGACTTCTGAAAATTGAAGATTTCTCCAGGTTGTAACCTCTGATAGACCAATTTCTTTTCTCATGCTGCACGAAAGAAGCAAGGGATGATAAAGATTGCATTATGAAAAATGTCTTGACACAATATTATAGATCCCAGACTACATTCTTAGTTCAAATACCTATGGGGAGTGGGGGTGGGGGCCTTCATTCTATAACATTTGAAAGGAGCTATTTCACAGCATGCTGTGTGTATTATTTATTTTATAATCAAGTCAAATGATGTAGCAGTGCCACCAACACTTAAATTACAGGCAGCAGCATGGGGTCATGAAAAGACCACAGGACCATATAAGATAAGGATATCTGACTAGATGATCTCTAAAGACCCTGAGGGTGCAGGACCAGAAAATCAGATTGAGCAAGTATCTGATCAATTCTGTCTCCTACCCAGGACTAAAAGTCCTAGTTATTACAGAAGCTGGTGCTACAAAAATTTCTGGATCATGACCAAAATCCTCTTGGTTCCCATTCACTAGATTTTTTTATTTTAAGTTTTATTGGTGCCTTTTGTTTTTGCATCACATTCATTTCTGAATATGCCTCTCCCCCTTCCCCAAAAGCTTTCTCTTGTAACAAAGATTATATAAAAAGAAAGAGAACAGTAAGCCCGCTGACACATTGACTATGTCTGACACAGTTTGTGTAGCCATTCCTCAGGCTGTGAGCACTCCCACTGTGGCCACAGAAAGTGCCACTTGAATATTTTGATATTTTCATCATGAAAATGTTCTTTATGGCTTAAGGAGATCCACTGGATTTCTGCATAAAGAAATTTCAAGCACTTTGTGCCTTTGGAATTTTTTATACCATAATCACTGCCTAACTCCCATCACCACATTCCCTTGTAATTAAGAAAAACAATGAAGCAAAATTTACTGACACAGCAACCATGTCTGATGGTATGTACAGTGTTCTGCATCCTTAGTCCGCTACCTCTGCCCAGAAATGGGCAGTATGTTTCATCATTTTCCCTGTGGGATCATGTTATTTATAATTGTATATATGATCTGGTTCTGCTTGACTCTCATATTAATTTCCATTTAATAAAAGGCTTCCCATTTCCCCCCCCAGAATTCCTCACATCTGTTGTTTCCTAGAGAGCACTAAAATTCCATTCCATCCCATTCATATGCCATGGTTTATTCAGCTATTTCCCAATCACTTAGGCACCTCTTTGTTTCTAGTTTTTTGCTATAGATATCCGACCTGTCAATCAACAAACATTTAATAGCATCTACTACATGCTCTCAAGGAGGTTACAGTTAATGGGGAAGACAGCAGGCAAACCACGTGTACAGATGAGATATAGTTAGGATAAGGACTTCAGCTGAGAATTGAAGAAAGCCAGGGAAGACTTTTTTCCCTTTTTTTTTTTTTAAACTTCCTTGGCTTATATACTTGGTAGTAGAATTACGGGCATAAAAAGTTTGAGGGAGCTAGATGGTGCAGTGGATAGAGCCTCAGGCCTGGAGTCAAGGAGACCTGAGTTCAAATGCTATCCTGGGCAAGTCATTAATCACGGTCTGACTCAGTTTCCTCAGCTATAAAATGGGTATAATATCATCTACTTTGTGAGGTTGTTAGGATCAAATAAGATAATTGCAAAGTGCTTAGCACGGTACCAGACACACAGTAAGCACTATATAAATGCTGGCTATTATTATTTATCATTTCAGGATTCTGAATTCTTTTCCAGAATAGTTCTATCAATTCAGTCTGTGATTTATTAGTGTGCCTATCTTTCCACAGCCTCTCCAACATTGACTTGCAGTCTTTTATTATCTTTGCCAATTTGATGAGTTGAGGTAAAAGTCATTTTTTATCTCAATATTAGAAATTTGGAGCATTTTTATGTGGTTAGTAGTTTGCATCTCTTCTTTTGGAAATGTTTGTTCTTATCACTAGGTTTAAATTGACACATTCTAGTTAAATGATCCCAGAGGCAGAGCCTAGAGAATCATATCTGGCATCTGCTTAGCTTTTTAAGCCTATTCAAATGATCTCATTAGGTATGGCCTGTCTGGCAGTGATGTCCTGGATAACGTGGCGTACGCTCGAGGCTTCAACACTGACCACCAAACCCAGCTCCTCTATCAGGCTTCAGCCATGATGGTTGAGTCCAGGTACGTTTGGAAGCAGACACCACCGATGCTCATGGACTTGAAGAGATCCGGTACTCAAGAGTGTGCAGGCTGATCAAAGGCTGGTGATGGGAATAAACAGAGGCTGGGCCTGGGAGCAGGAGGGAGGAGATCTAGGCCCAGCTGTGCTACTGACTTGCTGTATGACCCACAACAAACTGCTGTCTTTAAAAAGGAGACTAATACAGCTGAACTTATGGGGAAGAAGTAAGGATTTTAGGCAGCTAGTGGTACAGTGAGTAGAGTGTAGACCCAGGAGTCAGAAAGACTCATCTTCCTGAGTTCAAATCTGGCCTCAGATACTTACTAGCTGTGTGACCCTGGGCAAGTCACTTTACCCTGTTTGCCTCAGTCCCTCATCTGTAAAATGAACTGGAGAAGGAAATGGGTCATGGAGAGTCAGAGAAGGCTGAAATGACTGAACTGAAAATGCTGTGTATTTACCCTCGTATCATTTCTGTGGAGGAATCTTGCACCACAACAACAAAGGCTATTTTTCTGAAGCACATTTTTCCCTTTCAGTTGAATATATTTATATAAATAACTGAATATGTATTTGAGATTTTAGGTAATGGGGAAGAAGATTGAACCAGACTTAAGCAAAAAGTACTCTCCAGTGTATCTCTCTCTTCCTTGCCTTTTAGGTATGCGTTGTTAATTGTGGATAGTGCTACAGCCCTCTATCGGACGGATTACTCTGGCCGAGGGGAGCTATCAGCCAGACAGATGCACTTAGCAAGGTTCCTTCGGATGCTGCTGCGACTTGCTGATGAGGTAGAGCTGCTGGGGCAATAGTGAGGGTACACCTTATTTCATTTTTAGTCTATCAAGTCAGTCTTGTTAAGAGGGATGAGGACTGCTACTACCACTGAAATGTGAAATGCAGGCATTTGAGGACCTATTCAATGTCACACACTGCTCCAGTCCTCAAGACAGTCATGGCACAAACCCTGCTCCCAAGAAGCTTATGATGTAATAGAGCTGAATCAAATACACAAGTAACTAGGAACCTCCTTGTACCTTCATTTTCTTATGTGTTAGATGGGGAGAGCAATTTCTTCTTGTTGGAGGGAGGACTAGGGAATATTAGTCATCCATTTTTTTTCCATGAAGGATGGTTAAAGCCCTTTGAACTTTCTGGGAAGGTGCCTACTGATGTTTGTGATAACGAAAGAGACTTTGTGTTTGTCTTTCCTCCATCAGTTTGGTGTGGCAGTGGTGATCACTAATCAGGTGGTAGCCCAAGTAGATGGGGCAGCTATGTTTGCTGCAGATCCCAAAAAACCCATCGGAGGAAACATCATTGCACATGCCTCAACAACCAGGTATAGTAATGACTTAGATGCATTAATATAAGATGCCTTCTCTTTTTTGTTTTTTTAAATAATATTTTATTTTTTCCCAGTTACATGTAAAGATAATTTTTAGCATTCTTTTTAAAAAATTTTTGAGTTCTAAAGGATGCCTGTTTTCAAAAAAATTGTAAACTTAGCAAACATGAACAAATATGAAAATTTCTCCAGTATAAAAGAACAGGAAAAGGGAATTGTATGTGAAATTGTGAGTCTATTGTAGTTTGTTTTTAAATATATATATATATATTAAATTTAACATCATAGTACCAAAACTGCCCTGCTTGTTTGTGCCCCCCTTCTGACCTCCCTTCTGTTTTCCTGTGTGTTTTTTAAAATGTTCCATGGATGCTTTTTTATTTTTACATCACTATCACTTTCTGTCTACTCCCTTGCCTCTCCCACAATTCTGTCCTCCCCATAACCCTTCTAATAATTGTCATTTTCCATTTTTGTCATCTTTTCCAGTCTGATGTGATATGATGTGGAGCCAGAGTTAAAACAATTTGCATTTCTCTTATTGGTTTTTTGGAGTATTTTCTCATATGGTTGTCAATAGCTTACATTTCTTTTGAAAACTAGCTGTTTGCATGGAAAAAAGTTTAATTTGAAAAAGAAACTACTTGAGAGAATTGCAGAAATATGAAAGCTTGCAAAAGTCTTAATTTTTTTTTTTGTTACTATTGTTTAGGAGTATTTTGAGTCTATTATTGCTCCCAACTCAGCAGTTAATTAATGACCTTTAGCTGGTAGGCATATACTTTTAAAAGAAGGAAAGCCCCTAAAATTAAAGCATACGTAGATCTCTCGTGCCCTTCCTGGTCAGAAACTGTTTTGCTAGCGTCAGCAGTATTTCACTGTCCTGAGAATCTACTGAGGAGTGACCAGCAAGGGTTTTTCCTATGTGAGAAATGCCTTTGTTGCTGAGGAATAAAGGAAAGTTCTCATTTTTTTTTCCCCAAAAAAGTATGCCTAGCACAACTTGGACTTGTTTAGAACTCAGATGTTGCCTTTGAAATGTGGAACACAAACAATATAAGTGATTTGTTGTTTGTTTTTTCAATCAGGCTGTACCTAAGGAAAGGACGAGGAGAAACCAGGATTTGCAAGATCTATGACTCTCCCTGCCTTCCTGAGGCTGAAGCTATGTTTGCCATTAATGCTGATGGAGTGGGAGATGCCAAAGACTGAGGCACTACTTTGATTTCGTTTATAGAACTTGTGTTTCCTTACAAAGAGGACTGTTCCCTGGTGTCCTTCACAGGCCTTTTCCTGTTGTGACGGCCCCAGAAGAGACTTCCAGGAGACTTCCGTGAAAACAGCCATTGTATTTGCCCATCTGAAGGTGTAAACAGGAGACAGGTCAGCAGTCAGGAACCCTAATCTGAAATGTTGATTCCTTCTGAGTTTACTGATCTCTACGTGATTTCTCTGGCCCGTGGTTGGGGAGAAAAGGGGGTGTGGGATGGTGAGAAGCAGCTCTTCTCATAACAATATCTTTAGGTGGGCATAAGATTTCCATTTGTCTGGAATGTCTTTTTTTTTTTTTTATACATGTGACCAAAACTGGACTAAGAAATTGAAAAAACTGGGCTCTTTTCCCCCCACTGTCTTTAATGATGAAAATTAAGTGACCCAGGGCTATAACACAAAGGTGTCAAATAATCCCTTACTTACCCCAAGCTTCTCATAGGGTCTTGTTTCTCTGACAGTAAAATTCACCTGGAAGTTGTTAGGCATCTGAGTTAGTGTTGGGATTTTGTATATAAGTATTTGTACCCATTGAGGGAAGTCTGTTTCTTTTAAGGTAAAGGAGTCTTGAGTTGGAGGCCTGGATTTATGAGGCCACTTGCTTGGTCCCAATTCAGCTCTTCCTTTACTGCTTGCAGTAAAGTTCTGGGCATTTCAGGAGCCTTTGCAAAGGGATTTGAGCCCCAAAATGAAATATATGCTGGAGATTGATTTTTGAGGCCATCTTATATTAGGTAAATTAAACATCCTATGTTGAGGCCTTATGTTAGCTAAATATTCTAAGGTAAGTTTTCTCTACCACCTTGCTATTGATGTTATTTACTGCTGAGTTCAGTGGAATGGGGCATATATTTAGGGTCTTGCTAAAAAATATAGATGAGCAGCCATGAGGGGAATGGGAAAAGGGGCAGAATCACTGTCTTTATTTAGTAAATTGCTAGGGGTGGGGTAAGAGAAGAGTGGAACATGGTCACAGAACATAGGGCTTTTCATTGTGGTTGTATGAGGGCTGCCCCTTCCCCAAACCACAGAGCTTTTTCACTGCAGGTTCCAGTGCTATTTTGAAACCATTTCTTTTCTTTTCCTTCCAGCCAAAATATAACCCCAATTTTCTAATCTTGGTTTTAAAAGGCTTGCAATATGGGGGAAAGGATATATTCAGAAATGAACATGATGTAAAAACAAAAATACATCAATAAAACAGCTCCAAGGACTCCTTGACTAACCAGGTGGAATGTCAGTATTGGGAAGTGACAGGATACCTTTTCTCTAGAATGTAAGCTGCCCATTGCATAAATATACCACTAAGCCATCTCTTGACCTACAACATGGACAGTCACCTTCACAAATCTTTTAACATTTTACTTCTGCTCCCTGGTAGTGTACCTGAAAGGATTGTGCTCTATGGGTAGGAAAACAAGATGCCAAATGAGTCCAGTTCTCCCAGGATTCATGGGGAGGTGATGAAGTCAGAATCATAATATTCACAAAATTCCAGTCTTTGCTTTCCTTGGGTTGGAGTTCTCGGGTCAGTGCACTGGAGTAGGTTGTGTTTAGGGAACCAGGTGGTCAACCTAGAACTTTTTGTCTTCAACTCGTGTCTGTCTGTCTCCTTCCCTCCCTCCCCCTCTCCCTCTCTCCCCCCCCCCTTCTCTCTCCCCCTCTCCTCAACTGCAGAGGCCTCAGCATGCCTTCATATGACACTACTGACATGGAATCTAGGCTTCCTGAGGAAGTAAGGAAAGAGGATGGGTTAGGGGGAGGGGAGGTTTATACTTCAGTCTTTCTGTCTATAGCAATTGACAGTTCTCACCCTGGCTGGCCCTCTCAGATTCCATTTTCCTGCTGGCTGCTCTTCTGTTAGATAGGCAAAACTATATCTTCCAGACCCTTAAATGAGATGCTTGGTTAGATCTGTGTTCTTCAGTATAAGGTGTCTGCATTGCTGCTTTATCTAAACTTGCTAGATGCTTAACCAACATGATTTGTAAGGGAATGTCCTCTGTAACTTCAGAACGAATGTCTTTACTGCTTCAGGTTTTCAAACAAAATATTAAAACATTGTTGTGTATGAAAACATTTGTGCCTAAAAATGTTTCTAAACTGTACAACCCAAGTAGATGAAGCCAACCCATGTTTAGCTTAGAGTCATGCATATCCCCTCAACGAGTCATGGCCTACAGAAAGTCTAGATAGTGAGAGGTCTGCTCAGATCCATGTGCTTATACAGGAGTTAAGCGACCTGCCCAGAGCAGAATCTGAATCTAGTTTTTCCTGACATCACAACTAGATCATGCTGCTAAAAGAGGATCCTATTTGAAAGATAAGAAAAGTGAAGCTTAGAAAGGTGGTGATCCCATCTGAGGTCCTATAGCCAGTAAAGAGCATCATCTTAATGCATTTTCAGCTTTTCTGACAAAAGACCATTCCTTCTCTCCCCGCCACCCCTTACCAGGGATTGTTTAGCATAATGAAGAGGGACACTGCTTCTGCTCAGGTCCCTTTGACTAGTGTGCTCTAGTGTTGCCCATGACTATTCACTATTCCTTCACAAACAGCTGAAACTGCACATAGACAGATGCCCTCTTATACACACCCAGCATTTTTTCATTTTTCTTCAAGGTTGAAGCCTTAACATTCTTGTCAGAGCTCTGGCTTGTTTTTAAGAAGGCTCAGATATCTATGTTTTACTTCGTGTTGATGCCTTGACCGTACTTATCTAATGCTGCATGTGCCCAAGGGAGAATGAACTTAGAAATGCCAACTCCGCATTCAAATTGAACATGTACAAGGCCCGTGATTATGTGTCAAAGGAAAGGGACAAACTACTCCAGGGACTGAATTGTAGTCGACAGAAACTGATTCCTGCTGTCTGCAAATAATCTTTGCCCCAATATCTCACATCAGACAAACTTAATGCATCGAGGGAGAATTGTACCCATTCAGTAACTATGGGGAAGACTGAGTCGTCTACAGAGCACACCTGGAAAGACAAACAATGACAGGATGACTTTGCTCTCACTGCCACTTGAGCTGAATTTATTTCAGTTTTGTACCACAATACAAACCAGGCAGCTATAAATACCATAGCTTTATTAGTACCCTAAACAAGATAATGCCTCACTTTTTAAAAGGTGTCAAGGCCCAGGCAGGGAAGAAAGGGCCAGATACCCTCCCAAGCCTGAGCCCATCTTAGGGGCAAGATGGAAGTAATGTCTAGTCTTCTCATACCCCTTTCCTCTTACCCTGACCATGCAGGGTGGGATCCTAGGGGTATTTACAATGAAGTTGGGATTGGTCAGTGAAAAGGATCAAAAGAGAGAGTTCCATACTTTGTTCCTAAGGCTTCGTAAAGTGCATTTACCTCCCCATCAGATAAAACATAGTGCCACCATCCTTCCACTGCCCCAGCTGGCAGGTGGTTTTCAGTGCCACTGCCCTGACCAGGCCTGTGCTTAGAGTCACAGGTACTTCCTTCTGCCACCACAGCCTCAACCACAGAATTCATAGTTAAAAAAAAAAAAAAGCACATGAAACCTGAAGGTTTGACCTGATGAAAAATCATCACACCTTTCCCTTTCTGGTTTCAGGGTAGAGAGAAGGCTGGGAGTAAATGAACCACAGCAGGGCAGTAGGCAAACACAGACTTGGTGAGGTTGCAGCTCAGGACAAGATTCAGGGCAGCCAGCCCTTTTTCCAGCCTCTGCATTGCTCAGCCTCTACCCCAAGGAAGAATTTTTGTCTGAGCAGGGGGCATAAGAGGGGACTCCCTCTCCTGCTACTGTACGTGGTGTTGCCCTTCTGGTGATGAAAGCCAAAGAATGTGCTTATTCTTCCAATGCTACTTTCAGCTCCTCCAGTTCCTTGTGGCAGACAACATCCTAGAATGAACCAGGAGGGAAGAAAAAAAAGGGGGGGAGGTCAAAGGGGAAAGGAACAGAATGAGACAGGCTAGAGGCTTGTCCCATCAATACCTCTCCCAAACCATGTTTTCATGACTTCTTAGCACTCATCATTGCTTAACAAGTTAGCCTAAGGATAAAGAACACACTGTTAAATAGGTTATCTTCCCCATACACTAATGGTGAGGAGGAAGGTACTGTACTTCCTAGGGAAAGCATGGCATTGAAAAGGAACAGGTTTGTTCAAGTCCTAATATCAGGCCAATAACAGTGCTAAGGTCAGAAGCCAGAAGCGGTCTGACATCTGTGTTCCTGAGAGCTCAGGACGGTTTCCCAGTCCCAGTCTAAACAGACGAAGCTCAGGAGATATGAGGAACCTTGGGTGAAAGGACCAGAATAGCAGTGGGGACCTTTCAGCCAGAGGTCCCCTGTGGCCCTCTAGATCCTTGGGTGTGGCCTTTTAACTGAGTCCAAGTTTCAGAGAACAAATTCTTTTATTAAGGGCATTTGTTCTGTGAAGTTTGGATTTAGTCAAAGGGCTGCACTTAAGGACCTAGAGGGCTACAGGGGGCCTCTGGCCAAAGGTTCCCCACCCCTGAATGAACAAAGCTATGAGACACCAGAATAGCTCTGGATAGCTACCTCATTAGTGATATCTGGCAGCTCCAAGGCCAACTTCATCCACTGTCCAGCTTCAGAGTTGTTCCCTAGCTCCTTATAGCACTAGAAAAAAGACAACAGTGACCATCATTAAGGGATGTTGTTGTTCAGTCTTTTTCAGTCATGTCATTCTTCATGACCCCCTTTGGGGTTTTCTTGGCAGATACTGGAGTGGTTTGCCATTTCCTTTTTCAGCTCACTTTACAAATGAGGAAACTGAGGCAAACAGGTTAAGTGGCTTGCCCAGGTTTGCACAGCAAGTATCTGAGGTCAGATCTAAACTCAGGAAGATAAATCTTTTGGACTCCAAGCCTGGCATTTTATCCATCTAGCTGCCCTCACTAACAGATACTAGGAGCCTGAATAGGAACTAGGGAAAAGGACGTATGCCACTAACTCGAGTTGAAGGTTCAATTTAATATGTTCATTAGGTATGTGCAGAACGCTACACTAAATGACAAGGGGTAAGATAAGACAGTCTTCTATCTCCTCTGAGATAAAGACTGGGGGGGGGGGTTGGAGGTAAATCTTACATATATTCTACTATAAAACAAAATGGAGGATATTACTTGTCAACTAATTTTTTATTTATTTCATAAATATTTCCCAAATACATGTAAAAAAAATTAACAATCATTTTTTAAACTTCTGAATTATAAATTCAAGGATATCATTACTGTTATCATTAATAATAGCCTTTACTTGAAGCTTAAAGGTTTGCAAAGTGCCATTCATATAATCTGATCTCACTTGATATTAAGTACATAAAGAAAGTACAGAGTGATGCCTGAGTATCAAGGTTGTCATGTTAACACTCCTTTAATCAGCTGCTGCACTCCTCAGAGTTACTTCCTGCCTTGTATGTATGACAGGCACGTGACTCAGATGCAATTACCAAACTGTACCTACCCTCTGACCCAGTAATGGGGCTCCTGGGCATATACTGGTCAAAGACAGAAACCAAAGGTCTAATCTACATGAAAATATTCATAGCAGTACTAATGGTGGTAGCAAAAAAAACAAAGTAGGTGCCTATCGATGGAGGGAATGGCTGAAAAACCAAAGCTGCACCATAAAAATTGAGAACCTCGATGTACTAGGATTTTCAGTAATGTAAGTTTGCTCAGACTCTGACCATAACCTTTTGTCCTGCCATGTCTGTCCTCTATTACCTCACTCCCAAATTTGCCCCTTGTCCTCCCTGACACTTGTAGTCTGAGCCTCCTTCCCTGTGCACCAATCCTGCTCTGGGCTCGTGTTCTCCACCTTGCTGATCCTTAAGCATAATGCAACAAAGAGAGCACTGGCTTTAGAGGCACAGGACTTGGGAGGGATTTCCAACTCTGTCACCTAATCCATTGACCAACAAACACTTAATGAGCACCTACTGTGTTCCAGGCACTATGCTAAGTGCTGAAAAATCAAAGAGTCCCTGTGCTTAGTGAGCTTACATTTTACCACAGGAAACATGAGCACACAAACACAGTACATCCATACAGGGTGGTTTGAGGAGGGGGAGCACAAGCAGCTAGGGGGTTAGTGTGGATTGGAATCAGGAAAGACTTTATGGAGAAAGCCAAGTCCTAAAGGAAACCAGAGATTTTGAAGAACAGAGACAAGGAGGAAGTACATTGCAGGCATGGGGCATGGCCAGTCCAAAGGTAAAGGGTCAGGAGATAGAGGGAGCTGTGTAAGTAAAAGGGCTTGGCTGGATCTGGATCACAGCATGAATTAGGAGGAGAAATGTGTGTGACTGACAAGGCAGGAAGGGGGCCAGGTGGTGAGCCCTAAATGCCAAACCAGAGTTTTTATTTGGTTCTAGAGGTAAAAGGTGGCAACTGGACTTCACCCAAGCATCTTAACCTGCCTTGGTCAAAAATGAAGTGAGGACTACTGGAATTGCTAGTTCTTTGGGGCCAGATAATGTTGAAATCTATGATCTTATAAATGTGAAAGATTATTGTACAATACAAAATATGACAAGAAATTCAGAGAACAGAAAGATTGGTTAAGAACTGATACAGTAAAGGGGCAGCTAGGTGGTGCAGTAGATAGAGCACCGGCCCTGAAGTCAGGAGGACCTGAGTTCAAATCTGACCTCAGACCAAACACTTGACACTTACTAGCTGTATGACCTTGGGCAAGTCACTTAACCCCAACTGCCTGAAAAAAAAAATCTTGGGGGGAAAAAAAACCTGACACAGTAAAACAAGCAGAACCAAAAGAACAACACAGGTGACAAAATGAGTAAACGACTGATGGTCCTGGAGAAACCTACTGACCTAATGGCAAAGAGGCAAGCTACTATTAGGACAGGAAACTGTCTACATTGCCAGTGAGTATTGTGTTAACTCTTTCTGGTGATAAGGAAAGGTTCCCTGAAAATTAGTATAATGGCACCTAAAGGCATCACATATATTTTTAAACATAAAAAGGTTATTATGTTACCTTAGAGATGTACACCCTTCCAGCTTTGGAAAACCCAGGACTCAGTTCTTCTGCCTTAAGAAGGGAGACAACTGGGTCAACCACAGGGTCAGTTTGGCCCTCCAGAAGACAACTTCAAGCCAAACCTCTGTTAAGAGTCCCTGACGTCAAGGAGGAAGCCTTTGAATCCCTTCCCGGCTCCCCCTGGAGGACACCACACCAGAACAAGACCATCTGTTTCCGACATTAGAATGGGAAAGCCTGACCACACTGACTCTCCTCCTAACTACCAAGGAATGTTCCTCACCCACTGACAACCTCGCTCCCTCCCCTCTGTCCTCCTCTCCTCTCCTGATACCTTCAGAAAGCTCTGCAGAGCATCATGGACAGTGGCACTGGGAGGGCTCTCAAACAAGGCTCCAGCAGTCTTCTTCTCTAGCCAAGTCAGATGAGATACCTGCCACCAGAACAACAAATTATAACTAAGCTGGGCAGGGAGAGGATGGGGATCACCCACCCCACTGCAACCTGAGACATGCACACCTAACCTCTTAATGATGATTATGCTGAGTGCATAATCAGTGCCTTTTTATTCATTCACTCATTCATTCATTCAGTATTCACCGCCATTCTACAGACTCATGAGTTCCTCCAAAGAAAAAGGCAACGCGACTGGCCCAGGTTATGGCCTCCTACGGTGACCAAAGGCCCTAGGAAGGGACTCACCTGGTAGCACCATCTTCCAAGTAGGAAGTGAGACTTGGGGTTGTCTGGCTGGAGGGCAATAGCTCTATCTATGTGATCCTGGGGAGGAGAAAAAGCAGTTACAAATCAGATCTGAAGGGGCCAAACCCAGAAACCTAGGGGAATACCGAGGTCTCTGAGAAGACAGGGTAGACTTGTGAAGAGCCAGGGAGGCAGCCAGGGCCTTACTGGGGTGTGATTTCCAGAGGGGGAGAGAAAAGTTATTTCTCACCTTGAAGATATAGCCGCTCTGGATACGCCTCTGGATGCCTTCATGCTCAGCCAGCTGACCACATAGTACTGCGTACCTACCAAAGAGGCAACAACAGTGAGCTCAGAATCTGAAGACCAAGTTCATATCGAAAGGCAACATCTCCATGCAAGAGGCCCAGGGCATTTCTCTATGCCCTACCTGCCCTTCCATTGGCTCTCCCAGGGCCTCCATAGCTCCTTCCTCTGCCCCAGCTTGTGTTCTCTATCATATGCTCTGCCCTTGGCTTCCATCTCTCCAGGTCAGAATAAGGGAAGAGAATGAAAATCAAGAACCGACTCAAAAAGTCACTCAACTCTCATACCCTTTGATTCAGTGGTTACCACCAGTTGGTACAAACCCGGAAGGGCCTGAGACAGAGGGAAAGGACCCATATGTACAAAAACATGTACTGATGTAGCAAAGAACTAGAAACAAAGTGTTTGCCATCAATTGAGGAATGGCTGAACAAGCTATTTAATAGGAATGTTGGTGGAATATTATTTTGCCATAAGAAATTAAAGGGACAGTTTCTGAGAAACCTGAGAGGACTTCTGTGAACTGATGCAGAGTGAAGGGAGCAGAACCAAGAGGACCATTGATACAATGGCCAAAATAGTGAAAAAGGAAAAGATTTTGAAAGACTCAACAACTCTTATCGATGCAGTGATCAGTCATGACTCCAGCATGCTTCCAACCTCTTAGGAGAGAGGTGACAACTGCAGGTGCAGAGTGAGACATACATCCTCAGATAGGACCAATTCAGCACAACTTTGTTTTGACGTGACTATGCTTACTTTTCACAAGGGAGGGCTTTTATGGAGGACATCAAGGCAGGGATAGTAATAGTGATATAGAACATGGAAACAAAAGCGCTTTCATAAAACAGTTTTTTAAAAATACACAGAAGATGGAATCAGGTTCAGAAAGTGACAGGGCAGGGCAGTGTCGGCACTACTGTGTATCATGGTAAATTTAACATAAGGTGCTAAGCTTAACGCTACACTAAGACTTTTTGGACACCCTTTACATATTCAGTTTCATCTGCAACCCTCTTTTTCTTACCTGTGTATATGGAAATGTTTGTTGACTCTTAAATTATTAAAAAAAAACAAAACTATGCCAAGATATACATGCACATGTATATATTGAAGATGTGTATGTATGCATATTTACAAACACATGTATATATACACACGTGTGTATATTGTGTGGCTACAGATAGACACACAGATAAATGGATGGATAGATAGAATTTCTAAAAAAATATTTAACATGATTAGCAAGGTCTAAAGTTAGAGCCAGTCCAAATATGGGTCTCAGAAACTACTCATGGAGGAAACAGCTAAAAATGTCATAGAAACTATGGAAAAAGGACAAGATCTTAAGAGAAGTTCCACCATAGGGCATGGAGAGATCTTATGAATAAGGATCAAGAAAGGTCGGCACCTGAACTGAACTTAGAAGGAAACTTGGGCTTCTCAGAGGCAGCTACAAGAATGAGTACATTCCAGGCATGAAGGATGTAGAGCCTATGCAAAAGCAGAGAGGTGGGGAATAGTGTATTCATATGTGAGGACCAGTAAGAAGGCTGATTTGACCGGACCAGAGACACTACTAAATATTTACTGTTATCAGAACTTACTGGGAGCAGCTGGACAAAGAACAAGGAAAATCATTACCCTGCAAACCCGCTCTCCTCGTAAAAAAGGACAGGGAGGCTAAAAGACCTGGTAACTGAGAACCAGAGTAGATGGATATGATGCTCACCAGAAACTGGTGAAACCCTGTCCTCCTCTGTCCCCTTCCCAGACACGTGGACAGCCAAACAGAGGACAGGAAAAGCAAGAAACAAAAACACAGGATAGTGTATTTTTTCACTGAAACTAAGAACACTGGCCCAGGACTCCCAAGACAGTGAATTTCTGACAAAGCTCTGCCCCGTCCGGCTCCCAAGGTTTTGCCTCATGAGGTCATAAATAGGGCTGATTTTTTTTTAACGCCAATAAAAGATTCTATCCCACTAACCATCAGACGTGGCAAGTCTGTTCACTGTGTACAAGGTTCACGTACAGATTGCCCCACCCAAGCCAAAGTCCATCAGTCAGGACTGTGCGCCGGAATCAAGGTGTCTCACTGTAGCTTGGCCAAACAGGTTTAGACATCAGCCACACTCTCCCTGCCCTCCTCAACCCAGCCTGCCCCCACTGACCCCAAAACAGCTCATTTCTCTGAGCCTCATTTATTATGCTGGGTTTCGCTACCTCATTTCCAGGGTTGCCTCAGTCAAAACAAATCAACATACACACACAAAATCCAGGCACTGTCCTGTACAAACAGCACTGCTCCAAAAAAGCAGATCCTTATGGTTTTACAAGGGGCCAAACAAGAAGCCAAACCAAAGCTCTCCTAAAAACCTACAGGCAGAGCTGCCTCTGGTCATTGCCAAGCAAAAAACTGGAAGTCCCAGAATGCCTCTGGTCATGGTGCAGTGAAAGCTGGCTGAGCCAAGGCCCTAAATGAGCCTCCCCATGCACCCATGGTTGAATCTTCCCCCGCTTGATCCCCATAGGACGTATTTACCACTGGTGAGACTCGGCGCTCTCATCTCCTTTCTCCAGGGCAGCCTCCACTTCTTCCTTTCCTAAAAAATAAAAGACAGTGCCAGAAGTTAGCAGCATTTTGAAAAGGATTCTTTCCTACCCGAAGCCCACCAGCATCCTCTTCAAAAAAAAGCAGGGGAGGGAAAGATGCCTGTTGTAGGCCTCACTTTTCCATACTCAGTTGGAGCCAGTTTAGAAATGGCAGGACACACATACATTCTTTACCCTCAAAGAAGTCGTAAGACATCTTCTGCACTCCTCAGGCTCCTCCCAACCCCTAACACTTATCTTTAGTCCCAACTCCTCTCATACCACCCTCCTCAAGAGACCTGATTGAGAAAATGCCTGTGAAGTACTGGGCAAACTTTAATGTGATATGTCAATGTTGGCTATTAGAATGAAAAGGGGAGATAAATCCCAATGATTTTTAAATAGTGACAGGGTTGGGGATTGTTTCTGAAACCAAAAGGTTAAGTATACTGATTAATTAGAACCCTCAAGTAGGAAAAATTGGGACTTGTCAATAGAAAGTCTCTTCAAGAAGAGAAAAAAGCAAAGTATTTTTTTTTAGCTTTTTAAACTTTTAAGTTTAATTATAATTTTCAGGGTTTGGTTGTTTTTTTTTTTAATCTGAGGGCAGTATAAATTCAGCCCAACCTCCTATACTTCTTATAGTACCATTAATGTTCAAAATGTTGAGGACCTAAGTTATCAAAGACAGACACCAAAAAGACATTTTCTTCCTATTACACCAGCATAGGCCTGTCTAAGGGCAAGACAACTTAACAATATGATTTCCCTCAGGTTCCTTTTAGGCCCAGGATTTAGAGCAACCTCACAAATGGCTGACTTTGAAAGTGATCACCCCACAAGGAGGTATCCAGAACCCTGATTCTCGATGTGGAAGCACTGCCTGCTCCCAAGGACAAAAGTTTTTGTGATAAGACTTGATGGATGGATCACGGGAACACTGGGCCAATGGCAGAGAGTCACAGATCTCATGGGCTGAAATAGGAGAATAGGTCACCTAATCCACACTAAATCTTAGTCCCTTCACAACATCCTTAGCAAGTGGTCATTTGGCCTCCACTTGAAGACCCAGGCCTTCTCCTCCCCACTCATAATAAGAGAAATGACTTCACTATCATTTAAGGCACCTGGTTCTACTTTGGGACAAGTATAATTGCCAGAATGCTTTTCCTTAGATTGTATTAAGCCGAAAATCTTCCTATAGATTCTACCCAAAAATCCCAGCGCTGCCTCCTGGCAAGTCTACTAGTTCCAGGATTGAGGCATCAAGGCAGCAGAGTGGATGGTGCTAGAGTTGGGATCAGGAAGACCCAAGTTCAAATCCTGCTTCAGACACTTGCTAATTGTGCAACATCGGACAAGTCACTTAACCGTCCTCCGCCTTGGTTTCCCCGTCTGTTAAATGAGGGGTTGGACTCGATGGCCTTTAAGGACCCCGTACAGCTCTAAATCTTCAATCCCATAACACTTTCACTAGGAGACGAGGTGATTAGGAGAGAGTCACCTCCCTACCTCCACTGTAAAAAATGGGACATTTGCACTAACTACTGTAGCTCATGAGGTGGTGAGGAGAGCATTTTATAAACTATAAGTAAATTCAAAGCAAATATTTATTAAACACCTACTTTGGGTGCTGACCAAGTACAGTTTAGATAAGGGTTGGCCCTGCCATCATGGAGGTTATAGTCCATTATAAAGAGACAACTAACACATAGCAGATAACTACAATAGACATATTATACATACCAGAAACCTAAAGTACATTAGTGAGTGATTTCTCTCATGTCACATGCGTCAGTGGGGAGGAGAGAGATAAAAAGTACAAGGCAGGGTGCAGGTGGGAGGAATCAGGAAAGGTTAGCAGAGTAACACTGCAACATGTTTAAATTCCTTTCAGGTGGAATTTAAAGACTAGGAAGGGTTTCAATAGGAGACATGTAGGGATAGAACAGGCAGTGGTATGGGGGACAGAGCACTAAATACGGATCCAGAGGACCTGGGTCCACAGGCTAGCTCTGCAGCTTCTGTTAGTTTCTTCATCTGTAAAATGAGGGGCTGGATGAGGCCCCTGTGATCAGAGGCAAGCTAAATTTGTTTCTAAAGTTGTATTCTGGAAATGTCTGCCCCATGGGTCTTATGCCCAAATCCTGAAGATACCTACTGTCTAATCAACACGAAGCAGGGATAAGCGGATCTCCCACTGCCTGCATCTCAGATGGAGAAGCCAGGGTCCTTGGTGGTAGTGATCTGCCTTAGGCCAGTAGCTGAGATAACTCTCTCCCAGCCTAACACTGCCCCAGCCCCTCTGAATACTAACCACGCTGTGCCATGCATATACTTGCTGGGTCGGTTCTTTAGGCCATTGTGCATTGTAACAGCACACTGGATTTGGGATCAGAAGACCTGGACCAAATTCTGGCTGTGCTACCTCCTCTATCTGTATGACCCCGGGCAGATGACAACTTCTGTGGGCTTTGTGGTCATTAGACTAGAAGATTCTTCTAGGTCTAGAGCCACCATCCAAGGTCACCCTTCTTTCCCCTGTGAGTGCTCACCACTTTGGGCGTATGACTTTTTCTCATTCATCCCCTCAGAGAGGTCACACATGTCACTGTAGGCCCGGGCCAAGCGCCATAGAAAGTCTTGTCGACTTCCATACTGTGGATGGAACAAAAGAGTTGAAAGCAGTTTTTACCCTGCATGCAGGGTATCAGGGATCCCCTGCTCTAGCCACTGTGAGATGCTTATGCTGGGGTGAGCAAGGAGGCCACAGAGCTCCCAAGCCTATGTCACAACCCTCACCCAGTGAGACAATCCTCAACAGGTAAATGAAAATGAAACTTAATGGGGTGTATGTAGTACCCTAGGATGAGGTCATTTCCTCCTGATCACTAAAAGGAGTCAAACCCAGGCAGGGGTGATGAGATGGAGGACACCTTTAGTTAAACATTTTGCTAACAATCCCAAAAGGTCAGATCTCAAACTCTCTATTCCACTCCCCACTTCCCCAGCCCAAAACAGAAGGTCTGTCTTTCCAAACCTGCAATGCTGCATGGTGTCCAAAGGCCTAGGCAATATACACGGGGAGATGGGAAATGAGCCTACAGAGGGGGAACAGCCTACAGAGGTCCAGTCCTAAGCCAGGACAGGGAAACTTAGTCCACTCCAGGTGTAGCTTGAGAAGGGCTGCACAAGAGTGGAATTTTATCCTGGTTTTCTTTTGAAGGGTTTTGGTTTCATCACTCTTCTCTGAACAGGTAGAAAGAATGATTCAGAATGCCCTCTCTCGCTCTCATTTCAATGCTCCTTCAAATGGGACAAAAAGGCTGAAGCTTGGGCTCTAGGCACTGTGGTAGGAGAGGGAACAGGATGGGGCAGAGAACTAAGGGCAAAAGAAGGATGCCAAATGCTTTTACAGTTTTCTCCTCTACGCCATCCTAGGGCCAACTACAGAAAGAAGCTCAGTCTCCTTGGAGGTGGATTTTCTACTGTGACTCACACCTGATGTGGGGGACACTGTGCTTCAAGAGCAGGCCCGGCAACACTTGCCACAAACCACACTCGCCTTGCGAACCAGCCGTGCCCGGCTGCCCAGCGGGGGTGGGGAGGGGAGCCTTACCGCCAGCTTGTTGTTGAGGAGCCGCTGGAAACCCTCCTGTTTGCTCTGCTTGTCACCCAGGTGCATTTCATCCGCCTGCCGCAGCAGCAGGAGCAGCTCCTCTCCACCTGCAAAGTCCACGGGCAGCAGGAGGGAATCCCCATCGCCGGTCAGGTCCTGGGAGTCGCTTCGACCTGTTTTCACTGTTTCACAGCTTACTTCATCTTCATCCTCCTCACTCTCCTTTTCTGTCTCCCAGTCATAGTCAGACTCTGCATTGGCTGTTGTATACCTTGGGTAGAAAGCACATTGGACAACATCACTCAGCCAGACACCCTGGGTCCCACAGATTCTCCCCCAACCAGTGCACCTATGTCTAAGGCCACAGAGTTGGTCAATAAGCACTTAGGTGCCCACCGTGTGCCAGGCACTGCGCCAAGCATGGGGGGGGAACAGTCTGTTCCCTGAAGGAGTTCACAGTCTCAGGGGAGAGACAACAAGCAAACAAACAACTATGTGCAAACAAGATATGTTCAGGATAAACGGGCTAGTGTCAGAGGGAAGGCACACAGATTAAGGCTTCCTGCAAAAGGCAGCACTTTCACTGAGACCTGAAGAAAGGCAGGGAGTGGAGAGAAGGAGGAAGAGAGCTCCAGGCGTGGGTGTCAGCCAATGAAGAGCCCAGAGCTGGGAGATGGAATGTCATGTGCACAGAACAACAAGGAGGCCAAGGTCACTGTGCTGCAGAGTATATGGAGAAGAGTAAGGGGTAAGGAGGCTGGAAAGGCAGGAAGGGGTCAGCTTATAAAGAAGGGCTTTAGAAGCCAAGCAGAAAATTTTACATTTAATCCTAGATGCTGCTGCAGTCTATGGAACAGTGGGCTGGCATGGTGAGCCCCACACTTTAGGAAGATCAATTTGACGGGCTGAGTGGAAGATGGACTGGAGTAGGAAGAGACTTAAGCCAAGCAGGCTTACTGCAGTAGTCCTGTCATGAGATGATGAAGGTCTGCACCAGGGTGGTGGTGGTATCAGAGGAGAGGAGCAGGAGCGTTTGAGAGACATAGAAGTGACGGGTCTTGACAAGTGAATGGATGTAGGAAACACCCCACTGATAGTATACTCTCCTCAAAGGGGCTAACACTTATTCAGCAGATCAGAGGCAGATATGCCTCTAAAATTAATACCTTGGTGAAAAGGCCAGGAGAAAATACACCAGTCCTCTCCCTATGGAGGCAAGGAGGTACATAAATATAATATAAAGCACTGTAAGAAGACTCCTCCCAGAAGTACAGTTAGGAGGTTTGTTCAGCTGCTTCCTTAGTTGTCACCCCGTAAGCTAGGTACATTTAGCCCTGGATTCTAGTCACTAAGACAATATGCTTTCTGCTTAGCTCAGGGACTGCAACCTTCCAGTAACAAGATGGCTCCACCCAGCTGATGCACATAGATTCGTGTTTTCCCATGTGCCTGGGGAATGGAGTCACAGCCGTTAACAGAATCTCAACAACTTTGACCCAGGAACTGACTTTCTCAAATTCAGGAAGTCACAAAATGCTACAATCTATTATGGGCCCTGCTTGCTTTGAAAACACAGGCTCCTGGGACAGAGACTATCCAAGGAAAACAAGAGGTCAAGAAAGGCCTTAAGATCCTAACAATGCCAGAGACCTAAGAATATTCAGTTCCTTTCAAAGCTAGAATTGGGAGCACAGACCAGCCTGGGTTTACAGATGAGTAAAAGCAGTTCAAGAAATCTATAACCCATTTCTTTCATCAGAAATACTAAAGTTTTGAAAACAGGGATTTTACAGAGTTTTGTTGGATAGCAAAGAGCTGATACCAATCTCCATGTGGACCCACAGACCACTATCCTTGTCTCTTACTACTCACTCAGCATCCTCTAAGTTCTCTATGATACTTCTTGGGCCCTTGACTGAATGTATAATAAGGCTATATATATAGTAGGCTTTCCTTCACTCCCTCCTACCCTCTTCGTCAGACTTCTGTGACTACCTTCTTTGGGACAAAGCAGCTTAATCTGGAGTGTTTGGTCATGTCAGAGCTGTGGAAATTAAAATTCCTTCTGGACACAGTGCCCTGTCTCTACAATTTGCTTTCTTTGTGATGAAAACTGAAATTCATGTTTTAAGGGCTGAAAAACCCTCAACAACAGAAAAGAGTTCATTTAATAGATAATTACTAAGAATCTACTATGTGCTGGATGCTGCGTGGCCTCGTGAGTGATAGATGGCTAAGACATGGTCCCTGCCCTCAAGAAACTTTCAATCTAATAGAAGAGAGAACATAAGTACAGAAATAACTAAATACAAGTCAGTATGTGGCTAGTGTCATAAGAACAGTTTAAAGAGCTATAAAAGTTCAAAGGTGAGAGAACATTTCAGGCTGGAATGATCCGGGCGGACTTCATGGAAAAGATGAAAAATCTGAGCTCAACCCTGAAGACAGAGTGGAATTTCAGTAGACAGGACTTAAGCTGTCTGTTTCGCAGTGCCCATGAATGTGAATTTACCGTCCACCATTGGGAAGCCTACCTCTCTCACATCTTAACTGTTCATTCCTAGAACCCACGAGAGAGTTCAGAGTTTTGAAGGATTAGAACCAAGACGATCCAAATAAATCCTCTCAATTCCCTTACGGGAAAAATGATGTATAATATCTAAAGCACGATCTTCCCTTGGCTCTCCTTATTCAAAGTCATTCATAAGTTTGTGGTCTGTCCCAAGAAAGAAATTACTCTCCAGAGTCTCCCTTTCTGCCCAAGTGCACTGACTGTGGTGGAAGCACTCCCTGACCACCGACCTAGATATCGGGCCAAAAAATCAAACCACATGGCTTCCAATGACCCATTTATTCCATAAGCCAAAGGGTCAGCCATCTTGCTGACAATTCAGACTAATTCCAGGAGAGCCACATCTTCCCTCAGGAGAGGGACTACTGCCAGTCTGTTCCCTGGGGGTAAATTTACTACCACAGAGTACACCAGTTAACTCACCTGGCCAGCTACCAAGGAACAGGTCACTGTAAATATGTCCTTGGCCTTTGGTCTTCTCTTTCCTATAATTCTAATTTGTAAACCACATTGGCTTTTACTGGCTTTAGAATAAGCCACTATTTGTAAAGCTTTTTACAATCATCATTAGGTGTTCCAAGTTCCATTTTCTGAACTCTTGACAAAACTGTGCCTTCTGGGCATGGTTCCAATTGTCAAACTGTCCAGTTGTCATCCAAAATGCACAACATGGGCTCTCTGACTCTGCCACTCCAGCTTCATATTACTCATAACAGTACATTTCTTAGAGCTAGCCCTCTGATCGTTGAACTCTGTGCCACTAACGTTTGTGATACTGGAAGAAAAGGACTTTGTTCTTCAGTAGCTTGTCAGGATACTCTTCAGTCTGTCTACCTGGAACAGACAACCTTTGACTGTAATTCCCAAATGGCTCAATTCTAGATCCTGTCTTCTAATTTCTATCCCTAGCTTTTCCCTTCCATAATATTCTAGCTCCACTCTCATTAAGGCTCCTTTCCCACCAAAACATTTATGTACCCTAGGAAAAGTTTGGAAATTACAATCACACATTACTACTGTCCACCAGAGGTTTTTAAGTCTTTACTGTCAAACATATGGCTTGACATAACAGAAAATTAATAATGGTATTTGTATACTCTTTTGTAGTTTATAAAGTACTTAACATATTTTATCCCATTTGGTACAACAACCCTATGAAATAGGTAGTATAGGTATGATCCCATTTTTCAGATGAGGAAACAGGGACAAAGAAAGATTAAGTGACTTGCCTAAAGCTTCACAGTTAGAGTAACTGAGTAATACAAGTAACAGAGTCATAATTCAAACCCAGAACTTCCAACTCTAAATCCATTACTCCTTCTACTAGATAGCCTGTGCTGAGGAGAAATGTGTTTTCTAGCATGAAGCATCTTCGGGTCCAGTAGTGGTAGGCAAACTACCAGAGCAAGCAGGGCCACCTCTCTAAACCTTCAGGACACACTCAGTCACAAGTATAGCTTGGTCAGTCATGGCAACAAATAGAAAATGGCAGGTGTCTGTCAAGACAACAGCTTATCAAGCAACTAAAAATATGTATTGTTAGCCTTTTTTACAAAAATCACCAGAAACACCAACATCAGTATGACATGAAAGGGGGCAAAAGATAGTTGGCATTTTCCTGTTGTCTCTTTTGTCCATCTGTGTGCTCCCAATAAATGGGACCTAGGACACAGAAAACATGCTTTTCTGTAGATAAAAGTCTCTTGAACTCCTGAGAGAATAGTGGTCTCCATCACAACTACCTATTTTATCCAAGAGCACTGGTGAGATTTATTCCCCACAGCTTTTTCCTTACCTACACAGGCTCTAAAGGGAGGAACAAGGACATAGTTAAAGAAGCCACCAATTCTAGTGATTCTAGAGTCAAGCAAGTTAATGGGCAAGAATGACCAAAGTCTAGTGCCTTGTTTAATTTTTATTTTACTCTTTCCATTAATTTCTTGGCCAAGCATTTTGACCCTGATATTCAATTAAAAGCAGTACGGCTTGCCACTCTTGGCCCAGAAAAAGTCAAGTAAATGGGCAGGTTTCTAGAAGTTCTGTTAGGTTGGTAGCAGTGAATAAGAAATTAAAGGAAGAAACTCCATGTATAGTAGTTCTAGGATTCAATTGTGGAGGATGTTCCAACCTTCTTAAGGGTAATTTTCCCTGCAATTTTTACCAATATGGTAAAAACCACAGCGGTTGTTTAGAAAACTCAATAAGAAATACAATGGTAGAAAGCAATGCCACAAATCAGCTAAGTAAACAAATCAGCTGTTATGATCCTGACTTGGCCTATCATTCAAACAAGGCCTGACTTTACCTCCATCACAATGCCTTCCTTAATAGAAAGATAAGATAATCTATAATGTAATTAAGATAAACAAGTATAAGAAATGTGGGAAAAGGCATTAATAATGGAAAGTAAAACCAGAAGAAGAGACTAAACCTAACTACAACTACGTAAGAAGAAAAGCAAATGGAAATCATCAGATTGGCAAAGTTGACAAAAGGATAAAGTGACGGCTGTTGGAGGAGCTACAAGAAAAAAGGCACACTAAAGCACTGTTGGTGGAGCTGTGAATACCTGGTACAACCGTTTTGGGAAACAACTTGAACTATGCCCCCAAAGCCAGTAAACTGTGTTTACCCTTTATTTAACCCAGTGATACCACTACTCAGTTTATATCCTCAAAGAAATCAAAGAAAGAGGAAAAAGACCCATGTGCACAAAAATGTTTATAGTAGCTCTTTTTGTTATAGCAAATAACTGGAAACTAAGACAAGCCCATCAATTGGGGAATGGATGAATAAAATACATTAAATAAATATAATGGAATATTACTGTGTCATAAGGGAGACAAAAGGTATAGTTTCAGAGAAACCTTGAAAGATGTGTATGAACTGATGCAGTGAAGTGAGCAAAACCATCTCTAACTAGCAAAATAATAGCATAACAATCTATAAATAACAACGTAAAGAAAAACAACTTTGAAAGGCTTAAAAATCTTTTCACGTTTCCCTGATAAAGCTATATAGGGAACTGATTCAAAATTATAAGAATAAGAGACATTCCCCTATGGATAAATGGTAAAGAAATATGAATAAGCAATTTTCAGAGAAGAAATCCAAGCAATCAGTAGCCATATAAAACTGCTCTAAATCACCAATTAGAGAATTGCAAATTAAAACATCTCCGATATTCTACCTCACACCCATTTGATTGTCAAAGCTTACAAAAGAAGGAAAAATACAAATGCTGGAGAGACTATGGGAAAACAGGTATATTAATGCATTGCTGGTGGAACTGTAAACCAGTCCAGCCATTCTGGAAAGCACTTTAAGTATACCCAAAAAGTTATTAAACTGTGTATACCCTTTTAACCAGTGATAACAGTACTATGTCCACACCACAAAAAAATCAAAGATAGAGGAAGAGGACCCATATATACTTTTGTATTTTGTATTTCTAGCAACTTGTTTGTGTTGGCAAAGACCCTGACAACTGAGGGGGTGCCCTTCAACTGAGGAATGGCTGAATGACTTACGGTATATGAATATGATGTATTACTATTTTGCTGTGAAAGATGATAAAGAGGTTGGTTTCAGAGAAACCCAAGAAGACTTGTATAAACTGATGAAGAATGAAGTTAGCAGAACTAAAAGAATGATATATACAGTAACAACAATGTTGTAAAGACAACTTTGAAAGACTTAGAAACTCTGATCAACACAATGACCAACCACAATTTCAGAGGACTGATGATATAATCCATGTCCTGTATTACAAAGGAGATAGACTAGGAGTAGATTGAGGCAATTTTTTTTGGATGTGGTCAAGATAGGAATTTATTTCGCTTGATGAAGCAAGTTCTCACTTTCTCAGTAGGGGTAGAGTGGAAGAGAGAAAAGGCAGAACTACATGAAAATAAAATAAAATTTAATTTGAAAAAAAGACTTGAGGATTCTGACCACTGCAATGACCAATCAAGATTTTAGAAGAACAACGATGAAGCATACTTCACAATTCTTGACAGAACTAAGAACTAAAGGCTCAGAATGAAACACATATTTTTGCATATGATCAGTGTGGGAATCTGTTTTGCTTAACTGTGCATATTTGTTACAAGTGTTTTTTTCTTTTTTTTTTCCAGTTGGAGGGAGGTGAGAAGAAAAATACTTGTTAACTGAAAAAAGGTAAAAATTAATTTTTTTTAAAAAGTGAGCAGAACAATATATACAATAACAGCAATATTATAAATAAAAAAAAAAACCAGCAACCTTAAAGACTTAAGAACTCCATTGCAATGACCAACTAAGATGACAAAAGATAGATAATGAAGTATGTTATCCACCTCTTGGAATCAAAGTATAGAATAAGACACCCATTTCATTAGATTGTGAGCATCTTGAAGCCAGGAGCTATCTTTTGTCCTTCTTTCTATTCCCAGCACTTAGCAGGTGCTTAATAAATGCTTATTGACTGGCATGTGCAGATAGCTAAAGTGGGAATTTTTTTTGCTTGACTGCATATTTATTACATAGGTTTTGTTTTTCTTCTTTTTCCAATTTATGTAGGATTGGGGGAGGGAAATGAGAAAAAGAGAGAAATTAAGTATAGGGTAGTCCATAAGAAAGAAAAACAGCATTTTTTTTTTTTTAACGTACAGAAGAGAACAAAAGATCAGAAAGAATCACAAACAGGACAGCTTTGAAAGTTACATGTTGAATTTATTATATATTTTAAAAGAAAAGCAAACTGTACATAAGAGATTTACAATCTCATGTGCATTCCTCTTTTTCTATTCTATTACGTATATGGAAATGCCTATTTTACTTGGCATTTAAGTTCAAAAATTTTTAATGAAAAGGAATGAACAAAAAATTCTAGAGTGACTAAAATGTTACAACAGTTTGTTTATCTATCAGAATTCATTTAAATGTAAATTGTTACAAGGAGGTTTGTGTTGATGTTTAATGTTAAATTCATAACACAATTTAATTTTGATCATTAAAAGCCACAAAAGAAAAGGGGCTATTAGTCTCAAGACTAAACACTGGCCACTGAGAATGCTAGATTTGGTGGGAGCCAAAGACAGTTTCTACCATTAACCACAAAGAAAAGGGGACACAAAATTCAGACCTGGCCCATGGGACTGAAGTGTCTACATCATTATCATCGATTTCAGGTTTAAAAATCTTCAAGTTTTTTAAGAACAGAAAATTCAGACCTAATTCTTTCAAATGAAGCGTCTACATCATCATCATCATCATCTAATTAAGATTTTAAAACCTTTAAGGTTTTTAATGACACAAAATTCAGGCCTGACTTTTAGGACTAAAGCATCCATATCATCCTCATCTTCATCATCATCATCAATTTAAGGTTTAAAAACATTAAGGTTTGCAAAGCACTTTACATGTGATCCTCATAACAACCCTGTGAGGTAGGTGCTATTATCCCCATTTTACAGATGAGGCTGAAGGAGGTTAAGAGCCTTGCCCTCACTCACACAGTAAATGTCTGAGGCAGGATTTGAACTCAGGTTTTCCTGACTCCAAAACTCATATTCTATCCACTATGACACCTACCTGTACAAACTACATGGTGGTTTGCCTTTGTTTTTTTAAAGCCTTGAATGAGTTAGGAGAAAGAGCTGTTAGCCACTCTGCTATTTCCCAATGCATTGTATTGGCTATAATTTGACTCAATGGATCATAAGAACAGGCACTGCTGCTCCAGATTCCAAAGGAGTAAGTTTCTGTCACTTCTTGTTCAGACGTGTCTGACTCTTTGTGAGCCCAATTAGAGTTTTCTTAGCAAAGATATTGGAGTGGTTTGCCATTTCCTTCTCCAGCTCAGTTTACAGATGAGGAAACTGAGGCAAACAGGGTTAAGTGATTTGCCTAAGGTCACACAGCTAGTAAGTGTCTGAGGCCAGATTTAAACTTAGGTCTGCCTGACTCCAGGCTGGAAAACTTCTATTACTACAAAGTGTTAAGGTAACACAGTAAAGTCTTCTATGGGAAGAAGTTTCTACTCAAAGAGAAAAGGAAGCATGTACAGTGTTATAAAAAGTAACCTGCAATATTGTTGCACTACAGGAAATTATAAATATGAAGAATTCATAGAAATTTGGGAAGATCTGTATGTGAACTTAAACGGAACAAATGAAAAAGAACTAGGAGAATACTATAATGTAATGACTACAATAATGTAAAGAAAAAAACATTTGAAGACTTCAGAATTCAGATCAATTCAATGACCAGTATGTCTGCCACTTCGAGGTAGAGAGGTGCAGAGTAAGGTCCAGGATACACTTTCAGAAATAGCCAATGAGTTGATTCGTTTTGCTTAACTACCTGCACTCTTTTGTTACAAAGGAGGTTCTGATGAGAGAGAGGGTGAGGAGGGTATTTAAAAAAGAGCATCAATAAAACTTTGTCCCCCAGAAAAGGTTCTTTTCTTACATGGTCCCTCAAAACCCTGGTTTGTGACTAAAATCGACAGCAGCCCCCAGCTAGGATGCCATGGCTCTCCCAATTCTATAAGGAGCATATGACTCACCCTCCCTCGCTCTCTCCTTCGGTCAGAGGCGGTCCAGAGTTCGCACTGAAGTAGATGGAGCTCGAGCCGGTGGAGTCTCTTCTTTCCCTGTTGAATGGATACCTTCTCCTCCGAGTCACTTTTTGGTTCTCTTCTATCTGGGACCTGAAAAGTAGGACCCATTCCAGAGGGTCAAACTAGATCCTACGGACATTTATTCTACCTATACTACCACTGGTGGAGAATGAGAGACAAACACAATCTACATGCGCTGACAGTCTGTCCCAAAGGCCTGTTCTAGTAAGAGAATGAGTTCAACAGTTCCCTTTTTCTCAAGAGTGGTCTATTCTAACAACTCAAAGCTTACGACGGTTTGGCGGGTTAAGTGGGATTCTTGCCAAATGCCCTTTTGAGATTCAGTGTAAATGGCTCAACTGGTATAAAAAGAAAACTTAACCTGGATCCCCAAATGCCCAATCATGAGTGCCACCCTAATCCTGGATTAGAAGTTCTCTGAGGGAAAAAAAAAAAGAAAGAAAGAAAGAAAAGAAATATGGTCTAGCACAGACAACAAAAGCTAAAGGAACTGCCCAGTGTCAGTCATCCAGTACTCACTTGACCTCCCCTACAATCTCCCCAGCAAGAGCCCGGAGGCTATTTCTGAGTTCTTCCACCTCCTGTCGAAGCTCAGTTAGGCCGCTCAACACAAAGTCCAGGCGATCCAGCACCTCCTCTTGCTTTTCCCTTGACATGGTGGGAACAGACACAGCATCACCAGCCTCCCCTGGTGCTGCCCGCAAGAGCATCACTAAAGCATGAGAGATAGGAGACAAAGTTTACAGTCTAGAATGAGACAAGGAGGCCTTTACATTTTCTTGCCCAAGTAAGACAACTTTGTTCCAACAAATCACTGGCTTCATTACTATCTTGTATCTAATAGCAGTGACATAGATCCATGCTAGAATCAAGTCCTCTGATGATCTGACAAGTGTTTGCAAGAAAAAAATATTTTCTCAGAGTACCAATAACCTGTCCTGCACATCTCTAGTATCACACCATCCCTGATCCACTTTCACAGCTAAAAGTCTAGTGAAATTAGCAAGAGGATGCCTTAGGGTGCTGCTTCACATAATGAGAACTTCTAAGCCAAGAAAATCAAGTCCTATTCCTTCTCACCATGATAGAGGCCAAACAAGCCAAAAAAAAAAAAAAAAGTGACATCTACTGAAAGATGTACTAAAGATATCCCTTGCCAACCCGATGGGTTAAGATGGTATCACAGAGCCCCAATAAATTGACTTTTGGATTACACAACAGGTTGATGCCAATTCCAAACTACTTAACACACACTTGGATGAGTAAATGTATTGACCTAACTGCTGAGATGCCAGATGCTAAAACAGGAAAGAAACCAGTATGGCAGGCACAACAGAGCTGGAAATAAACCCTCTGTGTTACTAGTAACCCAGGAAGCTTATAGGTTACACAACATGCTCAGCAATGCTCAGGAATGTTGGGCGACAAAGACATCTTGGCTATCTGCCACTATTTCCCAAACCATAGCACAGAAACAGCCCTCCTAATGGTCAACCACAGGTTGCTGTGAGAGTTCCACAATCCTGTACTAAGTCTAAGATTACTACCCTGTGATAATCTGCCACCAAATGTATCACAAGACTATACTCTGAGGGCTTCTAATGCTTTTTCCCACTTGAGCCACCTAAAACAGATCTGCTATTGTTAACAAGGTAACAAGGTCTGACACTTTTCCCTAGTAATGTGATATGAGGTGGTCTGAAAACTTAACTCCATTATACCAGTATCAAGGGAGTGGCTACTTGGCCTTCATCTGCCAAGATGCTTTGCTAGAGCATTAACAGCATTACCCTCTGACTTGGAATGTAATACCCTCAAACCCCAGCAGAGGGAAGAGCATCCCAACCCTTGGGGTTCTATACAAACAAAAAAGCCTGTCACCCACAGCAAATTAATGTTCTGACAATGGAAAGCAAGCAATCTGGGGGAGAGTTCTAACACTCTAACAAATGTCAGGGTTCCATTTACCAATCAATCAGGGCAGAATATTACCTACACTTCATTTAAAAAAAAAAAAAAAAAAAAAAAAACAAGGTAGAAAAAGTCCAAATGTCTAAAAAGTGAAACTGACTCCCAGTGAAACCTTAGGAAGTTAATAAGAATCAGAAGGTGCCTTATAAATCATCTTGACCAGTCTCAAGCTTTTATAAGAAATAATTTTTAATGAGAAAACTGGGATCTAGAGAGAAGGAACACAGCTAAGACTATGCAGCTAATGAGCTGGGATTTCAACACAGGTGTCCTCTGACTTCAAGACTATCAAACTTCAAAATGAGATTACAGCCAAAATTAGTAAGAGAATAAATTACTTTAAAAATACCTTAATTCACCTTAAATAAAGAGGTAGCATTGTGTAATAGAAAGACTACTGAATACCAGTCTAGGACCCACTCTGCCACTAACCTGGCTAAGAAAGTCACAACCTCTCTGGGCCTCAAGAGCCTCATTTGTAATGAAAATTAGATTGGTGATCTCCAAAGTCTCTTCCAACACTAACATTCTCTGATAAATTAAATAATCAGGATTGTTTTAATACATACAAAACCCACTTTTCCTTCTGCATTTTTCTGGGCTTCCTTTCTCCTGTAATATACACCCACACAGCATCAATCTGGGACTTAAAACACCTTAATACTTGTTGCCAAAACTAACAATGAAAACTATGCAATCTTTTCAACACCTTTCTACTTTTCCAGGGTTATGAGAGAATGGAGATAAAAGGTTGAAGTCTTTCACCACCCCTTTCCACCTGAACAAGATGCCAGCAATTGCACTAGGCTTTGAAGATGGGATTAAAAATCAGGAGACCAGCATTTGACACCACCTTTGCTACTGACTGAGTGACCTTAAGTATGTTATATTCAACCTAAACCAACAATCATGTATTTGGGACCAATTGTGTCAATCTCTCTTTTCCTGGGCTCTTTTTTATACTTGTGAAATGGGAATACATTCAGGAATCTCTTTTCCTCTCCTTCTATTTATTGGGCCCCAATAACTCAATACACAGCAAGTTATTTTAAACATGTGAGATCAGTAATTACAGCCAGTTTTTAGTTATGGAAAGACGAAAAATACTATCCACCTCTAGAGAAAGAATTGATGGAGTCTGAATGCAGCTTGAAGCATAATTTTTTCCCTTTTATTCTTGCTTTTTTTTTGCAACATGGCTAATATGGAAACGTTTTGCATGATTTCACATGTATAATTGATATCACAATTCTTGCCTTCTTAATGAGTGAGGAAGGAGTGGGAAAGGGGAGAATGTGGAACTCAAATTTTGTTTTAAAGAATGTTTAAAATAAGTAATTTTTAAGCATTAAAATAAAAAATAATGCTGCGAAGGCAGAATGAGTTCTATTCTAGGGTCAACAAATAAGCTTTTCAAGTCCTCCCAAATAAGTCAAGCGTTCTGGACCTCCAGCCCTCCCTCGGCCGAGAGGCCGGCCATGCCTGACCACAGGTTGGTACACCTCGGCCAAGCGACCGGCCCCCTAAGGCCAAGCGCTCCGGGGGGGGGAGAAGCCTTGGCAGTGCCCGGGGTGGGACGGGGCGCGCCTACCCCGGCGGTGAGGCTCCAGGGTTCGGGTGTAGCCCAGAGAGTTGGACGCGTTCCAGTTACCGCCATGGCTCTGGGTCCGTTTCCTCCGGTGGATGTAGAAGGCACAGAGGAGTCCTAGGCCCGTTGCAGCCCCGAGCACCAGCCCGAGCCCGGAGCGAGCGCCCCCCAGGACCCCCGGTCTAGACATGCTGCACCTGCAGGGCGAGGGCAAGGAGGGGTGAGGAGCGGGCCGCTGCCCCCAGCCCCGGACACCCCCCCGGCCCCGCTGCCCCGCCCAGCCCGCTGCCTCCCGGGAGCCCGCCCCGCAGCGGCCCCGGCCCCGGCCCCGGCCCATCCTCTGGGAGCCCCCGGAGAGGACGGATGCTTACCCGGCCTCCAGACACCATAGCACCGCTGCAGTCACCCTCCGGCCAAGGTCCCGCGGGAACGAAGTCACGGAAAAGACTCACCGCCCACCCCACGCTTCGCTCCCTACCTACCTCCCCATCCACCTGACGGCGGCAGCCGCGGCGGCGGCGCTAACAACGGCGCCGAGAGATGACGTACGAGAAGCCCCGCCCCAGCTCCCTCAGGGGGCGGGGCCTGTGGGGAAACGTCGAGGGGAGGGGATGAGAGGAGGACGGGGAGAGGAGGGGGGAAAGGAAGGGGAGAGGGGAGAGAAAAAGGAACTGAGCTAGGAGAGGGACTGAGAAATACGGAGGGAGGGGTGTCAGGGGATGGAGCTCTGTTTTCTCTGGGTAATGCCTTTTTTTTTTTTAACATTCATTTTTTTTACATTTTGAGTTCCAAATTCTCTCCCTCCCTCACCCACTGAGAAGGTATGCGATATGATATCAATTCTGTGTGTAAAGTCGTATCTCCTGTTTCTCTGTCTTTTTACCCTGTCCTTCCTCAAAAGTCTATTTTGCTTCTGCCTCAGGCTGATGCTTGGGAAACCTGGCAAATTCTCCTAAATCTTGGAGTCAGAAAACCTAAATCCCAAAGCCAGGCCTGGTGACCAAGGGCAAGGTCACTTAATTTCTCTGAGCCTCAGTTTCCTCCCCTATAAAATGGGGGTGATAAAATTTGCAGTACTTGCCTTTTAAGATTTAAACCTTTATAGGATTAAAAACCTTTGTAAACCTTTGAAAATGTCAGATATAAATGTGGGACACAGATCAGGAACTGAGCTGGAATGGTCTCATTGAGAGGGATTGGGGCAGTAAAGCTGACTCTGACCTCCTTGCCTCCCAGTGACCCTGAGTTGCCTTATCCCCAGCAGGTCCCTGCCCTGGGCAGGATATGCCTAAAGCATCTCAATGCTGGCCCTCAGCCCAGGCCTTCTGCCTACCCCTGTCCCTACCCCTCCCCAGGGCCTTTGGTGAAATGGAATTTCATCATCTATAGGAAGCTTTACTTATGAGATCTCATTTGATCAGTTGCAAGGGCAGTTGCAATTTTTTACACCTCTGGTAAATGATGCTTGGCTGCTCCTGACCCCAGATGCCTCAGCAAATGCTCCAGGTAACTTGGATACCCCAACTCAATTGGTCCCAGGGGGACTCCCAAGTCTAAAGGAACAAAGGAAGAAATTTAAAAAAAAATTTTTTTTTTAAGTTTCTAAACCAGAAGACAGTTGATACAGGCAGCAAATGCCCTGCTGGGGTAAAAAGAAGAACGTCAAACTACAGATTTGCCCTTATGCAACCCAGAGTTATTGATGCAGGACTGTTCAAAGATGAGTTTAGATTCGTGTTCCTAACAGCTGGGTGACCTTATGTGAGGCCAGAGGTAAGCAGGAACCTTAGCACAAGAGAGAGAGACTTCAGAGCATGGTCAGTTTGGGCTTCTTGATGTTTGGACTACAATGTGACTGGCCTCTCTTTCTGCTCAGGAACAGAAATGCTTTTCTTGGGGGGAAAAAAAGGATCTAATGACCTCCACCAGCTGGATGCTGTGGAGAGCTCTAGGCAAAGAGGTAAGTAGCTCGGGTTGAAGAATAGTTGACTGACCCTGCCATCAGCTGGCAGCTGTGGAGTTGCTATAGGAGGATGGGAATAAAGCGCCACCTGCTGGAAGTTGTGGAGAGCCATGGTAGGCACCAGACTGAAGCCTCAGAATGGAGTATATAGCTTTTTGGACGCCCTGCTCAGTGCAGGACTGTAAGAAGATGAGGCTGTTGAGGTCTCTGGGCAAAGTTTCGCTCACTGGCAACTGTCGATATTTTCCTCGAGTTCTCACTGCTCTATTTGTTTTTCTTAACTTGTAAATAACCTTTTTATTCTTTGGATTCTGTCCTTGCAAGGGGAATAGGTATTACATATAATTTAGTGAGGGTACCTGATTTTCTGAGTGGGGGCGATGAACCAAACTGGAGAGGTGAGAAATTCCCTGAAGTGTACCCAAATCTTGTGTGTCATCTGAGAGCCTCTAACACAGAAATTACACTAACATTGCTTAGGTAAACAATATGGGGGGAATGGTTGAACAGGTTGTGTGGTATATGATAGTAATGAAGTACTATTGTGCTATAAGAAATGATGGGCAGGATGAGTTCAGAAAAACCTGGAAAGACTTACATGAACTGATATAAAGTGAAGTAAGCAGAGCCAAAAGAACATTGTACACAGTAACATCAATATTGTACAATGATCAACAGTCAATGACTTAGCTATTCTCAGCAATACAGTGACCCAAGACAATCCCCAAGTACTCATGGGGAAAAATGCTATCCAGCTCCAGAGAAAGAACTCAGAATCTGAATGCAGATTAAAGCATGCTATTTTTCACTTTATTTTAAAATTTTTTTTCTTTTGGCCTGTTTCTTTTTTCACAACATGACTAATATGGAAATATATTTTACATGATTGAATATATATAACCTATATTAATTGCTTTCTGTCTTGGGGGGTGAGGATCGAGGGAGAAAATTTGAAACTCAAAATTTTTAAAAACTGAATGTTAAAAATTGTCTTTACATGTAATTGGGAAAAATAAAATATTATTTATAATAGGAAAACAATACAGGCATTATTATCCTGTTGCACACATGAGGAGACTGAGGCTCAAAAAAAAGTGACTTGTTCAAGGTCACACAACAAGCAGCAAAGCCAGAACTGGACCCCAAGTCTTGTAGGGCTCTTTGTGACTGGGGCTCTGCCACTTACTAGCTACTAAGTCATAGAACCCCTCTGAGTCAAATCTCTAAAATGGGGATGAGACATTCCCTACCCCACTTACTTCCCAGAGTTCTTGTGAGAATCAGATGAGGAGATATAATCGAAAGTAATTACAAGCTATAAAGCGTAAGGTGTTATTTTTATGGTGTTGAGGATGCAGCAGGAACCAAGCCTCACTCTCTTCCATGTCTGCCCCAGTTGAAGAAGATACGGCCTCACGATATGGCACTTAAAAGGGAATCTGATCAAAAGCAGGGATGTGTGTGGATTATTCCTCCTCACCCCACATGAGCAGCCTCTGAGCCCCATGATACTCTGTAATTCTTTCTGTTCTTTAGGCGATGACAGATGGGCAGACAGAACAGGGGAATTCATTTCCCCCCTGGATATTAAAGATGTTATCTGGCAGCATCAGGCCTACTGCAACTGAAATCAGCAAGGGCGGTGCGGAGTGGGGGGTGCAGGATGGTGTTGGACAAAGCCTTCTAGCTGGTTCCTCATTGGCAGATCTACTCTGACAAAGACATCAAGGCCAGCTGCCTAAAGGTAAATGCTGTCTGCAAACATGATGGCAGCTCCCCTGTCTCCCACCTTGGGTTTGGGGTTTGTTTGTTTTTTTCTTTCATTTCGCCAAAAAGCAGCTACAGGCTAACAGACCTAAGGCAAGCATTCTAGTGCTACCACAAGCCAATGGGTGGTGAGAACAAAACCCTGCCTCCTCTCTGGGTTCTGATGCCTGGAGCTTGGAATCTCGTTAACTTGGCTGTTTCTGAGAGAGATAACACAATCTCACAACCTTGGAGTTAGCATCCATTTCCCAGTATCCTTTTCCTCTTCCCAATAGCTACCTCTTTGTACCAATATGGATCTCATAACACTTTCTATTATTCTTATGCACTTACAATATTTTTATTTGCGTTATATTTATTCCCATGGGTGTCATCTGGTAGAATGTAAGGGCCTTGAGGACAGGTGTCATTTTTTTTTTGTCTTCTATCTCCAACAGTCCAGGTTTGATCACGTCACACACACACACACACACACACACCTTTCTCAATAAACTCTAGTGCCTCCCTATCACCTCCAGAATCAAACTGTCTGGTGTTTTAAAGCCCTTCATAAACCTGCCCCTCCCCCCAATCTTCCCAGTCTTCTTGCATCTTCTATCTTTCCCCTTCACCCTCCATCTACTCTTCAATCCAGCAACACTGACCTTTTGCTGTTCTTAGAACAAGATACTCCACCTACTGACTTTGGGCACTTTCACTGGCTGTCCTTCCTCATCTCTGCTTCCTGACGTGCCTGGCTTCATTCAAGTGCCAGCTAAAATCCCACCTTCCACAGGAAGACTTTCCTGATTCCTCCTAATTCTAGTGCCTTCTCTTGGTTGATTATTTCCAATTTATCCAGTATATGTCTTGTTTGTACATAATTGTTTTCATGTTGTCTCCACCATTAGACTGTGAGGTCCTTAAGAGCAGAGGCAGTTTTTTATCTTTCTTTCTTTTTTTTTTTTGTAACCCCAGGACTTAGCACAGTGCTTGGCACATAGTAGGTATTTAATAAATATTTATCGGCCGACTGACCAACACTAACACAGTTCCTGGCACATGGTAGGCAGTTAATACTTTGAATTGATTCAGCCCTATAAGATTATAAACTACTTGAAGGCAGGCATCCTTTCATATTTATTTTCTTATCTCATCTAATACCTAACATGGTGACTTGCATGACTTGAATGAATGGATATTAGCATGCCCTTGCTTTTGGTATCTGGTTGTTTCATGTCTATGTCTTATCTCCTCAATTAGTAAAAAAGCTCCTAACAACAAAGATGAGTCTTATATTAATGCTTTTGTATACAGAAAAAAACATTGTATGTGTTGTTTTGTGTACACCACCTAGTAATAAAGTGTTAAGCACACATTAAGTATTTGAGCAAATGCTCATCTAATGAATGGAAGGATAGACAGAAGGACTGGCCAGATGAGAGAGCGACCAACTTCTTCAAAGGTGAAAGGAAAAAAAGATTGTAGGGAAGAATGTGATTAAATAACCAGTCAGATCTAAATAGCCTTAGGCAAAGTTGGTCATCATTGACTCTGAAAATGGGTATAAGGGTGTTGGTTGCTGCTATGGAGATTAGTGTGATAAAGAATAGACTTATTTATAGTGCATAGTTTTTAAATAGAGTCTTCATTTGGCATTTCTGTACTGCCTAGTATTGTTAGAACAGATCCAGATCCAGTCTGTTACCAAGGCCTGATTTCACCTTTGCAAGATCTTTCCAATATGCTCCCTTATCTCCTCTGACACTGTCACCACTCTGGTGCAGGCTCTTATCACCTCATTCATGGACCACTGCTGGGGGAGGTCTGCCTGTCTCATGTGTCTCTGGGCTCCATTTCATCCTCCATTCAGCCACTAAAATGATATTCCTAAGTGCAGGTCTGACCCCATGTCACTACTCAATAACCTCCAGTGGCTCCGTATTACCTCTAGGAGCAAATACAAAACGCTTTCTTTGGCATTCAAAGCTGTTCATAACCTAGGCCCCTCCTACCTTTTCCAGTCTTTTTGTCCCTGATATTCCCCTGTCCACTGGCCTGCTTACTGTTCCTCAAACAAGAGACTCCATCTCCCAACTCCAGACATTTTCACTGGCTGTCCCCCATACCTGGAATGCTCTCCCTTCTCATCTCTGTCTCATGGCTTCTTTGACTCCCTTCAAGTCTCAGTAAAATCCTACCTTTTACAGGGATGCTCACCTGATCCCACTTAATTCTAGTGCTTTCTCTCTGTTGCTTATCATCAACGTGTCCTGTATATAGTTTGTTTGGACATAGTTGTTTGCATGTTGTGCCCCTTTTCTCCTTCCCTCTTCCCCCATTAGACTGTGAGCAGGGATCGTCTTTTGTCTTTCTTTGTATCTCCAGAGCTTAGCACAGTGCCCTGTACATAGTAGGTGCTTAATAAATGTTTACCAACTTGCTATACATCTGTGGTTCTTAATCTTTTTTTTGGATCATAGATCTTTGGCAATCTGATGAAATCTATGGCCTTTTCTAAAGGTAATGTTTTGTTTTGTTTTGTTTTGTTTTGTTTTGTTTTGTTTTCCAGGCAATTGGGGTTAAGTGACTTGCCCAGAGTCACGTAGGTAGTACCTGTCAAGTGTTTGGTCTGAGGCCGGATTTGAACTCAGGTTAGAAATAACATTTTGAAATGTATGAAATAAGATACATAGGATTACAACAGAAACCAAAGGTTAGTAAAAATAAAGATGTAATTTCTTCTGATCCAGGTCTATAAACCCCTGAAATCTAACCTTGGGGTGGCCCTTAAGTTAAGAACTCCTGCTATAAGATAGATTGAAATACATATATATATGGATATGGCTCTCTCCTCAAATAGACTGTAAACCCCTAGAAGGTAGGGATACTTTCCTATATCCCCTATCACTGACTAGAACAGTGTCTAGTGTCTAGAACAGTAATGTGATCAGAGAGATGCATGAGTCCTGACAAGGAAAAAATATATTCCTGCTAACACACATTAACAACATAGAAAAGAGGATTAATTAATAAAGTAAACATTCAATGAAAAAAAAAAACCTGGTAAATAAGCACAAAATAGGAAATCTTGATAATAACAGAAGAAATAGATGAACTGGAATAAAAAAGACTGCAACTGATAAAACTAAAAGCTGGTTCTTTGAAAAGACTAAAAAAAATTTGTAAGCCTTTAGCTGACCTAATTAAAAGGAAAAGGGAGGAAAATAAAATAACAAAATGAAAAAATGAACAAGGTAAAATCACAACACAGATATATATGATTAGAAAAGAAGGTGATCCCAGTAATCAATGACTATAGTCATCTATTATTTGATAAACCCAAAGACCCCAGCTTCTGGGATAAGAACCCCCTCTTTGAAAAAAACTGCTGGGAAAACTGGAGAAGAGTATGGCAGAAACTAGGCATTGATCAAAATCTCACACCATATACCAAAATAAAGTCAAAATGGGTTCATGATTTAGATATAAAGGCTGATACTGTAAGCAAACTGGGAGAGCAAGGAATAGTTTACCTATCAGATTTATGGAGAACAGAAGAATTCATGACCAAACAGGAGATGGAGAACATTACGGAAAGCTAAATGGATAACTTTGATTACATTAAATTGAAAAGTTTTTGCACAAACAAAGCCAATGCAACAAAGATTAGAAGGAAGGTAGAAAATTGGGAAAGAATTTTTACAACCAGTCTCTCTGATAAGGTCCTCATTTCTAAAATACATAGAGAATTAAGTCAAATTTATAAGAATACAAGTCATTCTCCAGTTGATAAATGGTCAAAGGATATGAACAAGCAGTTCTCAGATGAAGAAATTAAAGCCATCTATAGTCATATGAAAAATGCTCTAAATCACTATTGATTAGAGAAATGCAAATCAAAACAACTCTGAGGTACCTCATCATACCTATCAGATTGGCCAAGATGACAAAACAATAAAATGATAAATGTTGGAGAAGATGTGGGAAAATTGTCACACTAATGCATTGTTGGTGGAGTTGTGTAATGATCCAACCATTTTGGAGAGAAATTTGGAACTATGCCCAAAGGGCTATCAAAATGTGCATACCCTTTGACCCAGGAATAGCACTTCTAGGGCTATATCCCAAAGAGATCATACAAATGGGAAAAGGACCCACATGTACAAAAATATTTATAGGACCTCTTTTTGTAGTGGCAAAGAATTGGGAATTAAGAGGATGCCCATCAATTGGGGAATGGCTGAACAAGTTGTGGTATATGAATGTAATGGAATACTATTGTGCTATAAGAAATGATGAGCAGGCATACTTCAGAAAAACCTGGAAAGACTTGTATGATCTGATGCTGAGTAAAGTGAGCAGAATCAAAAGAACACTGTACACAATATCAGCCATGTTGTTCGATGACTAATATTGATAAACTTAATCCTTTCCAGCAATACAAGGATCTAAGACATCTCCAAAGGCCTCGTGATGGAAAATGCTATCCACATCCAAAGAAAGAACTATGGAGTTTGAATGCAGATCGAAACATACTATTTGCTATTTTTTTTCTTCTGTTGAGTTTTGTTTCCTCTTTCTGGTGGTTCCTCCTATTGGTTCTAATTCTTACAACATGACTAATGTGAAAATATGTTTAATAGGAATGTATATGTATAGCTTATATCAGATTGTATGCCGTCTTGGGGAGGGTGGTCGGGAGGAAGGGGGAGAAAAATTTAAAACTCAAAAGCATATGGAAGTGATTTTTGATAAATCAAAATAAATTAATAACAAAGAAAAAAAGAAAAAAGAAAAAAAAAGCTATTCCAGTAGTACAGGTGACAGGTGACAAGAACTTGTGAGGACTTGGCTTTGTGAGTAAAGAAAAGATAACATATATGAGAGATGTTGTGAAGATAGAAACTACAGGCTTTCATATATTGGATATGTGGGGTAAGAATGAGGAGTAGAGGTTAACCTAGAAGTTGTAAACCTTGGTGATTGGGAAGATGGTGGTGACCCAGGCAGTAATGAGAAATTTGGGAAGAAGGGAAGATTCGATGAAAAAGATAATGAGTCTGTTTTGGACATGTTGAGTTGAAGCATACTGCCATTTGTTTTTGATAACCCTTAGACGCCTGGCATATCCAATTGGATATGAGCTCAGGATTTTCTTGCTTACTTCTTCAGCTTATCCCTTCATGGTGATTTGAACTTTATTGATGAGCCTACAATCAAATAAGGCTCCATATTAAAGCAGCTATGATACTTTAAAATGAAAAAAAAAAAAAGGTGATCAGCTCCTGTGGTGAGAAGGGATAATGAACTGCCCAGCCCCCTCCCCCATATCCTTGCAATCTCAAGAAATCTGAAGGACAGTCAATTCAAGAAATATTTATTAAGCTTCTACTACGTGCCAGGCACAGGGTTAAGTGCTGAGGATACAAGAAAAGGCAAAGACAGCCGCTGCTCACATTCTAATGAGGAAGACAACATAAAAACGATGTACATACAAGATATATATAGGGTAAATTGGAAATAAATGAAAGCTCCCAGCACATCAGCTAGATCTCTGAGGAGGAGTTACATGACCAAAAACAACGAATTACACAGGTGGGAAGGCTTTGACGGGCTTCCATTTGCAATCTTGAAAAAACTACCCACAATCAATATAATCAGAAATTGATCGGTATAGTATCATAATCACCCTTTTAAATAGTAAGCTCCGGGGCAGCTAGGTGTTGCAGTGAATACAGCTCTGGCGTTGGAGTCAGGACATGAGTTCAAATCCAGACTCAGACACTTAACACTTACTGGCTGTGTGACCCTGGGCAAGTCACTTAACCCTGATTGCATCACCAAAAAAAAAAAAATAGTAAGCTCCTTAAATCCTCAGTTTTGCCTCTCGAGTCTTGCATTGAGACTCTTAAAAAATATTCATAGAATGAATGTCTGGGGGAAAAGGGTACGGTGGTGGGGGATGCTGAAGTGTAGCCCAAGAGCTTCGATGGTTCAAAGAGAAACATTTTACAAATGGCTCTAACGTTCGAAGCCCTGATTCAGGCAAAGCTGAGCCAGCCAGGGTAGGGGCCGGGTCAGTGCCGTCCATTCTAGCAGGAGGTCATGGTCTCCGCTGCCCTGAAATCAGTGTCTGCTACTCCAAAAATTTAGAAGCGATCGGCCCGCGTCATAGGACCGGCCAGCCTCTGATTGGTCAGACGGTCACCAGACGGTCTTCCTGGGATTTGTCTGGACTGGGGGTGGCACCTCCCAGAGTCAGAGCGGGAGTAGCGGGACTTTAGGACGCAGGAGACCCCTAGTTCAGTCGTCCGTCGGGAGGGACAAGTTGCCTCTCGGCGCTGAGTCCTGAGGTGCATCCCCCAAGCTGTAGGGAGACCGGAACTGGAAACCAAGATCATCGAACCCCGGAGCCTGGGAGCCCAGTGGAGCTGAGGAGGGACATAGGGACCATGCCATACCTGCTCATTAGTACCCAAATTCGTATGGTGAGTACCTGCTCCCTAACTCTGGTCCCGTACCTCCCAGCCCACGGGGCGCTGAAACCAGGAGTGAGACAAGGGACAGGCTTCGTCCCCAGCTCCGCAGCCAGCGCTGTTCTGCATGGGGGTGCGTAGGGGTGGTGGGATCCAAGGAACCTAGGCACACCCTTCCCTCTTGTGCACTGAGGCTGAGCTCAAGCGTCCTCAGGGACGCCCTTCGGGTCGCGGGTTTTCTTCCAGCGAGCTCTTAGCCACAGCTACAACTCCCAGACCCGCCCCGTGAGGGAAAGCCGCGGCACACCCCCCCCAAACCCCACCCCACCCCGGCCTCGAATTGGAGACCGTCCATCTGGATTGCGTCCCCGCCCCCTGAGTAGCAAGGCGGCCACGTGGGTTCTTCTGACCCAGTCGACCCGGGGCCACCCGACCTGGCTCAGTCTGTTGGGCAGGACTTTTCTGGGCATCAGTCCCACCCACTCGAGGGATGGCCAGGAAGTCCCTTGATCCTGCCCCGGCTAGACCTACTTCGGAAGCAAAGGATCACAAATTCACAGGCTCTTACAGGCACACGATACCTCCCCACCTTCCCCCCAAGAATCACTGCCATAGGTAGAAGTGAAATGATACTGTATAGCTGTGTAAGTTCTTTAGGGAAAAAGAACGAGATGATACAATTGCAAGGAATACACAAAATGCACAGGGTCTCTGATACACTCCGGTCTGCATAAACGACTCACTACCATTGGCAGACATGCAGTTACAGCCCAGGATACAAGCATACGCCCATATCCAGAGCTGGTCACAAGAACACACACATACACAGAAATTCACAGTCATACACGTTGATAGCCAGTTAGCCACACACAGTCTCATCCAGAGACACAGAGCCTCAGACACACACAGTCAGAGATATAGATACACACATGCACAACACTAGTCAGTCAGACACACATATACAGCACTAGAAATGGGGACACAGCTATCTCTGTGGATAAGCACAGGCACCGCCACCATGGGCTCCTTTAGGGGTCCTATAGGGTATGTTTCAACAGCAGAAGAGACAGCATGGTACTGAGCCCTCAAGTGAAGAGAATGAGGGGGTGGTAAGGCCAAGGTCTCACATCTGGGAAAAGCCCTGGCAGTGCCCTAGGGTGATAGTGTTAATTACCTGGCTATGCCAGGCTGGTAAGGTTGAGATGAAAGAGGCTGGGGAGGGCCTTCGCTGGCCTGTTACTCAATCTGGTCATTCCTGTCCCCCTCTTTGATCACTGTTCTCCCTCCCTGTTTATTGTGGGTCTGAAAGCTCCTGAGGGCATTAACTCCATCCTTCCAGCTTTTGAAAAAAGTTCACTCAGCACTCTGACTATAGGCTTGGCTAAGAGGTACATAAGGGGGGAGGAAAGGGGGTGACCACTTTCTGACCTTAGCAGCTTTCCCCCTGATTTCCCTATTGCAGGAGGTGGGTCCCACAATGGTGGGAGACGAGTTCTCTGACCAGGAGCTGATGGAATATTTGGGGGCCACTAAGAGGAATGTGCTGGGAAACCTTTTGTAAGTAGAAGGGACTACCCTGGATCCTCTTGCATTCTCATCATCATCTCTATAGAATGAGGAGTATCAGTAATAAGTTAGCTACCCAGGTTGTCTTTCTTTTTCTTGGGCAGTTCTAGGCTTTCAGAGAGTGTCTTTTGCAGCAATCTTTCAACTACTGTTCCTGCCTTGGACACTGGCCCTGCTTTCAACTCACAAAGCCCCACCACCAGCAGGGCAGAAGGGCAAACCAGTGCTTTCTACAGTATTGTGGCTTCTGAAACCACATCATTTCTGCATAGGACTCTTATTCCTCTTCTGTGCTTTCTCACTATGGCACCTAACCAGCCTTGCTCTAAGCCTGGTCTCCTAGGCAATAGGTGGAAACTAGAGGGAAGCAGTACTTTCCTCAAGAGAGAGATAATTAATTCAAAGAATGCATCCCACAGGCTGGAAGGCCAGGAAGCACAGGGCAAAGCTTCTGTTTTGAGGCTGCTAGTAAGTGAGCTGGCCACTTCCTCCATACTTTGCATAATATTGTAATCTGTATACTGTCAAGACAGTTTCCTTTCCACTGGTTTAGCATTAATTCATTGAGCAGGGCTCCTAAGAAGGGGAAGAGACCTGCCCACAACGGGTTCTTTGCTCCTGATCATAGAGATGTCATATTGAGGTGAGGACTTAGGCAATAGGGCGTCGAGGGGAAAGAGGATGAGTGCTGATCCCAGTCAATGGCTCTAAGGGCTCCGATGGGGGCTGCTATAATGACTCCCTTGCCCTGAGTTACCAACTCAAGAGTTGAGTCCTTTAATCTACTTAGAAACCCTATGGCCTCAACCAAATTTGTCTAAAGGGGAATTAAGCATTCTTACTGCCAAGAAAATGCAAACAAACCCTGGTGTTTCAGTGGGGTCAGTTTGGTCTCTCTTAGGACTGGGGGCAGGGGGAATCAGCCCTTTTCCTGCCCAGTCTCACATTCCCCTCACCTCATTCCTCTCTCTACAGTTGGGAATACTATGTCAATGACCCACCCCGAATCGTTCTGGATAAACTGGAGGCCCGGGGCTATCGTGTGGTGAGCATGACAGGCGTGGGCCAGACACTTGTGTGGTGCCTACACAAGGAATAACCATGTCCCATCTGAGTTTTTGGCTCCTTTCAGGCCTGCATCCACCTGGAGAGGTCCCTGTGTACCAGCTGCCCTATCCTCCCAAGCCCTTGTCTAGGACAGCCAAGATCCCTGTCTGGGTGGAGTGACGCTGTCTTCCTGATCTGTCACGTCTCCCTAGCCAGCATCTACAGCCTTCACAGCAACCCACTGCAGTCAGTGACTGAGGTCCCTAGCTGCTGAGGCAGTGCATGCACTGACACCCCCTTGCCAGCCCCCCTCATCCTCATAGCCACCCTGACTCGATGGCACTGTGCAGGCCCTGACACAGCCAGCAGGGAAGTTTTCCTAGAGGGAGAAGAAACCTTACCCAGCTGGGAAGCCCAATCTAATCCTAGATTTCCTTAGCCATGAAACTGAGCACAGTCTGAAGATGCCCCAGGTCAAACTATAAGGTAGTCCAAGACAATAAAGAACTGTGATGAGTTGTTGCTTTTCTGCCTGGTCCAGGGTTCTGTTTCTTTCACTCAGTTGGGATTTTCTCTTCAAATTGCCTTCCTAGCTGTCAGAGACTAAAACTTGGACATGGATGGAGGCCTACAGGGTAGAGTACAGAAATAAGGAGAGGTTCTGGGTTTTACCATCTTTCTGCCAGTCACAAATGTCTAATACAAATCGGTTACTTTCTTTCTAAAAAAATTTATTGTAGGTATTAATTTAAGAAAAGTGAGCAAGAGGGAGGGAAGAAGGGAAGAGGGGATGGTTTCTGCAGGGCTATGTGGGCATGCTCTCCTCATCCTCCCTCTGCATCTGCTCGATCAGCTGTTGCCGCTCTGCTGCCTGACGCATGCGCATCATGACGAGGCTCTCATAGTCCCTCTCTGACAGCACGGAGCCCTGTGGGACACAGAGGAGATGGGGTTAGGGACAGCGACCACCAGGCCTGGCATTCCGTCCTTCCGAGAAAGGACCAGGGCTGGGCCCAGAGTTGGAGGGGGACCACTTGAGTCCCACCAACGAGCTTCCTTCCCCAGGTGACAAAGAGAAAAAGAGAATTCAGGATGCCTGGGAAATAAGAGAGTGACTGGGGCTTCTCCCACGCCCCTGGAACGTATCCTGAGTCCACAATCACTGCTCATAGTAGCCAGGTCCTCGGCTGAGAACACAGAGGAGTCTGGCCTCTACACCAAACAAGCTTCCTGCCTCATCACCCTCTAAAGCAGCTAAAATGTTACGCACCCAATGATTGCCCTCAGCTATTTCCTTCCTTGTACCCATCACTATATGCAGTCAATTCCAATTTCTATTTTTCATGGCAAGGATTCTCCCCTACTCATCCCAGCCTTCACCACCTGCTGCTCCCTTAATATGCTCATTCCTTTGTTCATCCCTTCTCTCTGCTGCATCAGCACTTCTGCTACACTGCTGTCCCCTTAGCAATTTAAACTGAAGGCATATGACTAGGAACATTGTCAAGACACCTTCTCTGAATGTGCTGAGATCCCCTCCCCATTACCTGTGGGTTAAGGGGTACCCTGAGCTGGCTCTGGGGGAAGGGGGATCTGGCACCTGTATTGCCCAGCCTCCTGCTTCATTCCACATCTTTCTCAAAGTTACCCTTCTACCCAAGAGGCTTTCATTCATTCAGGCTTTTTAGACTAGTGCCCAGGTGAGGACCAAGAGGCAAAAAAGCAAGAGAAGGCTCACCCTTGTCTTAAACGAGCCCCACCCAAGAGAGGAAAACAATTGTGGGTCTGGTTCATCTCCTAAACACAGTGGAGGGCAGGGCTCTCCTATGGTTTAGGGCTTAATGAATGCCAGGTTAATAATAATCAACCATCTCAATGGACAAAATTGTGCAAAGCACAATTTAAACCACCTCCCTCGGTGCAGCTGAATGCCGGGATGCTATATTCCCATCTCCACTGTGTGCTGGGAGGAATCTGTGATCCGAATTGCCTCTTCAAGAAGCGAGGATCCCACGTACCTCGGCGTGGATAAAAGCCAAAGCACGGAGCGTGAGAGGGTTTTGCAGCCTCCCCTTGGGAGAAGATGCTGGCAAGACACCATCCTGTGGGACATCAGGGAGTCACATTCCTACTCAATGAAACGGTGAGAAAGGCTAGGGAACAATGTTCCATGGGAAATGGAAGAAGGCACTGGTTTAGGTGCCAGATGGTTTGGGGGAAATGTCCATTAGCCTAACTCCTGGGCTTCTGAGAGCCAACCCTGGGAGGCTGCCCCTTGATCTTCCCCTCCCCTGTGCTAACAGTGCCCAGGAGAGCTGCTGTCCTGGCTAGGCTTGCTACCACTCACTTTCCACTCCTGTTGTCCCGTGGCCCACAACCACTAGACAATAAAGTCTAATAGTTAAACACAGAACCAATAACATGATGCCCAGGGAGACCTTAAGGCCCAGCATACTACCCAGATGCCATGAGCAATACAAAATGACATCTTGGTTTCTAGGCCCAGACAGCTGGAGGGGAAAGACCTGAAAATGTTCATCTTAGCCCGGAGTCTAGAATTCTAATTTGGGATCTTGTTCATTCATTTCAGCTCTGCTGCTACCAGGAAGTCACCTCTGAAACCCTCTTCAGTAAAATGAGGGGGAAGCATCCTCTTTCAAAGAATGCTGACAGAACCTGTCTTGGCAGTAGGGCTGGTGAAAAACTCAAGCTAAGACCAAGCTGGGCAGGATGTGAGGCTGAAGACAAGGCCAGGAAATATCCTTAACCCTGCGGGGTCAAGAGAAAGATTCCCTCATCTGTCCTCCTCCCCCCCAGTTGGAAATTCACTGTATGCATGAACTGAGCTCATCACCAGTCAAAGCCAGCACCTTTTCTGGGCACTGCTGCTCCTGCTAACACACCTTTTGGCTTCCTTCCCACCATCCATGTCTGTAGGCCTGGGTTAATGAATGCTTGTCATCAGGTTATGGGGGGGGTGAGTCACCTGCACTAGGAACCAGTCCCTCCTCCTCCTCTGACAATCAGGCCACACTTTTGCCTTTCAGTTACCCTCCACCTTCCTTGTACTCCTCAGCCCTGCAGGGAACCCAGAAGCCAGGCCATCCCCACATTAAGCCACTGGTCAATAGTGAGAAAGGATACAACACAATGACGTATAAAGCAGGACTGCCTCAGGACTCAGCTGCTGGGAGGCCCCTAGAGGAATTTCCAACTCCCTACTACTGGCCCTGGGCGTTGGCAGGAGTGGCTGCCCCGATCCCAGCATTCGGATGCTGCAATTACCCAAAAGCATGAAACCCAGCTTCCTACATGACTGAGTCAGCTAAAAACAAAAACACACCGAGGCTGCCACACACCAGCCCAAGCAGCCAAACCACTAATCAGAAGCTGGGAGGCACCAGCCTCAGAGAGGGAGCAGCCCCACACCTGCTGGGTGGGAGAAGAGGCCAGAACAGACGGAACAGGGACCCAACTCAAGCCACGGCCTGCCGACACTGGGGGCCACAGAGGCCGTTCCCGTCCAACCTGAGAAGCTCTACGTCTGATCCACCAGTGCACCCCACAGCCTCTCACTCCAGTAAGTGCTTCTTCCCCTCTGGGGCTTCTCCCCTGAGATCTTGAGGACCCACGAGGCTTCCTGCCCAGGGCTCCCAGCTCTGCCTTCTCCTCAGTGGGACATCTTCCCACAACTTTTGGGGGCTTGTCTGCTATCAAGTGCACCTGTGGCAAGGGCCCTGGGCTGGACAGAGCCACAGGGGCTGCAAGCAGAAGCCCCAAGTGGCCTCTGCCCACAGCCCCAGGTTGTCTCCCCACACCTCCCTGGGGGGGATTAGCTGCCTCTGAACCTTTGAGAGTCAGCCCTGAGGGCCGCCAAGGTGGCTTGCTTTCCTTAGTCCGATGGAGACGTGGCGGAAAGGATCCTTCCGCAACAATTCTTTCTTCAAACGTCTGAGCCTTGGGAGACCCCGGAGACTCCGACGGCAAGGCAGCGTGCTCAGCCAAGCCAGCACTGCAGGGGGAGACCACGAGGAATACAGTAACCGGGAGGTCATCCGAGAGCTTCGAGGGAGGCCGGACGGCCGCCGCCTGCCTTTGTGGGGGGATGAGCAGCCCAGATCCACACTGCTGGCCCCACCCAAACCCCCACGCCTCTACCGGGAGAGTTCCAGTTGTCCCAACATCCTGGAGCCCTCGCCTGCCTATGCCGCTGCCTACTCAGCCACCCTCCCCTCAGCCATCTCCCTGACTGGACCACTACACGAGTACTCTGAGGAGGACTCCCTAGAGGCCACGCCCCTCCAGGGGCCACCTTCCGATGTTACTGACCCCTTCTTCTCCTTCAAAGTGGACCTAGGAATTTCGCTTCTTGAGGAAGTCCTACAGATGCTGAGAGAGCAGTTTCCCAGGGACCCATGGGCCTGAATGGGATGAGAGGGATAGGGCTGGGGGATAGAAGAGACGAGACTGAGGGGAGATGGCTGAATTGCTGACCGATAAAGGCCACGTCTGTGCTTTATCCCCACTTGGTGGAGCAGGTGAAAAGGGCAGGGAGAGGGAGAAGAATCAGCATCAGCCTCATCCCAGACTTGAGGAACTGGTCGTCCTCCTCCCACAGGGTGCAGTGGGGCAAGTAAGGAATGACTTCCTGGACAGGAGGATGGAGGGAAGGCTAAGGCAGGGTGGGACAGAGAAGCAGCTCCATCTGACCACAGGACCAAACAAAGCAGGCAGCCAGCAGCGCAGAAGGTGGCAAAGGGAGCAATCAGGAGATGTGGGAGGAGCGTGGCGGGGGAAGGAACACAGACAGAGGCCCAAGACCAGCCTTTGAGAAGGCCTAAGGTGAGTGGGCAGGGGGGACAAGACAGGCACTGTGCTAAGTACTGCCCAGGACAGAAGAGAAGGGGAAGGTGGAGAGCTCCACCAAGGGAGAAACAGGGTAAAAAAATTCATGGTGTGGAAGCAGCACGTGTACATGTGTGCATGTGCTGGGAGGAAAAGGGGGCTCTGAAGCTGGAGGTGAAGGAGGGGCACCGGTGGAGGCAGGAAGAAAGAGAGGGAGATCCAACAGGGATGTTTTGTAAAAAACACCAAATCCTGAGCAAAACACGGGAGCCTGGAAGAGTGCCCCACGACAGCAATGAACTTGAGTGACTAAATGGTGAGATGGGAAGGTCTGGGCAGTGGCAGATTCAGAGCAGAAGGTCCAACAGGCAATCCTCAGAATTACGAGCTTGGAATCAGCGGCTGCAGATACTTGGTCAAGGCGCTTGGCACAAGGCTCCCTGGAAGCACCCGTGAAATAAGGGGGAGGAAGTGATTCACACTCTCTTCCCAGGGCCTCAGAAAGAAGAGGGGGAGGAAGAACTCCTTGTCATGGCCCTGGATGGAGGGATGGACGCTCGGCTGGCACTTGGCAGAGCTACCGCTGCTCTCACGGTGCCCAGCGAGGACTGAGGAGCTGCCAGCACCTGTCCTGCCAGCTTAAACAGGCTCCTTGGACTTGGGCCACACGACACAGCCCGGGGCCACGGCCGGGGAACTGGAACCAGAGACCGCAGGACAGTCCCCCTCTAAAGCTAGACGGGCCCAAACTGGCTTGTGAAAGAAAGTGAAAGAAAACTTAAATCCAAGTGACTCCTCCTCATGTCGTGTGACCTTTCACACTAGTGCCCTAAGCTGAGGGGACCTTTGTGTATGCCAGAAATAATAAAAATGGACAGGATTACCACATCAAGGATTTACAGGCCAGGGAATAACGTCCCTTTGTGGAAGGACCCTGGGATTATTTTGAAAACAAATCCTTTCCTTCTTCCATTTCCCTGTGTGTGTTTGGCACAGAATCAGTCCCTCTCACTGTTGGGCTGGTATGGAATAGCAGAGGTAATTGACCTGGGGGCTGCCTAAGGAGGATTGACCTTTGATCCTTAGGATACTACTGAGGCCAACCTATTGAGGGGCACGACCCATCCATTCACCATAGTGTAAGTCCAGGGGACACCAAGGTTGGCCCCAACCTTTCTCTTCTTACTATTTCCTAGCCCATCCCAAATCCTCAGGGCATTTCCTGAGTTTAGATACTCCGACCCTAGCATATGATGGGCAGGTTTCATTCCCTATATTAAATGTAAATTTCTAGGGCAAGAGAACCATGGCACTGCTTCCTATACTCAAAGCAAGAAACACTACCGCAACCACAGGAGCTCAATGAACGTTCTTTGGCCTCCTCCCAAGAGCAAGAGTTGGGCAAACTAGAGGGAGCTTCTGACTTCCCTCCTGGATCACTTGCACATCTAGTTACCAAAGACATCGTTCCAGGAAAAGGAACCTCATCTCTTACACAGAAGTCAGTTTATTCCTCTAAGGCGGTGGTTCTCAAAATGTGGTCTGGAGACCCTTGAGGTAAAACTTTTTCATAATCATTCTAAGATGTTTTAATTCCCAATATAGTGAATATTGGTAGCTGTTCTGCAAACAAAAGCTCTTTGGGGGGAAGGGAGAAGGTCCTCAGTAATTTTAAGAGTGGAAAGGTGTCCTGAGACCAAAAAGTTTAAAGAGTGTTAGTCAAGGAGGCACGTGACAAGACAGAGGAGGAAGCAGATAAGAGGTTCCCTAAGACTCCTGCTCCCTCCCAGCTAGGTCTAAGTCTCAGATGGATTACTGCAATAGCCTCCTCGTTGGTTTTTCTGCCTCAGTTTGCTGCCCTCCCTAATTCATCCTCCACACAACTGCAAAAGGGACTTTCCAAAAGTGCAGGTCTGACACGACCCTTGCCCACTCAATAAACTCCAGGGCTCACTATTGCCCCTGGATAAAATATTATTTCATTGTTATCTCATCCTTTTTAAATGTCAATTTTATGTAAGGTGCGTGTATGTATGTATGTGTGTACAATTATTAGTTCATTGATCCATGAACCTAATTTTAAGTAAGTAAATATATTTGTGGGGGGTGCGTAATCAAAGAATTTTTTATTGTTAGGGGTATGTGAGCAGAAAAATTTAGAAAGCACTGGCCTATGACATCCAAGTAAAGAAAAGTTAGCAGAATGAGGCACCCTTAATAATATTTATGTATCACATGACATACAACTGTCCTAATAATTATGTACATTATAAAACACACAAAAATAAAAGTCAAATCTATTGGAAAACCACAGGAAGAGAAAAAAGTTAAGCACTGAAAGACCATCAGTCCCAATCTGCACCGCTCCTCCCACGCGAACCTCATTCCAAGATAAAAGGGACCCTGAGAAAGGCCGGAGCAGCTACTTCTCCGTTTTTCCCTGGTAGACTCCCCAGTTCCCAGGCAGGGCCTAACCGAGTAGTGTCTGGTGCCTTCCTACCTGTGACAGTCCAGAGTGGCTGGTGACATTGCTGCTCCCTGTTCCCTGGGGCTGACCCTCCAGCCAGGAGATCTTCAGAGGGTTACTGACAAGGCCCACTTCATTCTTGACAGCCAGTACCTGCCAAAGGCAACAGTTTGACTGTCTTTATGCCACCTAACCAACTCTGGGATGGGGTCCAGAGAGCTGATCTCATGTTACTATTTGAGCCCAAAGTCTACAGCAAGAGCTGGCAACTTTTAACCTGTGGTAGGCCAAGGTCCCAACCCTTTGTGCAGAGATCTGAACTTAATGACCCTTAAAGAAAGTAGACCAAATTTGAGCTGACCCCAAGGAAAAGAGAGGCGCTAATTATCTAAAGCAAAGAGACAGCAAGTGTCTGAAAGTGTGTATGTTTGGGCAGGGAAGGGAACGTGACAGGTAGTAGCTTTCAGAAATGGTAGAAGGAAGGTCCTGTGACAGCTTCCAGCAGCCAGCTGATAAAACTATCTCATTTGTCATTTGTACACTTAGGCCATCAGTTACAAACCTGATTAAGAGTATCATCATGGCCCTGCCCCTATGTAGAGCTAAGAGAAGAAATCCAGCTAAGCAGAAGGAGACCGGTACTGTCCTGGCTGGTTTGGCCTTTGTTTCAGCTTATGGTTCACGTAAATCTGTCCTAAAGTGGGTGCCAGGCCCCAAAAGATCCAACTTCACCTCAAGGCCCTGATACTCACCGCAGCCTTGACAGAAGCAAATTCTACCACAGCACTCCCCGTCCTCTTACTGGAGATGACCAGGTTGAGCACTTCACCATACTGCGAGGGCAAAAAGGGAGCCTGAGTCACCCACCAGCTCACCCCCCAGATCAGGCTGTTACAACAGAAGAGACATACTAGAGGGGCTGCCTAGGGTAAAACTGTGATTCATCCTCCAGCAAGAGATCAGAGAGAACGGAACAAGCATTACGTTCAGGTGAAGGCCACTGGTCCATTGTGGCTCTGGGAGATCCCTTATGTCCAAGAAGCTTGACTACGGGCTGGCAATGCCAAAGAACACAGGGTGCTGGGATCGTACAGAAGGGAGATGGGGAAAGAAAGGATTTTTCCAGAGCAGAACTAAAGGATAAGGAAGAGAAGGGCAACAGAACAGTGGAGATGCAGATTTGGTTTATCAAGGACACCCAACAAAAAGGAAAAGACTGCGTTGTAATTCAGGCAATATCAACAAGATTCCTCTAGTAGGCACTATCTCAGCTGGCAAAGACCACAGATGGCCAACCATACCCTCTCTCCCAATACATCTGGCCAATTCCTTCTCTTCAGAAAAGAACACAAGGGCTGAGGATGGGCAAAAAAAGAGAGAGAGAGAGAGAGACAAGTGTGCACAGAGACTAGAGGGGTCATAGAAACAGAAAACATAGGGATGATGGTACAGGCGCCAGGCCCACCAAGCACCAAAGATGAGGTGAAGTCAAGCTTGGACCAGACAGCAGCTGTGGATGGAGGGGAAGGGGAACAGAGCCAGCAGGACAGACCTTCTGCAGAATCCTCAAGAGGACGTCCTTGGAGTAACCGCCTTTGGTCTCATCCTCTTTTTTACACTTCCATTTTAGCTGCAAAGAGAGCAGTGAGTGAATGTCAAACACGGAAGTGCCCGCTAGGTCCAGTGCCACACCAGGCATTCTTGGGTTGGCCAAATTTTGGCAGGTACCACCACTGCTTTCACTAACCTGCAATCACGTGGGGGTGCAGCCTAAACTACAAATGGGAGGAAATGCCAAGAAATGACTACCCAGAAGCAAGGGAATTTCCAGGCCCAGACAAAGACACTTAGGGACAATTCTCTGCCCAACCGTCCCTGGGCTGAGAGCAGCATTTCTAGGGAAGAACTAAGAGAAGTAGCACAAAACTCCGGAGAGAAGTAGGATACAGTGGTCACGAGCGCAGGCGTTATAACACCAACAGGAGATCTCAACTCTGAAATGCTCCAACTTCCCCAAGCCTGAGCTACCTTAACTGCAGGGACATTTTCTCATGCTGACAAGTACCTGACAAGTGATGATCCCCAGGGGCTCCAGCAGAGTCTCACCTTCAGTTTAGGTGTTCCTTTGCCTTCAGGATTTTCTGTCTTTCCTAGAAAGATTGGCAAAGGAGTAAGGGTAGAGAGTCAGGGGAGAAGGAAGGAGCTTTAAGCTGCTGCTTAGGGCTGACTAAGGCCAGCATCTAGTCTACAAGAGGGTCCTTTACAAAGAGAAGCAAATCCATCCTCCCAGAGACACCAGCCACTCCAAGTCGGGGAAACAAGGAGAGCAGGACATATTTCTCTATCTGCTGGCAGTCACCCAATAGAGGTCTCTAAGATGAGGATTAGGAATGTATCATGGCAGCTGTGGGGAGGGCTCTGGAAGCACAAGCAAATCACACAACTCCTCCACGGCAGAGGAAAGGCTCACTGGGAACCCAAGAGCCCCAGAGAGCAATGATGTTTTCACCCTGGCGTTCGGCCGCCAGGACAAAGCCACTTCTGTTCAGGGCCAGGATGGCAGGGACAGGGGAGAAACAAGAGGCAGGGAACTGGTGATGGGGGTTTGGTGTGTGGAAAGGACCAAAGCCACCAAGTTCACAGTCTCCCTCTGTTTCCCATATCCTCCTCCCCAAATCCTTCCCAGATGTTCTTACTCTGTAAGGGTGTAACCCAACAAAGCAGGTGGACTAGGGCCTGCCTGAAGATCTGAACATTTTTTTACCTTTTAATCTCTGTTCCCAATCTTGACGTATCTGCCCCTGGATCAACCTCTGCTGTTCTTCCAGCTGCCGGGAGCCCTCTTCTCGCAGGCGTGCGATCTGCCGAGGAAGACAGAAAAGGGGGGTCACACTACAATAGCAGAGCAAATATTACAATGTGAACCACGTTCAAGTTTGCCCACACTCTGAACTTTGGGCAATAGGCAGTCCTAAGGAGGGGGTGACTCCTGGTGACCACGGGGCAAAAATAGGGGCGGGCAGCTGAAGCTTACCTCTTGTTCTAATGTCCTGGTACTTCGACTGTCCTCCTCTACCTCACTCCCCTGGGCCTGGGCTTGCCTCTCCCGGGCCTCAAGATCTGTGGAGAGATAAAGCCAACGTTACAAAGCAGCCCACGTTGGCATTGGCCTTGGCCATGAGGGCTGAATTCAACCCTATGTGTTACAGCCTTCCTCCGTGGTCCCAGCTGGCCTGACATGGGGCCTCTCTTCCTTACTCCAAAAACCCCAAAGAAAGACTCAGATCAGAAGGGATATCCATCTATAGTTCGCTTTTCCAGCGTTGTTTAAGGATTGATTTTATTTCTAATTCAATTTTGGTCAATACATATTTATTAAGCCCCTTCTTGGGAATCCTGTTTCCATTTATTTGATTCAGAGTACTGAAAAAGCATCAGACCAAAGAGCCCAAAAACCTCACACCAGCAAAGCTGGTTCCCTAGGACCAGGGACAAAGGGTACACGTGGGTGTGGGTATCAATACAGAAATAGCACAGCCTAGATGGCAAAGGTCGGCAGTGGGTGGAGCCCTTGGGCTCTGCCCCTGTGGTTTGGTGCAAGAGACTGACTTGGGAACTGGCTCCGCTTCTATTTTCTCCTCCCCATGGGCTCACTCTCATTTCCCTTGAGTTCAATTTGGATTAACTGGGTACCAACTGGGGGCCTGGCCCTACACTGCTATACAGTATTGACAGACTTTGTATATGACATTAACCGTGTCCCCCACAATCTTCCTACTGCCCTAAAGTAGGGTTAACTGCTTTAAGATACCTCTCAGGCCTAGTGATTACCCCTGCCCTCCTTACACTGTAATCATCTAGCACCTCCTATTTTACTTAAACAGATACTGAGATAGCAGGTGATTTACTTTTCAAAACATGCTAATCCCAAACAATGGATGAGATCCCAAAGTCAGAAATCATAGCTCCCACGCTGCTGACTCTCAGGATATGAATGAAAATGATAAACATGATGCAACTTGAAGGCTCAAAACAGTGTCTACCCCCTCCAGAAAATGGGCAGGAGAGAGGATAAAGTGGCTATATACTACTATGGATTGTTCAGGGTGAAATTACCCACTGGGGAAGTTCTGGGAAGAGCTGAATGTAGCCCAGATTCCCAGCATGGACCCAGGCCAGGCCCCGGCTTGAAGACTTAGCTAGGTGGTTTTGGGTCAATGACCACTTGCCAGGCAGGTTGAGAAGGGATTCCTGGCTCATGCACGGGATGAACCAGATGACCTCAAGTAAGAAACACTCTGCATTGTTGGAAACGGAACCCCTAGAGGAAAAGTGAAAGGACTGATGGATAGTGACACTAGGGAAGCCTAGTGAACCCTGAGCCGAGAGACGCTCCCTCTGCCCTCCGTACCCAGCTTCACTTTCTTTCTTCTCTCATCGAGTTTCTGAGTCCTCTCAGCTGCCTGCTTCTTGGCTTTCCTGACCTTGTCGTACGCTGCCTGGCAAAGACGGAAGAAAACAGAGTGGAATATCAGTCAGAGAAAGAGAACTCGGACTCACCGCTGAGTCTGCCATGATGACCTCTGAAATCCCACTGAGGATTCTGCCAGTTCTGAGACTTTGTAAATTCCTAGTCCCACTCCCTCCCCCTCCTCTGCCCCCCCAAAAAAGGCTGAAGTACCTTACTTCCCTCAGCCTTGGGGACTGCAGGTGGCAAAGTGCTTGGGTCACAAGCAAATAAAGAGGAGAGATTGTACCATATGGGGATAAGACTCTGGGTGATGAGGTCAGGAAAGGGGCACAGGAAGAGAGGTAAAGAAGAAACAGAGCCAGGGAATAGCTTATAAAAAGTAGAGATGTCCTTACCCGGGCTGCAGCATCCGTCAGCACCTCCAAGGCCTGGGAAAGCTGATGGAAAAGCTCAGCTGGGCATAGAAATAAAAAGAGAAAGAGAAACTGAAGTTAAATTCGGTAATGGAATCCTCCATCACACCACAGATGTGCCAGCCTCATAAAGGTGGGATGGGCCCAGCCCCGTCTGGACACATACTTCCCTATCCTTAAAAACCTTCACTATACTTTGCCTACCATCCTTCCAAGCTATCATCACTCTCCTGCCTTTCCCAACCAAACACCTTATAAACACTCTTTACCCTCCCTGTCTCTACTTCCTCTCCTTTCCTTCACTCCTCAAGCCTTTGCAATTTGGCTCCTAATTCAGTTGAAACTGCTTTCTCCAAGGTTACCAATGAGGTCTTAACTGCCTTTCTCAATCTATCAGCTGCATCTGACCCTGCTGACCACCCTCTTTCTCTTCCTGGAGAGTCTCACTGCTCTGGGTTTTCTGACATGACTCTCTGCTTGTCCTCCTCCTGTCCACTCCTGGGTCTCCTTCGTTGGTTCTGTCCTAGGGGTGTGCTCACTCACATTCCCTCCTCTCTCTCAGACTTTCACAGTGTCCATGGATTTAACTATCATCTCTATACAGATGACTCACAGATCTTTATAGATAATCCCAGTCTGTCCTCCGAGTTTTAGGCCACATCAACAATTGCCCAGGGGACATTTCTGACTAGATGTCACTATGACATCTTAAACACAATGTGTCCAAAACTCAATTTTTTTTCCCCAAACCCACCCCTCATCCAAACTTCCTTCTACCTGCATCATTCTTCCCCCACTCTCCCAGGTTCCTAACTTCAATATTATCCCAGACTCCTCACTCCCTCACCCCAATAGCCAACCAATTGCCAAATCTTACCCGTCTACCACTACGTCTTTCAAATTCCACCCATTTCTTTACTCACACAACTGCTACCTTAGCTCAGGTTCTCATCGGCCTCCCAGTTGCTTGCTCTCTCTCTCTCTCACCACTCTAATCTATCCTACATGCTTTAGGCAAGTAATTTCCCTTAAAACATAGGTCTGACCATGTCATTTCCTTGTTCAGTCAAATTCAAGTTTTATCACTGGCTCCCTACTGCCTCTAGGAGTAAATATACGCTCCTCTGTGGTAGGGTTACAGGGCCTCTGTTAAAGGCTGTTTGAACAGCACCATACAACTGGCTCTGAACAACCTTCCTACTACATTTGACATCGCCACCTTTCCTAACTCTTCAGTCCAGCTGAACTGGCCTTCTCTCTTTTCCTCACATACAACTCTCCATCTCTCATCTCTGTGCCTGGAATGGACTTCCTCCTTATCTCTATCTCAGAGTCCTTTGCTTCCTTTATTTGCTATTTTTTTTGGGGGGGGGGCTAGGCAATGGGGTTAAGTGACTTGCCCAGGGTCACACAGCTAGTAAGTGTCAAGTATTTGGTCTGAGGCCAGATTTGAACTCAGGTCCTCCTGACTTCAGGGCCGGTGCGCTAGCCACTGCGCCACCTAGCTGCCCCAACCTTTGCTTCCTTTACGTGGAAGCTTGAGCACCATCTAAGGCATGAAGCCTTTCCTGATTCCCCCAAATACCAGGGCCCTCCCTCCCAAATGATCTTATATCTGTATATATCTGTATTTATTAACTTTCTAGTTAAACTTCACATGTTTGCACTTATGTCTTTGTCTCCCCCATACTAGCTCCTCGCTAGTACTTTGTACTTGCATCCCCAATGTCCAATACAGTGCCTGGGCACTTACACAATAAATATTTGCTGACTGACTGATACCTGACCTGAGACTGAAGAAATATTTGGGGGAATAATCAAAAGTTCCTAGCGTGGAAAAGGTGTGGATTCCTAAGACAGAGTCCAAAGGAGGAGACAGTTAAGACTATACATGAGATAGCAAAGGTACAGTACTACAGAAATGCTAAATGTGGGCCCACGGCCAGCAGCCCATGTATATATGTGGTGTCCTTGCTCTGAGCTCCCCAACTCTAAGTGGCAAGGCTGACAACAGTTGTCCTTTTCCCTTCGGCCAGGAAATTCTCACCTGCTTGAGGATTATTTGGATTTTTGTCTGGATGGCAGGTAAGGGCCTTTTGTCGGTATGCTTTCTTCACCTGAAAGAGCCAAAAGACAGTTATTCATTCACAGAGCTAGCTTACATTGCAGGGCGTCATGATAAATTAATGGTTCTGCAAAATGTTATGGAAGCAAACTTGAAGAATCTCCCTCCACCCAAAAAAAAGGTTCTGGTTATTGTACAAAAAGCATCACCTCACAGCCACAACAGAAACCTAAAAGCAAGAAGGCTGACTTTGGTTCAGCCACTGCTGGACCAGAAAGGTCTCCCTAGAGTCACAATAATCAAAACACAGAAGGGTCTCATGGCTTAAAAGCCCCACTAAATAAGCATCTCTTTTATAAGCTAACTTCACAGTTGCTTTATACCAAGAAAGTATAAAATGTTAGCAGCTGGATCACGACTCCTTGGCCTTGGTTCTTCTTCTATTCATTTCACAACCTCTTGGAAAAGGGGGATCTCGGGTCAGCTAGGTGGTGCACTGGCTAGAGCTCTGACCTTGGAATCAAGAGGACCTGAGTTCAAATCTCTCCTCAGACACTTGACACTTACTAGCTGTGTGACCCTGGGCAGGTCACTTAACCCTGACTGCCTCACCAAAAAGAAAAAAAAAGAAAGGGGGATCTCAGGCCCTTAGAATATCTCCATGAGGAAGGAAGACTTTCTAGGTGGCCATCTAGCTGGAGTGGCCTACCAGGGGAATGGACGGGCATCTGGTAGAGTACCAGTGCCACATTGCATTTCATATGAAACAGTTGGAGCAGGGGCAGATGGAGAGGCTCCCAGGGTGACAAGGGGCAGCTACATACAACTCACTGGTAAAAAAAAAAAAAAAAAAAAGGTTAAAAGGACATTGATGAGACAGTGTGGGGTTCTGGCGCCATCTGCTGGGTTACAGTGAGCAGCATGCTATGTGACCAAAGCTAGAAACCACATATCAGTTACATCTGATGAAATTTAGGCGAGGGACATTTATCTTTGAGCCCCTCCAGGAATGAGAATACTAAGTAACAACTTTCAGAGAGCCATTTCAGAGAAAGGTGGAACACACAAGGAAATGTGTATTTAGAGAGGGTTCCGGTGAACTGGAAATGGAAAGAAAAATAATAACAACAAAAACCCCACCCCTTCACCCAATGCTGTGTAATCAGGATGACCAAGTGGGTCCTGAAGAGATGAGAAAATGCTCTCCCTCTCTTCTTTGCAGATGAGGTGGAGGTCTATGGGTAGAGAACACTGGCCACACTGTCAGATTTGCTTAAGGTATTGGTTAGTTTTTCAAAACTTTTTTTCCTCCTCTTTTTCACTCTTTGTGACAGGGGATGACTCTCTGGGTAGAGGAGAGGAGAGGAGAGGGATATAGTTGGAAATTAATAATATAAAAATAAAAGATATCAATAAATTTTTTTTTAAAAGAAGTGGGTCCACAGATGCTCAGAGGTACGTTCCTGCCTCATTGTAAAGTGTTTGCTTCATTAGCCATCTTTCCTAGCAGCGAGATCCTTGGGAAATCAGCCCTCAAAGGATTGAGGGACTTCTGATACTTATAGCCACAGAATGGACTAATTGGTCCCACCCTCTAGAAGGGAGAGATTTCTAAGAGGTGGCTTAACACCGTGGCCTTGGTACACTCCTTCGAAAGCCTCTAGTCCACAATGACTCTCTTTTGTCCCTAATCTATACTTAGTTCAACTTCAAAATGCCTCTTCCCTGCCCCCTTCTTTCTCTCCTCTCAACAGAACCTTCTTCCTCCCTCCCTCCCTCAAACAGACCCCAACTCATCTCCATGTTAATCCTTCTGCAGGTCCCACACCATGAAACCTTTTCCTAGGGTGCAGAAGCACACTCCAAGATACTACATTAATGGGGTAAAGTCTCCCAAATGTGCCCAAACAGCTTATTACTGTCTCTCAAAGTCCTCTTTCTCTCTTTTCTTGTCTGGATCCTGTAATCTTTATTTCCATCTCCTGACACCAAACCTAACACTACAATCACAACAAAATGGTAAATCAAAAGAAAAGTATGACTTTGGCAACAGAAATTTTAATTAGCTTTAAATAATATAAGGAAAGAAAGAGGTGATAAGAGAAAATAGCTGTGTTAGTAGACAAAGCATTAATTCATGAAAATAGTTATCTAATGAGGATGAAAGAATGCTGAGGAACATGGTTCTCGGTACAACATATTAATCCAACTATGATGTAGGTCAGATATCCTTCCCAAAATGAGATCCCTTTAAAGAGGGTATATATAATGGCGGGGAATGTACACACATACATCGTTCAAAAAAAAAAAACAAAACAAAAAACACCAACCTTGTTGTAATAAGCCTGTTATTTTTTTCGAAAAGTAAATAAGCTTCTAGGACACAAAACCGTAAGCTAAAGTTAAAGGGAATACAAAAGAGTGGTGAAATTTAAAATGAAAAAAAAAAAAAAAAACAATGGGAAGCTGGGCTTTTCAGGAACTGAGAACAAGACTAATCACACAAAGGGATCACTCTCACTTGCGCTGCCCCCCACATCCCCAGCTCTACTCTTAAGACAGGGCCTCACTCCATCGGAAAACCAGAAACCCAACTGGGGGTGGGGGTGGAGGGAGGAGGAGGCAAGGAAGTGTATGGGAAATTTACTCAATCAACCAACAAACGTTAATTAACCACCTACTATTGTGCCTGGCACTGTGCTAGGCCTTGGGGGTACAAATATACAGAACAAAACTCCCTGCTTCCAAGGAACTTACATTCTAGAGAGGCAGACACCATGTGTACATATGTACACACATGTGCGTGCATGTATACACGTATGTGTATATATGCGTGTGCCTATAAGGAGAATGAATACAAAGCAGTTAGAAATGAGGAAAGTAGGGCAGCTAGGTGGCACAGTGGACAGAGCACTGGCCCTGCAGTCAGGAGGACCTGAGTTCAAATCCGGCCTCAGACACTTGACACTTACTAGCTGTGTGACCTTGGGCAAGCCACTTAACCCCGACTGCCTCATCAAAAAAAAAAAAAAAGAAAGAAAGAAAGAAATGAGGAAAGTATTAGCAATCGAGGGGGCCGTCAGGCAAGGCTTCATGTGAAATACAGCCCTAGTACTGGGTCTTGAAGGAACAGAGGGATTACCTACCTGACAGCTCAACTGGACTTCATCATTATCTCCAGATATTCACCTTTCTGCAAGATCATATCAACTCTGAAACTCACACCTGCTCAGTACCACCTCCAGCCCTCCCAAACACACACCTTGAGCCCTTACTTCCCTCTGACTGGAAAGGGCAGACCTTGGAGAGCTCCCCCCAAATCCTCTATTTAAGGAGGGAAGCCCCAAGACAGAAACCGCGTGAGGGAAGGGATTGTCCTTTGCCTTTCTTTCTATCCTCAGCACTTGTCACATAACAGGCACTACAGAAAATGTTGACCGACTGACTGATGAGGGCTACTTCTCCTGAGAAGGGTGCTCATTCCACGCACGAGGCAAGGTCATTACAAAGGCGCAGATTTGGAAGACAGAGCTCCACCTTTAAGAATGCGAGCTTCAGTGACAGAGCTACAGCTGTGAACAGCAGGCCTCGCCTCATTTATTTACGACTGAGATGCTCAGGCTCTGAGACTAAGTAATGAATTCTTTGGGGAGTAGGACTGCCCTAGGTCTCAACCCATCAGCTACCCTCAGACACCATCAGCATTGGGAATAGTGTGGAGGAATTATGCAGAGGAAGAGATGCTCAGATTTGTAGTGTGACCCCTGGAAAGACAAAAGGGAGGGACCTGCCTTCCTTTTCTGGAAGCACCAGCATCCAGGATGGCTGGCACAGCTCCTCCAACATGTACAGAGGAGAGTGGGAAAGACATTTCCACTGCTGCTAGTACTCCTGGAAAGATCATGTACCAAGAGGTACAATTATAGGCGATTTTCAAGTTCCATAAAAGCCAGATTCCAGAAGTGAGATCCTGTAGTCAGATCAATAATGTAGACTGCTGAAATATAAAGCAGGCTAAGAGTTTGAAAAGAAAGAGATATTCAAAAAGGCCTAAAATGAACCCCTAGTATGAAGCTGAAAATACGTGAAATTTAATAACCCTATACAGTAAGTACAACTGAAAAGCAATAAATGGAAAAGACATACTCAAGGAAAGGTCAGGGCAAAAGTTCATTTTAAGGAGGGCAAGATATGAAGAATAATTTCACAGCTGCCTATGCTTTGCCCTTTGGTGGATACCTGATCTCATTAGTGTGGACACTTCCTCCAACTGCTGAGACTGTGATCCAGCCAGCCAGGCCTTCTTATTCTCCACGATTCTTGCTCATGACCCCTATATCCTCCAGAGGGTCTTCTCAGCACACTGGAAGCCTTCCTGGAGATATCTCTCCAACTGAAAGGCAGTGGGGTGTAGTGAGAAAAAAACCCACAAGACCTGAGTTCAAGTCGTGACTTCACCATTTACCAGCTATATTACCATCAGTTTCTCCATCTGTAAAATATTTGTACTGCCTATGTCACTGGGTCCTTGTGTTATATAAATATGAACTACTTTTATTTTACCCCAGATGGTCATTCACTTTAGTCTTCTTTGGGATTAATCTATACTGAAGACATTTTTTCAAAATTCTTTTCTAGGTTAAAAAAAAAAGCTACTTCCTGGTTCCACCCCTTAAAACCTGTGGCCTGGACGTCACAAAAATTTGCTTAAGAAGGAGTTCAGCCTTAGGTTGTTTGTTTGTTTTTTTAATTCACAGAGTACTTTTTGTCTTACAAAAGCCAAGCCCAGTTATTCCTCAGTCCTCTAGAGAGAGGCCTTCCAACCAACCCACTGCAAGTCGGCCAGCCAGCCCACAAGCATTTATTAAACACTTAACACAGGGGTGAGTCCTATGAGGCTACAAAAGAAAAGCAAACACAGAGTCCTGGCCCTCAAGGAACTTGTGTTCTACGGGGGAAAATAAAATGTAAATAACTGTAAATAAATCACAAGATACCACAGGGGAGAGGTAAGGTCGTCTCAGGGGGAAGGCACCAGCACCAGCAGCAGGCCTGGGAGCAGCCCGGCCGGGAGGCTCTGTTCCCTCAGAACAGAACATTCTTCTCAGAAATTTTATGTGAAGATGAATGTTGATGAGGCAAACAGTGACATCGCCCTAGCTATAGGGGGATCTGATATCTGATCAGCTCTGGTCTGTCCCGGCCCCAAGTGGTCCCAATCCAACAGTGGAGGCAGAGATGGTTTAAATTCTACTCCAGGAGTCCTGGTTCGGTGCCAAAAGCACCCCCAAAAATGGAAACCTCCCCCACCACCACCACCCATGTCCTAGAACATTTCAGATTGGACGTCAGCCAAAATCCAATGGCCTATGAGGGTCCGAAAGGACAGGGCTACAGCACATGGGTGCCTGCTGCCCTACATGACAGGTTATTACCATAACAAGCCACTGCACCGGCCCTAGTTGAGGGCCATGCTGTGCTCCTGGCCTCCCAAGGTCAGTTCATGCTTTCGGCCAGGTGGCCTGGGGTTTAGTGCTTTGTGTGGCAAACCGGATGCCCAGCTTTAGCCGGCCTTCCCACTGGGACGGCTGCTCTAAACTGGTATTTCTCATCCGGTAAACATAACTCTCCACAATGGCCTTCATTAAGCAGAGGCCTTGGAGAGGCTTCCAGTGTTTGGTACAGTTTATAATCAAGACTCCTACTCGTGATTAGCATTTCAATAGCCTGCTCTACCAGTAACATTCTTGACAATCTTTCCTATTAGTTATGATTAAGGACTTTCTGGAGCACACCAAAAGAGGGAGGAACCGAAAAATGTGGGCTTGACAAGGTCGAAGTCTAAGAAGCTAAAAACTGGCAGCGAAGTCATCTACTCCACCCAATTTCTGGCACTGGACCTTAATGGCTATCCAAAGGAGAGAGAAGTGGCCACACTAAAATGCCAGAGGCTATGAATTTTTCTTAATAGTGGAAGGATCTCTCCCCATCTTCAGGTTTCCTCCAGAGACAACCCTGAAAATCTTAGGCCTTTCTTTTCCTTTGCCACTTGCATCCCCAGAGACTTTTTCAACCAAAAAAAGAAAAGAACTGAGCCTAGGCTCCGACACTTAAGCCCCAACTCTTTGTCCCAAGTCTATGAACTCAGTTATTTTCAAAGGAACCCAAAAAACTCTTAACCCACAGAAGAGGCTGACTGACAAAGGCCTTCTAATGGTTCCTCAGAAAACATCACATCTCCATTGTCACAGCATGCCCCTGTGTAGGGAATTCCTACCCTCCCTCCTCACTTTGGCTCCTTAGAATCTCTAATATTTTACATGACAGCTTATATCCTTATGACATGTGGATTCAAACCGGAGTTTTCCTCCTTCCAGGTCCAATATCTACTCATTAGCTCACCTAATCACTACCTAATTACCCTACTACAGAAGGTAAATTCTTTGAGGGTATCCCCTGTGCCTGGCACACAGTAGGAGCTTAATAAACTGAAAGGTCCCATGTGCAAACATTCATTTTTTTTCCAACATGTATTTATTGAGCTTACTTTATTGAAGTGCTCTGAGCACTGAAGCAATTTTTGTGAGAGGTAACTGGAGAGGCAGACAGGTGACACAGTGGATAACAAGTTGAACTCAGAGTCAGGAAGACGTGAGTTCAAATTGGGCCCCAGACACTTAGTGGCTGTGTGATCTTGGGCAAGTCATTTAACCTGTTTGCCAAGTTTCTTTATCTGTAAAATGAGAATAATAGCACCTACTCTCAGGGCTGATATAAGAATCAAATGAGATACAAATATAAAGTGCTTTGCCAACATAAAAGCACTAAATGCTACTATTATTATTATTATTATTATTTTAAAAAGGAGTGCAAAGCATCATCCCTGCCTTTCCAGAACCTAAACCTCTTTTTTAACTCCCCTTTCCTATTATTCACATTTCCTAATTAAAACCCAGTGGTCTATGTGATGATGTTGCTTAAGCAGACATTTCTAGTGTTTTAAAGTCTGCAGAGCACTTGACATTCCTTACCTCACTCAATCCTCACAATGACATGGTGAAGTAAGTAGGACAAGTATTATCACTACTGGAATTTTACAGTAATGAAACTGAAGATCAGAGGTTAAGTGACTTGCCCGGAGATATATACACTGCTGGGAAATGTCTGGGGCGGGCCAGGGACCAAGGTCTTCGTGATTCCTGGTCCAATTCTCTCCACTGCGTGCACTCAGAGGAGCTAAGTTCAGATAATGGCTCTGCTAACGTGACTTGGAGCAAATTGGTTGAATTCCTTGGCCTCAGTTTCCCCATTTGCATTCTATGGCCATCAGACTAGATGATCTCAAAGGTCTCCTGCACCTCTAAGTCCAGAGAAGGAAAAGCCTGAAACAGGATGTCCTGTGAATCACAAAGGGCACTGAATTCAGTGTCTGGCTCCATCACTCTACAGACAAGGGTAACGGGGAGGACTACGGAATGTGTGCAGACACCCAGCCTCTCCTCAATAGGGTCAAGTGGCCCAACAAGACCCACAACTGGTTCTATTCGGATCTGGAGGCTAAGGAAGCCTTAGCTCCTGAGAGCAGGACCAGGCCAGGAGCAGGGTTTTCTGGACACCATGTTGGGCTTGGCCCCAGGCACACAGTAATGTCTTTGACAATTCACTTGTTCTCCAACGGGGAGTGAATAGCTGACTCACCCTCAAAAGCAAAGGGCCATGGGTTTCAAAAAATATAAAATAACCATCATTAAGGCACGCAAAACAGTTCTGGATCCTTCAGGGAAAGATGGTCAAAAAAAGAAGAGGATAAGTTATCATTTAGGGGCAGGCTTCTGGTTTCCCATGCAATAAAATTGGTGACAGTAAGTAAGTAGTGCAAATAACTAGTTTTAGCTGTAAACGGCCAGATTGGGAGCAGATAAGGAAAATACCCATAGGGCCTGCTCTCGTTTTATGACAGATAGTTGATGAACTATGCCCTGATGAATCAGCACAAGAGAAAAAACTATTAGCAACCACTGGTTCAAGAAATGGGAACAGTACCATGGAGCTACAGCCACAATTACACAGCATTTGGCAGTTTCCACATTAAAGAAACAGAGAACTTAGAATATGACATACCAGAAGGCAAAGGAGTTAGGATTACAACCAAGAATCACCTACCCAGAAAAACTGAATATAATAGTCCAGGGAAAAAAAAGGATATTTAATGATACAGAAGACTTTCAAGCATTTCTAATTAAAAGACCAAAACTGAATAAAAAATTTTACCTCTCAATACAAGACTCAAGGGAAACATAAAATGGCACAAGGATAATAGAAGAGGGAGGGACTGATAAAAGGAAGGGTATATTGGGGAAGGTAGTGATCAGAAGTAAAACACTTGTGAGGAGAGAAAAGGTAGGGGGTAAGAGAGAGAGAGGGATAAATAGGCGAAAAACAGCATGGAGGGAAATACACAGTAAGTTATCATAAGTATAAATGTGAATGGGATGAACTCATTCATAAAATGGAAGTGGAAAGAAGAATGGATTAAAAACCAGAATCTTGGGGCAGCTAGGTGGAGCAGTGGATAGAGCACCGGCCCCAGAGTGAGGAGGACCTGAGTTCAAATACGGCCCCCGACATATGATACTCCCTAGCTGTATGACCTTGGGCAAGTCACTTAACCTTGATTGCCCCGCCCCCCCCACCCAGAATCTTATAATAATGTTGCTTACAAGAAATACATTTGAAGCAGAGAGATACACATAAGGTAAGGGGCTGGAGCAGGGTGCATTATGCTTTAGCTGAAGCAAATAAAGCAGGGGTAGCAATCATGATTACAGATAAAGCAAAAGCAAAAATAGATCTAATTAAAAGAGATAAAGAAGGAAACTATATCTTGCTGAAAGGTACCATAGACAATGAAGTCATATCAATACTAAACATGTATGCACCAAATGGTATAGCAACTGAATTTTTGAAGGAGTTTAATGAGATACAGGAGGAAATAGATAAAAAAAAAAAACTATACTAGTGGGGGACCTCGACTTTCCCTTCTCAGAACTAGATAAATTTAACCAAAAAATAAACAAGAAAGAAGTTAAGGAGGTCAATAAAATTCTTGAAAAGTCAGATATGATAGATCTCTGGAGAAAATTGAATGGGAACAAAAAAGACTATAGCTTTTTCTCAGCAACACATGGCACCTACACAAAAACTGACCATGTATTAGGACATAAAAACCTCGCAACCAAATGCTGAAAAGCAGAAATAATAAGCACATCCTTTTCAGATCATAATGCAATAAAAATTACATTCAGTAATGAACAAGAGAAAGAGAGATTAAAATTAACTGGAAATTAAATAATCTAATCCTAAAAAACAAGTGGGCTAACAAATAAGTCATCACAACAATTGATAATTTCATTAAAGAAAATGACAACAATGAGACAACATACCAAGATTTATGGGATGCAGCTAAAGCAGCACTTAGGAGAAAAGCTATATCTCTAATTGCTTACATCAATAAAATAGAGAAAAAAAACAGATCAATGAACTGGGCATGTGACTTAAAAACTAGAAAAAAAACAAATTAAAAATTCCCAATTAAAGACCAAATTGGAAATCCTGAAAATCAAAGTAAAGATTAATAAAAATGAAAGAAAACCATTTAACTAATAAATAAAACTAGAAGCTGGTTTTATGAAAAGAAGAAAAAAAAAAAAAACAGCAACAACAATAAAATTGATAAACCAGGGGCAGCTAGGTGGTGCAGTGGATAAAGCACTGACCCTGGAGGACCTGAGTTCAAATTCGACTTCAGACACATAACACTTACTTGGCTGTGTGACTCTGAGCAAATCACTTAACCCCAACTGCTTCACCCAAAAAAAAAAAATATATATATACACACACACACAAACCATTGGGTAATTTGATATTTAAAAAAGGAAAGAAGAAAACCAAATTACTAGTATCAAAAAAGAAAGCGGTGAATTCACCACCAATGAAGAGGAAATTAAGACAACTGTTAGGAGCTATTTTGCCCAATTACATGCCAATAAATTTGACAATCTAAATGAAATGGATGAATATCTACAAAAATATAAATTACCCAAATTAACAGAATAAAATACTTAAATAACCAATATTAAAAAAAGAAATTGAAAAAGCCATCAATGAACTTCCTAAGAAAAAATTCCCAGGACCAGATGGATTCATAAGTGACAAACATTTAAAGAACAATCAATCCCAACACCATATAAACTATTTGGAAAAATAGGCGAAGGAGTATTACCAAATTTCTTTTACAACACAAATATGGGGCTGATACCCAAAACAGGAAGAACCAAAACTGAGAAAGAAAATTATAGACCAATTTCCCTAATAAATATTGATGCAAAATTTTTAAATAAAATATTAGCAAAGAGGTTACAGCAATATGTCACAAGGATCATAAACTATGACCAGGTGAGATTTATACCAGGAATACAGACCTGGTTCAGTATTAGCATAATTGACCATATCAATAATAAAACCAACAGAAAAAATGATTATCTCAATAGATACTGAAAAAGCCTTTGACAAAATACAGCACCCATTCCTATTAAAAACACTAGAAAGCAAAGGAATAAATGAAGCTTAAAATGATAAGTAATATTTATCTAAAACCATCAGCAAGCATTCTCTGTAATGAGGATAAGCTACAAGCCCTCCCAATACAATCAGGGGTGAAGCAAGGATGTTCATTATCACCTCTATTATTTAATATTGTACTAAAATGTTAGCTATAGCAATAAGAGAAGAAAAAGAAATTGAAGTAATTAGAATAGGCAATGAGGAAACAAAATTATCACTCTTTGCAGATGATATGATGATATACTTAGAAAATCCTAAAGAATCAACTAAAAAACTACTTGAAATTAACAACTTTAGCAAAGTTGCAGGATACAAAATAAAGCCACATAAATCATTAGCACTTCTGTATGTTACCAACAAAGTACTGCAATAAGAGATAGAAAGAGAAATTCCATTTAAAATAACTGTAGACAATATAAAATACTTGAGATTCTACCTGCCAAGAAAAATCCAGGAACTACATGAACACAATTATAAAACATTTTTCACACAAATAAAGTCAAATCTAAACAACTGGAAAAATATTAATTGCTCATGGGTAGGCTGAGCCAATGTAATAAAAATTACAATCCTACCTAAATGAATCTATTTATTCAGTGCTATACCAATCAAACTATCAAAAATTATTTTATAGAACTAGAAAAAATAATAACAAAATTCATCTGGAAGAACAAAAGCTCAAGGATATCAAGGGAATCAATGAAAAAAATGCAAAAGAAATTGGTTTAGACATATTGGATCTCAAACTGTAGTATAAAGCATTAATTAACAAAACAATCTGGTACTGGCTAAGAAACAGAGTGGTAGATCAGGGGAGTAGATTTCAATATAGTAAAAGACCATCGTAAATTAGATTACATAGTAGATTACAATATAGTAAATGACTATGGTAATCTAGTATATGATAAACCCAAAGATCTAAGCTTTTGGAACAAAAACTCATTATTTGACCAAAAAACTGCTAGGAAAACTGGAAAACGGTATGGCAGAAATTAGGTATAGATCAACATCTCACACTGTATACCAAGGCAAGGTCAAAATGGGTATAATTTACACATAAAGGGTGAAGAGAGCATGGAATAATTTATCTGTCAGATTTATGGAAAAGGGAAGAATTTAGGACCAAAAAAGATATAGAGATCATTACAAAATGTAAAATAGATAATTTTGATTATATAAAATTAAAAAGTGTTTGCACAAATAAAACCAATGCAATCAAAATCATAAGGAAAGCAGAAAACGGGGTGGGGGGGAGAATTTTACAACAAGTATCTCTGATAAAGGCCTCATTTCTCAAATATATAGAAAACTGAGTCAAATTAACAAAAATATAAGTCATTCCCTAACTGATAAATGGTCAAAGGATATGAACAGGCAGTTTCCAGACAAAGAAACCAAAGCTATCTATAGTCACGTGAAAAAATGCTCTAAATCACTATTAATCAGAGAAATGCAAATTAGAACAACTCTGAGGTATCACCTCACACCTGTCAGAGTAGCTAACATGACAAAAAAGGAAAATGTTGGATGTTGGAGGGGATGTGGGAAAACTGGGACACTAATGAACTGTTGGTGGAGTTGTGAACTGATCCAACCATTCTAGAGAGCAATTTGGAACTATGTCCAAAGGGCTATAAAACTGTTCATAGCCTGTGATCCAGCAATATCACTGCTAGGTCTGTATTCCAAAGAGATCATAAAAAAGGAAAAGGACCTATTTGTACAAAAATATTTGTAGCAGCTCTTTATATGGTGGATAAGAACTGGAAATTGAAGGGATGCCCATCAATTGGGCTATGGTATATGATGATAATGGAATATTATTGTGCTATAAGAAATGACAAGCAAGATGATTTCAGAAAAACCTGGAAAGACTTACATGAACTGAAGCATAGTGAAGTGAACAGAGCTGGATGAACGTTGCACAAAGTAACAGCAACATTGTTCGATGAAGACCTGTGAAAGACTTAGCTATTCTCAGCTATCCTCAGCAATACAATGATTCAAGACGATCCCAAAGGACTATAATTATGAAGCATATTATATACCTCCTGAGAAAGAACTGATATTGACTGAATACAGACTGAAGCATGCTATTTTTCACTTTCTTTCATTTGAGTTTTCTTGTACAAAGTGACTAAAAAGGAAATGTTTTACATAATTGTACACGTATAACCTTTATCTGATTGCTTACAATCAAAGGGAGGATGGGAGGGAGGGATAGAATTTGGAACTAAAAACTTGAAATAAAAATGTTTAAAAAAAAATTTTTTTTAAAAGAAAAAAAAATGGGAACAGTTAGTAATCATGACCCTTTTTGCCTTTCAAGAATTGATTTTTTTTTCCCCTTAAGTCTGGGGAAGGCAGAGAGCATCTCAACCCCCAAATGTTCAGAGAAAGAAATCAAGACTGATACCTGACATCATGGACAAGGAATAAGCCACAAAGATTTAGAAGCCCAGGCCTTGGGAAAACTGATAACAGGAGAAACCCCCCAGATGTCTTTTCATTGATCAAGAATGGTGGCTTTCAGGAAAGTCAGCTCAACAGAAAGACGGATGTTAAGATAGGGATCTGTTCCCCAGTTATTTTCCTTAGCTGAAACAAAAACCACACTCAAAAAATATTAGTATATCTAAGTATTAACTGATTCCTTGACTTGACCTACTATGGGCCAAGCACTGTGTGAGGCAAGGGGATATAAATGCACGGAACGAAACGATCCTTACACACCATGAACTTACATTCTCATTGGGGAAACAAATAAGTATGTAGAGACTAAAAAATAATACCTAGAAAGGCTGTCACAGGATGTGCCTATAATTAATAATGACAACTATTATTGGACTACCTCCCCAAGGAGCAGCCAAAATTCAAGGGTGAAGCCTTATGGGTTTACAATTCATGTTTGGATCCATGTTTGAATACAGCTAGCAAGAGAGGACTGTAAGAATTTGGCTCCTAGGTTCTGGACTGGCTCTCTGATTTTACCAATAGGTCTGGCTTCCAGTGGAGGCACTCCTTCCACCAGTGCAGATTGGCACGGACTCTTCAACTTACTGTCTTACTTTTTATCTGAAGCACATCGAGGTTAAGTGATCTGCCTACATTGGCCTTGAACCCAAGTCCTGATGCCAAGGTTGGCTCTATCCACTCTGCCATGATGCCTCTCAACAGGTACAGATAAAGAGTTTAGAAAAGTACCTTCTTTCCCAGCAATACAAAGATCTAAGACATCTCCAAAGGCCTCGTGATGGAAAGTGCTATCCATATCCAAAGAAGGAACTAGGGAATTTGAATTGCTATTTTTTTTCTCTTCTGTTGAGTTTTGTTTCCTCTTTCTGGTGGTTCCTTCTATTGATTCTAATTTTTACTTACAACATCATTAATGTGAAAATGTTTAATAAGAATGTATATGTATAGCCTATATCAGATTGTTTGCCGTCTTGGGGAGGGTGGTGGGGAGGAAGGGGGAGAAAAATGTTAAACTCAAAAGCAAATGGAAATGATTGTTGATAAATCAAAATAAATTAATAAAAAATTTAAAAAAAAGAAAAGTAGCTTCTTATTCCACATATTAAAAATATACATATTTCTTCCTCCTCCATCCCACCCCTGATTCTTGGGCTCAAATGAGATAGGTAATACTTGTTGAGAGAGACAGGAGTAGAGACAGGAGAAAGAGAAAGAGAGAGACAGAGAAAAAGAGAGACAGAGAGCTAGCTTAGCACAGAGCCTGTCATGTAGTATGCACTATATAAATGCTTATTCCCTTCCCTTTCCTTCCTTTCTTGGCACAGGGGGGGAACAGAGGAGGGAAAGTTCACAAGTGTGGAATACTGAATATGTCAGATTTTAAAATTCTTTGTGATAAGGGATAGCTCTCTGGGAGGAGATCTCAGAGACAAAAAATCCGAAGATAGCAATAAAAAAATCTACTATAAAAAAAACAAAAATGAAGTGTGTTGATTAGAACCTATTCTGAATACAAAGCAAGTATAAAAATGCAGAATATCTTTAGGGATGCAGGGGCATGTATCAAGATTACACTTCTGTTTAGAGACAACACGGTATCAGAGAAAGAGCCAATGACACAAGAACTTAGTACCTACTGTGCTCAGAGTACTGTGCTTATGCCTGAAGGGGCTCAGCAGCTTAGTAAGAGCTGAGACATCAACAATTATAATTAATCATAATTCATATTATTACATGACCTACTATATTAAAAAGTTACAAAACAAAGTGCTTGCTATGTGGGGTCTGAAGAGAAAAGTTATTAGCAACCCAGGAGGATCAAGGAAGGCTTCATGGAGGAGACGGCATTTGAATTGAGGCTTTAAAGGGCAGGCCAGAACCTAGGACGGGGATGCCAGGCACGGGGGACGGCCTGAAGAAAAGCACAGGAGCATGAGGTTACAGCATGTGTATGTTCACGGAACTGGGAATGGTCCAGTTGGGCTGAAGAAAAGCATAAAATCAAGGTGGTGCCCCACTGAGGAAGGCCTTGAATCCACAGCAAAAGAATCTGCAGAGAACCTGCTAGATATTTCTGAACAAGAGGGGTAAGTAACAGGAACAGATTTACGCCTTAGGTCTGTTTGTTTTTTATCTGTGGGGATTGAACTAGATGGCTTCTGATCTATCAATAATCAATCAAAAGCATATTAACCGTTTGCTAAGCAGCAAGGGCTTCAATGGGTTTTGGGACTAGTGAGACAAAAATGAATTAGTCCCTGCCCTTAAGAAGCTTATACTCTACTGGTCCCTTCCAATTCTAAACCTATGATCTCCTTGAATTAAAAGATTAAAAGATGACAGTAGCTTGAAAGATATTTTAGGAGGCGGACTTCCTATAAGCTGGTTTTCTCCTACATTTCAGAAATTGGCAGGTTTGAGTTCCAGGCCTGGTTCTCTATCACTGACTAGCCAGTTATGTGCAACACTCCTCCAACTCTCAGTTTTCTTATCTTTACAATAGGATAACAGTCCCTGCCCTGGTGTGGTAAGGATAAAATAATAAAATGTGCCTGAGAGTACTTAAAACGCTGTACAAGTATAAAGTATTTTAACAGCACTTCTTTCGGGAAGAAACGTCCTGGGACACCAGCATAAGCACTTGGTTGTAAAATGAGAGAGAGTCAGTCATCGATCCTGGCCTTTTCATTTCAAAAGCATGGGCAACTTTCAGGGGAGGAGGCAGAAGTACAGAAAGGACTGCAAGTGGGGCCTACTGACATAAGTCTGAGAAACCCACGGGGGGAAATGCGTAGCAAGCAAGAAATAAGTACAGAGAACATTTTAAAAGAGCAAGATATGTCACTTTCAAGAGTCAAAGTGGACAAAGGAGGTAAAGCGAAAACTTAGGAGAGCGCAATGCAAGCTGGTGCCTAAAAGGATGAGGGGTTCCAGCAAAATCTTTGGCTCCCCAGGGCTGACAAAGTAACATTTCCATCCCAACCCTTAACCTCCTGAACCCTAAGCCACCCTTTACTCCAATCCCTAATTCTAAAAAAGACACTTTTCTTTTTTAAAAAACTCATAATCTTAGGGATTCCATTTGAAAACAAGAAGCAAAAATAACTCTTAGGATGGGTCAAACTTTTCTAGGACCTGGTATTTTGTCCAGTTCTGGGTTACTCAGGTCACTACAACAACCTTTAGGAAAGATATAGAGTGATACTGGCCTCCATGCTTTCCTGCTTACATTTTAACACCCAACTGGGGCTTCCAAGTCCCATTGGCCAGATGCATGACAACTATGTGATCAAATGAGATAATATTTGTTAAGCATTTAGCACAGTGCAGGGCACATAGTAGGGGCTTAATAAATGCTAGTTTCCTTCCAAATGATTTACAGAGTATTAAGATTACATGAATAAAAACAACAGACGTATAGTCATTTAAGATTTACAAAGCAGCTTACATACAAATAAATAAATGAAAAAAGCATTTATTAAGCATACAAAGGGGCAGCTAGGTGGCAGCAGATAGAGTTCCAGGCTCATCTTCCTGACTTCAAATCTGTCCTCAGACACTTACTAGCTGTGTGACCCTGGGCAAGTCACTTAACCCTATTAGCCTCAGCTCCCCATCTGTAAAATGGAGTGGAGAAGGTAATGGCAAACCACCCCAGTATCTTTGCAAGGAAAGCCCAAATGGGATCATGACATGACTAAAATGTTTGAACAAGCACCCAAAAAAAGTGAGCCAGCCTCAGCTCTCAGGGGACTCTTATTCTAATTGGGAGAGGTAACACACAAAAGAAGGCTGAACTACAGCGCAGATGGCAACGCTCAGGAGTCGTCAGGGTGCAGCTGCGGGGCAGATAGTAAGGTCCGGCAAGGGTTTTAGGTTTCATTTTCAGTTCAGACAATGCTGAGGATCCAGTGGGTGCAGAGGCAGGGCTGGTGGTAAGTAAGGCCTTAGGAGGCGGTGGCTGAGAAGATAGCAAAGCTTGGTTATTCTCCATCTCACCCACTTTATCCACCCCATCCACACGAATGGCTCAGATGGGTTCTGGGCACCCCAGGGAGGGGACAGGGTGAAGGGAACAGAAAGGAGAAGGGTGTCCCCAGTGGCGTTGGGTCTAGGAGGCTTGCCACTGCCCAAACGCTCCAGATGGATTCTGGGCAATTCCAATTCCAATTTAGGAATGAGGAAATTGAGGCTCAGTGAAGTTAGGCAATTTGCCAATGGAATAAAAAGCAGGATTTGAACTCAGTTTTCTCCTGACTCTAAGTCCATTGCTCCTTCTTCTACATTAACAGCCAAGCCTCCTGTGCCTCTTCCCCACCCCTATAACGATGATAATGATCATCATCATCACAGCTAACATTTTATGTGCCAAGCACTGTACTAAGCACCCTGGGAGGAGGATGCTATTATTATCCCTTTTTTGGAGATGAGGAAACTGAGGCAGACAGAGGTTAAGTGACTTGCCCAGGGTCACATGAGCAGTAACTGTCTGAGGTCACATTTGAACTCAGACCTCCCAGACTCCAGGCCAGGTGCTCTATTCAGTGTATTACCTAGCGACCTTGAAAGAGTTTCATCCATGCTGGGGCTTCAAGGGGAGGTTATACCTATCAACCAAGCAGCATTTATTTATTAAGTGCCTACTATGTGGCTGCACAGTGTGCAGCCCAGTTCCCAGGCTTCAGGAACATCACTTCAGACGCTACACGGAAGAAGGCTTGGAAAAGGGGCAAGCCTGAAGCAGGGAGATCAATTTGGGGGTGAGTAAACAGAGCAGAGGAGGGGTGAGGAGGGCCTAAACATGAGCGTAGCCCAGAGAGCAGAGAGAAGGGAACAGATGCTAGAAAAGCTGTGGAGGCAGAATGGGCAAGATTTTTGTATGAGTGAGGAGTCAAGGTGCCTTCAATGGAAATAAGGGAATTAGGAGGGAGAGTCGGTTTAAGGGGAAAGAATGAGTTCTGTTTCAGATGTGTCAAGTTTGAGAGAGATATCAGGACTGCATAAACAGATGTGGGAGTCATCGGCACAAAGATACCATACAATAAATACTAAAAACATTTATTAAGTACCAACTATGTGCTGGGCATTGTACTAAGCCCTGGGAATACAAATAAAAAATAAGTTAAGGCTCTGATGAGGCACCTCTCACCATTATTATTTTAATTAATCAAAATTAATTTAATTAATTAATTTGTTACCTCTATGACTCAGAACAAAGGCCAGAGATGCAGAGTATGGGCTTTGCCTTGTTCTGCTCCGTACTTCCTAACAACAGCCTTCTCTCACCATCAGCAACCAGAATCTGCTTCCCATCCCGTCTGCTGCCCACCCAGTCCATTTTGCCCCCTCTGCCCTTCCAAATCTTCCTAAAGCAGCTTCTAGATCAGAGCTCCTGAAATCATGCTCACCAGTTCTTAAAGAAGTTGATCAATTCAGCTTTGAAACTCCTGCCCTGAGGCTGACCTAGCTTGATTGATGAGTAAATGTGAACTCGTGTCACCCACAACATCGAGCCAACCTAAGGCTGGACCACGAATCACATCTCATACAGCTGTACATCCCTGCAGTCTATCTTGTTACCTGCCTACCTCCTTTGGCCACAGTAAACAAATCAACACTACCATTGCTTCTGGAGAGGGCACGTCACCCACCCTGTGCTTCCCCAGACCAAAACCCCCTTCCCTGGCCACCATTCCTCTTTTGTAACTGTATTCACTCAATTGATAAGCATTTATTAAGCACCTGTTATGTGCCAGGGACTATGTATGCTAAGGCAAAAGATGGTCCCTGCCCTTGAGAAACTCACACTCTAATGGGAGAGATGATATGCAAACAACTATGTGTAAACTACATACAAGATAAATAGGTAATAATCAACAGAGGGAAGGCACTAGAATTAAGGGGGAATCAAGGAAGGTTTCCTGTAGAAGGTAAGATTTTGCTGCTGCTGTTTGTCTTTCGTTCTCAAAGAGGACCATGACATCAGGGAGGTGATGCCATGACGTGCAAGTGAATTGGATTTAGGTGAGGGAGGGCTGTGCAAAGTCACCAGCCTCACTTTCTCCTCTGGAGCCATCTGGGTCCAGTGGCTAGATATAGATCAGGATGACTGGAGATGGCCCCGGTGCAGTTGGGAACCTTGGCCTTTTCAAGCTAAGGTCTTTAACATGCTTCAGTAGAATTTTATCTGGGACTTGAAGGAAGCCAAGAGGAAGAGATGAGAAGGGCAAGCATTCCTCTTAGTACAATGCTTAATGAATGCTTTTCAGCTCTATCTTCCTTCCCTTCTTTTCCCCCTTTCTTCCTTCCTTCCTCTCTTCTACTCTTCTTTTCCTCAAACCAAATGGCAAAGGAGAACCTAATGATACAGGCCATAAATGGTTTCAACATGGAGCTGTTTTCTCTTTGAGAAACCTCAGGCATTTTCTTCACATGCAATTCCACAAATATTTGACTACTTACCATGTAGGAGGTAGATTCTGTATTGGATATAGGGATTAGTAAAATAGAGTTATTGCCTTCAAAATGTTTACAATCTAATAATCTAACATTGAGGTTTAAGAAAATCTATAAATCTAGACAATATATAAAGTACAATAACTGTAAGAGAGATAAAGTATGGTGACAGTTCAGATATCACACCTCATTAGGAGAAACTGAAAAAGGCTTCAGGAAGAAGGCATTTGGGATGTGCCAGATTTCAACTGATGGAGGCTGCAGATACTGGAGGGGCTGGCAGGCCCAGTGTAGACTGCAATAGGCTGCTTGGAAAGGTGAGTTGGGGCCATACGGTGGAAAAACCTGAATGCCAGAATGAGTTGCTACTGAAACTTTTTTTTTAACAGGACATTAACACAGGTCAGATCTCATACTCAATAAACTCCCCTAGCTCCCTATTACCCTCCAGGATCAAACAATAACGTTTGGCCCCCTCCCACTCTTCCCCAGCTGTAAGACCTAGCCACACTGGCGTACAGGCCATGCACCATATTCCGTCTCCCATGTTTGCACAGCTTGTTCCCCAAGCCTGGAATGTTCACCCTCCTCATTTCTGCCTTTTGCTGCCTTCAAGCTCAAATCTTGCTTTTTGTAAGGGCCCCTTCCCAGTCCAACAGCAATCCCTACCCAGTCCCTTTCCTCAGACACCAATTTCATATACTCTCAATAGTATCAATCATTTACATGTCGCCGACCCCATTAGAATGGGAGCTCTCAGATGGTAAGGGCAGTCCCTTTGCCTTTTTTCATATCCCCAGCCTGGCACATACTGATGACTTAATAAAAAATTTCTGACTAACTGCTTTGGGTCATTTTATAAGTAGGAAAATGTCCGGACGGAACCAAACAAATACCGTACCCTTCTAACAATCACTCTTTAAGTAGGTAAGGAATGAAATGGAGAGAAGGAGGAAAGAAGGAAGGCAGAAGATAGGATGGGGGAGAGAGCTGGTGGAGGGGGAAGAGAAGATGGAGGGAGAGGCATGCTGGGGATGAGGAAAGGGGAAAGAAGGAGGAAGAAGGGGGAGGAGGAGAAAAAGGGAGAGAGGAGGGGATGGAGAAGAGAGGGAGGATGAGCAGGGAGAGGAAAGGGTGAGGAAGAGGGGGAAGAGGAAAGAGGGGATGGAAAAGGAAAAGGGAGAAAGGAAGAGAGAACTTGGGGAAGGGGAGAGGGGAAGGGGGGAGAGGGAAAGAGGAAGAAGGGAGAGGAGGAGGGAAATGGAAGAGGGAGAAGGGAACAGAGGAGGGAGACTGAAGAGGAAAAAGAAGGAGGAAAGGGGAGATGGAAGAGGGAGAGGGGAGAAGGAGGAGGGAGATGGGGGGAGGAGGAAGAGGGAGGGGGAGAGGAGGGGGAGGCGGAAGAAGGGGAGCGCTGGGGAAGTGGAAGAAGGGAAGGGAGCAGGGCAAAGGGAGAAGTTCCCGTAGTCCCCATAGACGGCGGTCTCCCGAAGCACAAGAGGCTCCCCGACCAGGGAAGGGGCCCAGCACTGCCCAGGAGGCGCCCAGACCGTCGGCCCAGGCCCGGGGATTGTAGGCTGCGAAATGCTCGCAGGCCTCGGTCCGACAGCAGCCAGGGCGCTGCTCCTCCACCCGGGGCAGCTCCAGCTTCTGCTGCTGCAGCCGCCGCCGCTTCCACAGCCCACAGACTCTCACCTCCTTGTCCGCTGCCTTCTCCCCGACTCCCAGGAGCGCGTACAGGTCCATTTGCAACAACTCCTTGGTCACCGCCATGGTGCCGACCCCCAAAACCGGCGTCTTCCTCCGCGAACTACAAATCCCAGGAGCCTAAGCGCGGGCCCTCGCCAGGGAGTCCTCCCGTCCAGCCGACCTTACGTTCGGTTGTTCGGATTGGAGGCGCTTTGCCTCCTGGGAGTTGAAGTTTTTTGGAGCTCATCGAAGGCCGCCTGCTCGAGGAAAAGAACTACTCTTCCCAGCAGGCATCGCTCTAGACCCAGCTGGACCGAGGCTGGTCTATCCAAGGCCTCCTGGGCTATTGAGGGGTGGGGGTACCCGGAGCCGATAATTGTAAGAACTGGGTCGCAGCTCGAGTCTGTCTTGAGGGCCTAAGAAAGTCTGGCTGCGGAGGGGCAGTGTCTTGGAGGGCCGAGGAAGCTGGTTGTCCTGCCCTGGAGATGGAGGGCAGGTGCTATGGTTGCGCGGCCAAGTTCACTCTATTCAGGAAGGAGGCAAGTCTAGTTGTCCCTGGAGCTTGGGGGGCGGCGCGCCCTCCCCCTGTAAAAAGCATCCCGCCTCCTGCACACCCCTTCCCGTCATCCCCTCTTTCCCTCTCCCCCACTGCCCACTATTCCTCCCTGGGCCCCCTCTCCGGATCTCTGAAACTCCCCTTGGCTCCCATCATCAGGCTGCCCTTATCCACCCTCTGCTTTCTGGCCTGACCTTTTGGGTCAACGTGTCCTCATGGCTTTCCATGCCACCAGGACCAAATGGACCCCGCTGCTAAGGAACTCTTGTCTGATATCAGCAAGGATTCCTTGGGTACCCCGGGGTGTGTGGCCCTGGGCATGGTACCTGGCTCGCTTCCTGGACTGTAAGAAGGAAATGCTCTAGTGTGAGAGGAGCCACACCAGACTGGAATGGAAGGATGGCGACATCTCCTTGTACCACCCTTGGCCAGGCTGGTCTTTATCTGTGCCAGGGACAGACCGAAACGGGGCAGAGCTTGTCATCACCAGCTCTCCAGAAGAAGCATAAGAATCTGCCACATCTCTGGTGGCATCGAACTGAGAAAAGGGCAAGAACTATGTGCCGGGAAGGAACTTGGTAGAGGATTTTGTTTCCTCTGGTCCGCTGAGTGTGCACCTGGCTCCATCACCAACTCTGCCGGGGTTTAGACTCCACCTTCCTCCTCCCATCTCCCCCATCTATGGAAGTGATTTCCCACTGTTTCCTTTCTCAGCATATCATGTGTTCTGCATCCCGAGAGATCCCTGCGGGAAAAGTGCCCCAGGAGGACCAGGTGAAGTGTAAGTGTGGGTTTTCTTGCCTCTTGTTTTTTGTGTAGTGTGGTTGTAAGAACTGTGGTCGAGCCTTCTGTTCCAACTGCCTCTCCTTCAGTGCAGCTGTGCCCCGCTTTGGGAACACCCAGCAGAAGGTCTGCAAGACATGCCATGAGGTGCTGAGCAGGTGAGCAATACAAATGATCAAGCGAAACACAAGAGCAGCCTCTGGCAGATCATAAACTAGTGAATGTGAAAGAGGCAAGGGGAGGGAGGGGCAGCGAGGTGGCACAGTGGATAGAGCTCTGGCCTTAGAGTCGGGAGGACATGAGTTCCAATCTGGCTTCAAACACTTGACACTTACTAGCAGTGTGACCCTAGGCAAGTCACTTAACCCCATTATCTAGTCAAAAAAAGAAAGAAAGAAAGAAAGAAAGAGGCAAGAGGAAAGTTCATTAAATATGGTGCTTCTGCAGCTCCCTGTACTTATCTATGTAGGTTTCTAAGTCTGTAATATAAAGATGTACTACAGTGAGGCTCAATATATACTGGAGGAGAGCTATCTAACATGGTGGCAGTGCCCACAGGACAACGTATGACTCTGATCTTTCTCCCTGCAGAGGGCCTTCGGAGGCCAGCGTCTCCAAGTGGTCACCACCTCAGAACTACAAAAAGTGAGTGCTGGATGAGGGTGAGCATAAGGACTGGGAACCCACCTCATGCTGAGCTGTAGAGTCACAGGGATCCCCTATGGAGACTACCATGTGACCCAAATGAGTATAGAAGGTTGGGAAAAGGCCCCTCCTTTCTAGGCTGCCTGGTCCAATATCCTACCCTCTGATACCTGTCATGGTACAGAACTTTCACCAGTTTATTGCCACCCAGTCCTGCTACAGTCTCTAGCTGGGTTAGATCCAGGGGGGACATAAGCCAAGGCTTGCAGCTAGATTCTCCCTTGAGGTGACAGCTTTTCTACCTAGGGCACCCCTTTCCAGTCTAGACATTAGAATTTCCTATTGATAACTAGAGAAGTCCTTTTCTTGCTTACTTCTTCCCCTTACTTTGAGAAACCCAGAATGCAGACTCTTCCCTTCCATCCCTTTGCCTGTACCAGCCTGTACCACTGGTTCCAGTGACCCTTGCTTTTCGACACCCTCCATTCCCTTCCCTGAATAGGCGTGTTGCTGCATTGGAGGCCAAACAGAAGTTCATTGCTCCCCAGGGCATGGTTTGGCCACAGGGACTATCTCAAGAAGACCAAGTCATTGCCAAGCGACTTGAAAAACTCCGCCAGGAAACCAAGCCTAGTGAGTGGGATTAGGGATGGGTCCAGCTGAAAGCTGATACAGTAGAAAGAGTGCTGGATTTGGCGTCATCATCTTCAAAACCCACCTCTTTCACTTACTCTGTATTTGACTTTGAGCAAGGCACTTAACCTCTTGGGGCCTCCATTTCCTCACCTGTAAAATAAGAGGGTTGGCCTAATTAACCTCCAAAGTCCCCTCTAGCTCAAAATCTGTCATGCTGTGAACTCCAAATCATCTCAATGGGAAGGGGAAACCTCAGCATCTAAAAGCCTATGCATAGAGAGCTGGGCACTAAAAATCCTGGAGTAATCCTAGGACCTGACTTGTGGCTTCTCTTTGTGTGCTACAGAGGTGGTAGCTTCCCAGGCGGAGATCGAGGCCAGGCTGGCTGCTCTTCGGGATGAGCCTCGAGGCCCCATCCCTTCCACCAAGGAGATGGAGGATCGACTAGCTGTGCTGCAGGGAAGGGTCCCCCCATCCCAGGCTCCCCGGCCAGTAAGAGCTGTAGCCCACCACATGGGGGCCTTTGGCCTACCCAACTGAACATGGGTTGAAGGATAAGGAGACAGAACAACAGATGTTTGGATAGAGCCCACATTTTGCAAGCTAGGAGAGTCCCTATATTGATTCTTACCACCATGCCCCTATGTTATATTGACTGCCAGGCCAGGTACCTTAATAGGGGGCTGGGGAGAGCCATCCAAGGATTCATGGAACAAGTCCTTCGGTCCCTGGTTGAAGCCACAGAGTTGTTTATCTGTGTCCTAGTGACTCTGTTGCTCCTTATCACCCTGGATGGTGTCTGTTTCTAGACAGGGGCTGTTTTCTCATGCAGTTGGTACCCCATTCCTTGCCTCTGTGGGCTCCATGCCTTCTGGGTATATCTTCCTGACTGGGGTTCTCTCCACTGATTCAGGTCCACCAACCTCCTGACACCAGGACACAGGCCCAACAGACAGAGGACCTTTTGACACAATTAGCAGCTGAGGTGGCAATCGACGAAAGCTGTGATCAAGAAACCTCACCTCCAGGTAATCTCTCCCTATCCCTATGCCCATCTGTTCCCTCAGGGATGATTTACCATCACTTCCTGACAAGAGAAGATGGGACCATCCTAGTCCCCACTCCTCAGCTTCCCCTTCCAACTTTAACACCATCTATGGTTTCTTTCAGGTATTTCTGTGCAAAATGACCTTAACCGGGACAGCCCGAGGGGCTGGAATATTGGCCCTGCTGAACTGGCCCACCAGCAGCTGGAAGGAGAGAAAGGCAGGCTCCTGGCCGAGGCAGCGGCAGAGCTAAGGGAGGAGAACACTCGGGAGGAGAGGATCCTGGCCCTTGCCAAGCGGCTAGCTGTACTTCGGGGCCTGGACCCCGAAGGAGGTAAGGCACAGGGCTGGGAACATTGGGATTTGGCCTGCAGTGAAAGGGGCTGCTCCTGTCTCACCATGCGTGCTATCAAGAATGAGCAAGTCCCACTTTGGAGTCGGCAAAGCTTCCGTGCCCACCGGAGCAGGAGGCACTGAACGACACCTTCCCCCCTAAAGGTAGATACAAGGCTCAGATGAGGCAGGCAAGCAAAAGGGCCCAGCTCTGATCTTCCCTATGTCCCTCACTTCCCCTGGAGCCTAATGTTGAGAGAACTCATCTGAGCAAATGCTCAGGAGAAACATAGCCTCTCTCACTGGTCAGTCCCTAAGGCTGGTCTGATTTAGGCAACCTAACGGGATATACTCCAGGCCATTAGAGAAATGGCCATTCTAGGGCTGGGTCAGTGTCCTCATAACCTTTCCTCCCACCAATATCCCAGACTGCCAGAGTAACATTGTTCAATCACTCTGGCTATGTACCCTTCTCCTCAGCCACCCCCATTCGAACTCCAGTGGCTTCCTGACTTCCAGAATCAAATAGAAAATTCACTAGACCCCTTCTGACCATCTTCCGTGCACTCTAACCACCCGGCCTCCTGGCCATTCCTCACACGTGACACTCCATCTCCCAGTGCTTTACATTCCAGTCACTGTCTGACCACGATGGAAATGCTCCCCTTCCTGACATCCGACCCCTGGCCTCAGTTTTGCCTTCTGTAAGAGGCCTTCCCCGTCTCTCCTGAGGATCACCTCTCCTTTACACTCTCTGCCTCGTCTGTACATAGTTGTCTGTGTGTTGTCTTAGCCATTAGACTGTGAGCTTGAAGGCAGTGACCTTTCTTTGTATCCCAGGATTTAGCACAGTACCCAGCACATAGCGCTTAACAAATGCTTGTTGACTGACTGACTGACTGACTGACCCAAACTGACCAGGCTAGGGAGGCTGATGTTTGCCCAAGAGACATCTTCTCCGTGTTAATTTCCTCCTCCCTTCCCTTTCCTTGCCTTTAGTGACCTTGCAGAATTACCACTTCCCTGACAGCGATGAGGATGAAGAGGAGGCCATCCAGAGAGTCCTCCGACAGGCAAGGCCTTTCTGGCCCGTGCCTCGAGTTCCCTGCCTCACCTGTCTCCTGTCTCTCCTTCACCGGGTCATTCCCCGGCTCCTGCCCAGCCCCTCCCCCCACAATGCACACATGCGGGCTCCCCGGAACTGGGGGTAGTTGCTGTCCAGGCCCTGCCCCTCTAGTTGAAGACCTGCTCCCGTCCAGCCCCAGTTCTGCTTTGTGCTCCCCGACGACAGGGGAAGCAGTGGCCAGAGCGGGGAGGAGGAGGGTGAAGCAGGGTGGGGGTGGCGCAGCAGGGACTGAGTGGCAAAGGTTCCAGGGAGACCAGCTGAGAGAGAAGTGTGGAGAAGAAGCTGCTCCTGGAAACCCTCCTCTCTTCCTGTTTGCAGCTCACAGAGGAGGCTGCCCTAGATGAGGCGAGCAGCTTCAACATCCCTGCAAAGCAGGTGCCTCCACCCCAGGCCCAGCCTCAGGCTAAGGTGAGACGCCTTGGCCACTGGCCCTCAAGTATGGTACAGGAAGCATGGAGTTCTGGATGTGAATTCTGACTCTTCTACTTACAAGCTGTGTGACCTTGAGCAAGTCATTTAACTTCTTTGGGACTCAGTTTCCTTATCTGTCTCTGTCAAATGTAGGGGTTGGTTTAGAAGGCTTCTGAGGTGCCTTCCAGTTCGAAGCCTGTGATCCTATCCATCCTTGTTATTAGAAATTGTCCCCATCCCAAAAGCGTCCTGGGGGGGTAACTCTCTACCTGTTGGCCTTCCCTTTCTCTCCAGGCCCTGGCTGCGGCCCCCAAAGCTGAATCAGAGGTGGTGGAGGAGCTGCCCTGGTGCTGTATCTGCAATGAAGACGCCACTGTACGCTGCTACGGCTGTGATGGTGACCTCTACTGTCCACGCTGCTTCCGGTAGGGAAAGGGGACCCTCTGCTGGGGATGCCAGAGGCATCTGGGAGTGGGGAGGTGGGCAGAGATGGGGGCCCAGGGAGCGGGCACACACACCTTTCCTGGATTAGCGCCACTGACCATTGCACCTTTTGCCTGCAGGGAGGGCCATGATGCCTTTGAACGGAAAGAGCACAGGACGGCTGTCTACCGCGCCCCCTGCATGAGACGAGAGCACTAATCCCGCTGGGGCTTTGCTGGGGTTGGTCCTGCTGGAAAGGCAGCCCTGTAGTTGGTTCCTTAAGATGCTGGGGAAGGGGCCTAGGTTCTGCCTGCATCTCAGAGGATGCTCCTTGTGGGTGCTACTTGGAGGTGGAGCTGGTGCTTGAAGAAGCATGCCTTTGGCTTCCCCAGGAGGAGGCAGGATCCTCTTTCCTAAGACGGTGACTCAGCAAGGGAAGGGCCTGGGTGTCTAGGGAAGGATGCACTCCAAGTCAGAGCCACTGGTCAAGGGGAGGGGCTGTGTAGGGGAAGGAAAACAGAGGTCATCTGAGCATTTTGATTCTTACTGTACTAATATTATCAGTCTTAAAACCTGGCCCAAAAAGTTGTTCTCCCTCCTGGTCCCCTGGAAAACACACAACACCTCATTAGCCTCCAATAAAATGTATTAACTCCCCAAGACTTGTGTCCTCTCTTCCTTATGGCCACAGGAGGCGTGAGTCTGAGGCACCAGGTGGAAGGGGCAGGAGCAGGCCAGGGGCTACTTCTGGATCTGTAGGCCCAGTCAAGGCCTTGGACCTGGGCAGGGATCTGGCTTCTCACCACCAGCTTTGGGCGACCTGACACAACTACTTTGGTTTCCTCAATACCTCTGGTGCTGGGCTTGAGAGTAGGAGGGGTGCCTGAGTCCTGGGGCAAGGCCCATCACGGACCTTAACTCCGTCATCCAGCCAGTCCCCACATTGGATCGTATACAAGATCCATGCACTGTCCGCTTCCTTCAAGAGGCAGCTAGGTGGTGTAGCGGATAAAGCACTAGGCCCGGAGTCAGGAAGACGCAGATTCAAATGCTATCTCAGACACTTACTAGCTGTGCGACCCTGGGCGAGTCATTTAACCCTGTTTGTCTCAGTTTCCTCATCTGTAAGATGGGGATAATAATAGCACCTACTTCCCAAGGTTGTCGTGAAGATCAAGTCTTATAACAATTGTAAAGCTGGGGCAGTGACGGATATAGCCCTGTGCTGTCCATCTGGTGTTTTGCTACAAACAGCCAATGATCTTTCACCCCATTTCCCTCTGGGCTAATAAAACTCCACACTGATATCTTTTCCATAGGCTTTACCCTTCCAGATTCAAAACATGAGTCAGGGGCTTGCCAAAGAGCCCCAGACACAGTGACCCAGGGTCATTTGTCCAGTCACTGAGGAAGCCCAGCCGGTCTGCTAAGATGCTGAAGCTGTCTCTGCACCATATCCCCTAGGGCAGTGTCCAGACATCTCTCATCCTCCACCTCGCTGGCCCATGAGTCCTGAGGGGGCTTCCCGCCCATCTCCACACACAAAGCCACAAGGTCGAGGGGGTGGCTCTGGGAGGCAGGAAGGGTGAGGCCTACAGGGTCCGTAGTAGGCTGAGGTCTAGGGTTGAGGAAGGCGGTATGTAAAGTTTTATTTCTGAGGCCGGCTGAGCCTCCGGAGTTTCTTGAGGTGGCTAAGCAGCTTAGAGATAAAGGGCTGGAAAGGAAAAAGATGATGACATTATTTACACATGACACTTCTAGTCAAAGCCACCCCTGGCTTCTGGCTTCCACCACACCACGGCTCTGTCTCTGGGAGGTGCTGACCACTATTCATACCTCTGGGAGAGACTCTGCTCACCTTCCCCACAACCACCTGCGTACGTGGAACTCAGAGTAAAACTATCCCCAGTAGTCCCTTCTGAGATGACCTTCCATATAATTTCATATATATCTTATACATATCTCATTCTTTACAACTTGTTTCCCACGTTAGAATGTAAGCTTCATGAAGGCAGGGACTGTTTTTGCCTTTATATCTCCAGCCCGACACACAGTAAGTGCCTAATAAATGCTTGTTGGCTGATAGACCAGACACCTGCTCTGGCCTCTTCTCATTCCCTGAGCAAACTGGCCACACTTACCTCTGTAGGATGGACACAATCTTGGAGAATCGCCTAGAAAGAAGAGAGTCAATAATGAGTCACCCAGGGCAGCAGCCCCTTTCCACAAACCTACAGTCTCTGGACCCTCACCTCAACTGAAACTCGTTGCTCATGAAGAAAGAACTAGGAGTCCTTCCTTAACAGGAGCTTACAGCTCTTCCCTAGGGCCATCTCTACCCAGCATCCTGATCACCTCCCTTCACCTGAACTCACTCCAGAAAGGGCAGCCGGAGGATTGTATGCTCCTCCTTCCCTCATGGGTCCCTTGTGACTCCCTCCCACAGACCCCTTCAGCCCCAAGTTCCCTGTCTCCATGTTGGGTAAAATAATCTGGGGTTGAACTGCCTAATCCCACCTGCAGTTTGCTTTTCTGTTCTTCTGTGGAGAGTTCAATGAAGTCTTCTAGGTCAAACTCAGGCACAGAGGACAATCGCTCCTGTAATGGAATCAGACAGGCAGTTTGGCATCAAGAGAAAAGCAATGGTTTTAAAAGTCAGCCAGCTCCCATATTTAGTAGCAGGGAGATTCTGGGTAAGTCACTTAACCCCTCTGAAAAATCTGGACTCAAATGAAATCATGGATATCAAACATTTTACAAACCTTAAATTAATATCTAACTGCCAGTTATTATCATCATCCTCATTATTATTATTAGCCTACAGTGACCAAGCCTCAGGTCTGGGGATGACTTCATTCCCTGAGCCTTCTACCAATGATCTCAAGCAACAGTTTTAGAGCAATTCAGGGATGTGGTGGTAAATGTTTAATAACCAGCTCTCTGAGGCAGAGAAAAATTATATGAGTCATTTTTCAGTCATGTCTGACTCTTCATGACCCCATTTGGAGTTTTCTTGGCAGAGATACTGGAGTAGTTTGCTATTTCCTTCTCCAGGTCATTACAGATGAGGAAACTGAGGCAAACAGATGAAGTGACTTACCCAAGGTCGCACAGCTAGTAAGTGTCTGAGGCCAGATTTGAAGTTGAGAAGATAAGTCTTCCTGACTCCAGACCTGGTGTTCTATCCACTGAACCAGCTAGCTGCCCTACTGTTAAATTTAATCTGCATTATTAACCTTTTCTCCATTACTTTCCTAAGTCTAGACCAGTGGTGTCAAACTGCTATAGGAATGGAGCCACTAATCCATATGATTAGAAAATCACATATTGGCACATGTTGTATTGTGAGCAGCTAGGTGGCACAGTAGATAGAGTGGCAGGTTCCTGCTTCACTATACATTATGCTCATCCTGAAGTCCGTGATCCAACCAAACTGGCCTTTTCTATGCTCCTTATATATGACACCATCTCCTCTCTCCATGCATTTGCACTGACCGCCTGGAATGCACTCCCTTCCAGACCTCCCCTTCATAAGATATAACTCAAATGTAACCTTCTATACAAAGTCATTTTTACAGCACCCCCTCAAACTCCAGTTCCCTTCCTGACAAACTCCTTGTATTTATTTATTTTATATGTTTATTCTGCACATTTTAAAAAGTATTTATTTTTGACTCCAAATTCTCATCCTCCTTCCAGCACTTCCTCTACCCATTGAGAAGGCAAACAACATGGTATTCATTATACATGTGAAGTCATGCAAAACATTTCCATTTTAGCCATCTTTCCGTATATACTTATTTTTGGAGGCAATCAGGGTTAAGTGACTTGTCCAGGATCACACAGCTAGTAAGTGTCTGAGGCTGAAATTGAACTCAGGTCCTCCTGACTCCAGGGCTGGTACACTATCCAACTGCACCACTGCATCTACTTATATAGGTGCACGGTGTCTCTCCCTACCCCAATAGAATGAGAGCAGGGATTGTTTCATTCTTTGCCTTTTTATCTCCAATGCCTAGCACATATTCGTGCTTGAGTGATTATTAGATGGAGCTGAGGAGAAGGTTAGGGTAGGGGCCTCTACTGTGATGGGTGAAATCTGAAATAACTGAGGAAACAAAGGTTCGAGCTGAATTATTGTGAGAAAATGGGGAGAAAGCTCTGTGCATCAGTCTTTGGATCTGACTGGGTTTCTGGTCAGTGTAATCTAGGTCCTTAGTTAAGGGTCTGTAAGCAACAGGTAGACGTGGTCCAGCTTCCCAGCCACAGGGCCGGGTTCAAACAATGCAACAGAGTTTTCTCACAATTCCTATAACTGAACAGAGTTTTCTCACAAGACAGAAATTGGACTAGACCCATAATTGAATAGAAAGGGAACTGAGCTAGATCCGGAATTGAGTCACAAGACGGAATCAGCATGATGATTCACTTAATTCCCACAGTTCCCACACTCCTGTGACCCTTCTGCTCAACTCCTGCATCTCCTCCCCCCAGTTACACTCCTAGACTTGTATCTTTGGCTCTCCAGAAGGAAATCAGAACTAGGTTCAAATTCCATCCCTGACACTCACTACCTGTGTGTCTATGGGTTACACAGGTTATGGCTTCTCTGGGTCTTGATTTCCTCCTCTGTAAAATGAAGTTGTTGGTTGCCCTGATGCCCTTTAAGGTCCCTTTCAACTTTAAATCTAGGGTCTCAAGTTCTTAACCATGTTCACAGCTAGAGGGCACATTCATGTTCTGTTTCAGGTCAACAGAAGCCCTGGCAGCGATGCTGAGTCTCTTCTCTTATGGGACTCTGGTCCAAAATCCAGGGTCACATCTATCTAGATTGTGTTAGGAAGTCCTTGGGGAACTGGGTAGAGCCCAGACATAGAAAGAGGTAGAAGCCCCAGTGCCTTCAAAGATAGGACATCTGATCAGGGTGAGAGAGACCAGTCCTGGGTCCCATAAAATCAGTGAGGTAGGTAAAGTGGGAAATGACTTCCAGGGAGTGAGAATATGGCCTGGGAAAAGTGCACCTATTATATGTGAGGTATTATGTATACAAAGACAAAAAAAAATGGTGCAGGGAGCAAGAACAATGGATTGAAAGTTAGAGGCCCTGGGTTCAAATCCCACATCTCCAGCTTACTACCCCTGTGACTTGTACAAGACCTTGATCTACTCTGGGTCCTTATCTCCTCATCCATAACATAAGAGGGTTGGACAAGACGATCCCCAAGCCCCTTCCAACTCTCAGTTTAGGAACGCACGCTCATGATTCCAAGGAGCTAATCTGGCAGGTGGGGAAGAGGGAATTAAAACACTTATGAGAGTGGAGGGGGGAAGGACCAGGCTACTATAATAGCCCTGACCTCTGTCCATAGTGACCATCTGACTGGGATTTCCCCAGCTACAGTTCTCCTTCCTGCTGAGGACTGGGAGCCATGCCAACCCTTGGCACTTTGGACAGTTGCCATGGTAACCTAGTGTCAGATTCCGGACAGTACTTAGGCGTGGTATTCCAGCATACCTGGGTGTTTTTCTCTTTGTCTGGGGCTCCATAACTTAGAGTTGTTTTTTTTTTCCTCCTGCTTGGTAAAATGCATTCCTTTTAGTAACCATTTTATTTTGCTCCTAGGAGGACTAACTCTTATATGCCTAAGATATGAGAATTTTGATCCAAGAGTATGAGAACTTGAAATGGAAAAATATAGATCTTTAGAGAAGAAGAGAACAGAGACAGAGAGAGAAAGAAAGTGAGAGAGAGAAAGAAGAGGGAGAAAAAGAAAGAAAGGGAGAGAGAAAGAGAGGGAGACAGGGAGAGAGAGAGAGAGAAAGAGAAAGATTGAGAGGAGAGGAGAGAGGAAGGGACAGAGATGGAAGGAGGAGAGGGAGAAAAAGGAAGAAGAGAGAGAGAGAGAGAGAGATGGAGAGAGAGACTCTAAGTCACAAAATAACTGCAACCCTCCTCCCATAACACAATGCCCACTAATACCAATGAAGGTGCTACAATTCAGACACTTACTAGCTTTGTGGCCCTGAGCAAGTCACTTGACTTCTGTTTCAGTTTCCTCATCTGTAAAATGGGGATAATAATAGCACCTACCTCCCAGGGTTGTTGTGAGGATAAAATGAGGTAATACATGTAAAGCACTTCACAAACTACTCTATAAATGTGAGCTAATATTATCATTATTTTGCTTAAGTAATTATGATTAGTTGACATTTAAAAAGAACTAGATAGTTGACATCAAAAAGAACAAACTTCTTATTAGCCTGATATTCAAAACCCTCCACAGTTTGACTCCAAACAGACTCCCCTTCACCTATTCTACCAACCAGCCAGATTAGATTAATAGATACTGCCGAATTTTATCCCATACTCTAGGATCTCCATGCATTCAAGCATTCCCTCATTCCTGAACATCACTCTGTCTACCTCTCTGACAATTCTCATCGTCCAAAGCCCAGCTCAGGTGCTTCCTCTTCCTTTAAGGACTGGTGTGGTGGAAATAGTTATTAATTTGAAGTCAGCAGCTCCAGATTCAAGTCCATCACTGCCACTTCTATCTTCCACTCTGCCAAGAGAGTGATATTTTTCATCTCTTTATCTCCATCCTGGTGTTTAGCGCACCATCAAAGTGCCTGGCTTTTAATTGATGCCATTTGACTAGGAGGTTTCCTTTGCTCTTCTCTTTCCCAAATAACAAGAAGCAACTACACAACCCCCCTTTGAAGTCACTCAACATGTCCCAACTAGAACTCATTATCTTCCCCCACCAAAACCTGCTCCCATTTCCTTAGCAGAGGGGCCATCATCCAGTCACCCAGGTATGACACCATGACTCAGGTATTTGACCTCAGAGCTATCCTTGACTCATTACTCTCTCTCACCATCCCAGAACTAATCAGTGGACAAGTCCTGTCAATTCTGTCTGCTCTTCTCCACTTACAAGACCACTCCCTTCATTTGAGCCCTTGTCACCTCCGTTACAAAAACTGCCTAAACTATCTCCCTGACTCCAGTCTCTTACCCTCTCCGATCCATCCTCCACATAGCTGCCAAAGTGATATTCTTAATATTTTTTTGTGTCTAATTGTGTCATTCCCCAGCACAGGAAGCTCTAATGGTCCCCAGCAGTCTCTAGGATAAAACACAAACTCCTAGTTCTGGCATTTAAAGGCCTTCACAATCTGCCTCCCAACTGTACTTTCTGGACCAATTATAAATCACTCCCTGACTTCCACTCTCCATTTCAACCAAGTTGACCTATTTGCTGCTCTCCATGCCTAACCACCTCCTTTCTCTGTTGTGTCTTTGCATATGCTGTTGCCTATGCACGGCATGCTCTCCCTCCTAACTTCAAGCTTTATTGAGCATCTACCATATGCCAGGCACTGTGCTAAGTGCCTAAGGAGATAAAGAAAGGCAAAAGGAGCTCATAGTCTAATGGGGGACAATATGCAAACAACTACATACAGACGAGCTACACTCAGGATGGACTGGAGATATAATTAACAGAGGGAAGGCTCTAGGGGGATCAAGAAAGGCTTCCTGTAGAAGGAGGGATTGTAGCTAGAATTTGAAGGAAGCTCGGAGGCCGAAATGAAGACAGAGAGAATTCTAGGGATGGGGGACAACCAGTGAAAATGCCCAGAGCATTTGGAACTCAAAATTTTTAAAAATGAACACTAAAAGAAATTTGTTTATGTGTAATTAAGAAAGAAAATAAAATAAAATTTAAATGATAAAAAAAAAACCTCCCAGAGCCAGAAGGTGGAAAGTCCTATGTAAGGAACAGAAAGGAGGCTGGTGTCACTGGACTGAAGAATACTTGGAGGCTGGGATGCAAGGTAGAAGAAGACTGGAAAGGTGGGAGGAGGAGAGGTGGTGAAGGGCTTTGAACACCAAGCAAAGGATTTTCTATCAGATCCTGGAGGTAACAGGGAGCTACTGGAGTTTACTGAATAGGATGTGTGACCTAGTCAAGCCTGCATTTTAGGAAAATCACTTTGGTGGCTGAACGGAGGATGGAATGGAGAGACTTGTTTGTAGCATGCAAGACAACCAGCTGGCTATTACATAGCCCATGGTGAGGTGATAAGAGCCTGCACCAGGGTGGTAGCAGTGTCAGAGGAGAGAAGGGGGCATGTTAAAGAGGAGTCCTGAAGGTAAAATCAATAGTGCTTGGCAACAAATTGGATATAAAGAGAGAGTGAGGGAATGAAGAGTGGCTGAAGACGTATAGGTTTTGAGCTGAGGTAACTGGAAGGATGGAGGCAGCTAGGCGGCTCAGTAGATAGATAGCTGGACCTGGAGTCAGGAAGACTCATCTTTCTAAGTTCAAATCCTGCCTCAGACACTATTGGCTGTGTGACCCTGGGCAAATTACTTCACCCTGTTTGCCTCAGTTTCCTCATCTGTAAAATGATCTGGAGAAGGAAATGGCAAACCTCTCTAGTATCTTTGCCAAGAAAACCCCAAATGGGGTCATGAAGAGTTGGATATGACTGAACAACAACAACAATAACGATGACTTCTTCAACAAATACGGAAGTTAGGGGGAGAGGAGGGTTTCAGGATAGTGATAATGAGTTCACTTTTGGATATGTTGAGTCTTAGCAACATGGAGTTTCAAGATGTCCAGTAGGCAGTTGAAGATGCGAGACTAGAGGTCAACAGAAAGGTTAGGGTTGGATAAGTAGACTTGAGAATCTCCATATAGATGATAATTGAATCCATGGGGGCTAATGAGATTACCACTTGTAGAATCTCTAGTTGCCTAGAAAGCACAGCTCAGGTAGTACCTCCTAAAGAGTGCCTTTCCTGATAATCCTATTAACTAGTGCTCTCCCCTCCCTAGATTTATCTTATATTTGTATTTTGCATTTACTTGGCTGTGTACATATTTTTTCTCTCTTAGTACAATGGAAGCTCCCTGAAGTCAGGGACTGCTTCATTTTAGTCTTCTTCTCCCTAAATGCCTAGCACTGTGCTTGACACGGGCACAAACTATGGGTTCAATAAATGCTTGTTGAGTTGAATTGAATCCCAGTTACTATCTCAGTCAGATTGGAGCTTACAATCTAATTATAAATCATACAGTCATGCTCAGAACAATTGAACCTGAATGTTGTGACATTGTAAAAACCAAACAGTCTCAAGGAAGAAATATGAGAAGACACTTGCCCTAATTCCTTTGAAGAGGTGGGATCCGTGAGTGTAGAACATGTCAGATTTTTCTAAGTGAATTTTTCTTCCTCTTCTTTTAAAAAATTTGTTATGCTGGAAAGACTTACATGAACTGATGCTGAGTAAAGTGAGCAGAAGCAGGAGAACATTGTACACAATAATAGCAAATTGTACTATGATCAACTATGATACTTACTTCTTTGCAATATAACTACCCAAGATAATTCCAAAAGACTCATGATGGAAAATGCTATCCACATCCAGAGAAATAACTGTGGAGTCTGAATGCAGATCAAAGCATGCTATTTTCACCTTTTGTTTTGTTTTGTTTCCCTTTTTCTTTCTCTTGGTTTTTCCCTTTTGTTCTGATTCTTTTCTTACAACACGACTAATGTGGAAATACGTTTAATATGAATGTACATGTATAATGTTTATCAGATTGCTTGCCATCTTGGGGAGGAAGATGGGATGGAGGGAGAAAAAAGCTTGGAACTCAAAATCTTATAAAAGTGAATGCCGAAAACTTTCTTTACACATAATTGGAAAAAAAATGCTATTAAAAATTTGTTATGAAGTATGGCTCTAGGTGTGGAAACACATAGGAAAATGTGGGTGATATATTAAAAAACTATCAATAAAAATCTGTGAAAAATAACATTATAAAAATAACATTTCATTTCATTAAAAATAACAAAATCATTATTCCTCTGGGAGGGAAAAGGTTGGAGCCATGAGTTAAAAGAGGGCAAAGGAATAGAACAGAAGACATAGAGTCCAAGGACACCTATTTGAACCCAGATCTGACTGAGTAAAAAAAGTGACACCTTCCCACGATGAAGATCAAAACATATCTTTGCCCTATCTGGGAAGCAAAGGACCAGGAAGAAGGAATACACGTTTTTTAAGCACTTAGTATGTGCCAGGCACTATGCTAAGCACTTTACAAATAATATCTCATTTGAACATCATGTGAGGTAGCTGCTATTATTATCCCATTTTATAGATGAGGAAACTGAGGCAGGTAGCAGTTCAATGACTCGTCCAAAGTCACATATGTAGTAAGCATCTAAGGCTGAACTAGGGTCTTTCTGATACCAGGCCCAGTGCTCCATCCACCGTGCCACCAACTGTCTCTGAAAAACCAGAGACAGAGCCAGAAACTAGTTGTGAGAAAAAGTCCAGATTAGCAGACTAGCACGAATTCTGATTACCAGCAGCCTCTCCTAGGACCATGTGTGTGAAATTAAATTAAGATCTATACTGCTTCATGCTTTTCAAAGCACTTTGATGTTTACTCATCACAAGCACCCTAACTCCATGGGGTTAGTGACTCTCCACCCCCAGTCCATCCCTAGAATATCAAAACTTGGAAGGTACGTGTTATCTTCCCCATAGATTGTAGGGTACCTGAGGGCAGGAAAAACTTCAGTTTTGCTCCTGACTCCCCAGATCCCCAGTGCCTGGCACAGGGTGTAGCACATAGTAGTCCCTTTTTAAAAACTTATTAATTGATTAACTGATGAATTGATTGATCTGGTTCAAACTCCTAATTTTATAAATGAGGAAAATGAGACTAAGAAGGATAAAATGATTAACCCAAGGTCTCACATCAAGACAGTAGCAGAGTCAGGATTAGAATAAAGGTTTCTAAATAGTCAACATTTTTTTAGCTTTCTATTTTAAAGAGATTTTTATTGATCTCTTTTGTTATCACATCATCTAATTTTCCCTCCTGTACTCCTGGCCGCAGAGTAAACATTAGTAACTATTTGTTGAATTGAATCAAATTACTAAGGCAAGAAATATCCCCATTTTATAGCTGATGAAACTAAGACCCAGAGGGATCTTACCCAAGATCCCACAGCAACTTAGAGGGAGATTGAGATGGTGCAGAGGACAGAGCTCTTGATTTGAAGTCAGTAAGATGAGTTTTAATCCAGCCTCATTTACTAGCTGTGTGACCTTGGATAAGTCACTTGACCTTTCTCTGCCTCAGTTTTCCCATCTCTAAAGTGAAGATACTAATGACACCTACCTCACACAGTTGTTGTGAGGATCAAATGAGAGCAAAGACAGGGTGTCCCAAAAGTCTTAGTGCAGTTTTAAGCTATTAAAATTAAGTTATTGGGGCATCTAGATGGAGCAGTGGATAGAGCATTGGCCTTGGAGTCAGGAGGACCTGAGTTCAAATCTGACCCCAGACACATAATACTTACCAGCTATGTGACCCTGGGCAAGTCACTTAACCCCAATTGCCTCACCAAAAAAAAAAAAAATAGTAATAATAATAATTAAGATAAAAAAATCAAGCTATCAAAATTTTACTAAGACTCTTGGGAGATCTTGTAATACAGTGCTTTTGCAAACTTTAAAGCACTATCTAAATGCTATCTATTATTATTGTTATTGTTATAGCTGTAACTAGAATTCACATTTCTTGACTCCTACTTCTACTCCTACTCCTACTCCTTCCCAGTGCTCTGTCCTTTATACCAAACTGAACTTTTTTCCACTGAGAAGCAGTCCCAATGGATATTTGACAGAAGGAGTCCCATTTTTCACAAGAGAAAGCTTCCACGCCTGCTTGTGTCCCTGTCCCTCCAGCCAGTCACCTAGTCCTTTGTGATCTCCAGCTCCTTTACCTATCTCCGCTCTGTTGCTCCAGCCATCCCCTTTGCTGCCCACCTCTCCCAGGCATCCCCAAATCCCCTCCATCCACACCTGGTACAGCTCCTGAAGCTGGGAATCCACCCACTGTTCTATCTCTTGCCACGTCTGGAGCTGTCCCAGATCATACTTCACTGTCAAACGGCTTAGTCTTCGGGCCTTAGGACCCAGGGCTTTGGAAGAATCCAGCTGGGGCTTTGAGTGCTCCCCTTTGGATGTTCTTTTCTCAGTAACATAAGCCCTCTGGACCTGCTTCCTGTGGTTCTCTGGGTCCCCACTGGGCACTGAGCCACAGGGCGAAGGGCTCGAGGAAAGCATGGGTGTCCAGGTCTGCGCGAGGAATTGGGAATAACTGCTCAGGGAGTGACAGAGATAATATAGTAGTAAAGGAGAACAGGAGGAAGGAAGGTAGGGACAGAGAGACTGCTCTTAGGTGCTGGGAGGGGCCAAGGGACAAAGCTCCCAGAAAGCTCCCAACGCCAGCTTCCTACTCCTGCTCTCCAATTGGTGCTGTTTCAGAGATTAGTTTATTGTGCCAGGATATAAGTGAAAATAATAGCAGAGGGTGCAAAGAGCAAGCAGCCTCAGGCCTCAGGGAGAAGCAAGGTCCCATGTCAACTGCATCTAGAGCCCAGGCAGATAGAAGCAATTTAGCTTCTGGGCTGGGGGCTCTAGACCCCACTGAACGGGGCTGAAGCTGAGCCAAGGGCTAGATAATGGGCCCGGGGCTGAGCCAAGAGCAAAATCAATTCATTTCAACAAACATTTATGATGGTTAAGTAAATTTTATGATTAGGAGTGGCAATGTGATGTGGTGGATAGAGGCCTTGAAGTCAGGAAAATCTGGGTTCAAGTCTTCCTTCTGACCCCTGAGGGCTGTGTGACCCTGGGTAAGTGACTTAACCTCTCAACAAGATTGAGACCATAACAGAGGAGGTGCTGCTATGCCTTGGCAAAGGCAGTTTCTTAACTTTGGCTCACTGGTTGAGGTAGGGGAATTGGAATACTCCTTGCTCCCCATTGCCACTTCCAGGTTCTCCCCCATCTCCCTCACTCAGTAACATCTCCTCCTTTGAGGTTCATGCTCTTCGTATCCACCACCCAATCAAAATCCTGGTAGCTGCTGTCTACAGACCTCCAAGGCATTCCCCTTCCTTTCTCAATGATTTCATTATCTGGCTCACAACTTTTCCCTCCTCATCTCCTGATCTCATCCTAAGCAACTTCAATATACACATTGACTCTCTATCAAACACCCTAACAGCTCAGCTCCTCAACCTATTCACTATGCATAACCTACTCCTCCACCCAATGTCAGCCACATGCAAAGATAGATATAATCTTGATTTTGTCATCACCAATAAGTGTACTACCTCCATGTTCAAGAATTCTAAAACCCCCATAATCTGGTCATGTTCTATTGGCTTTTCACCTGTCTGCCTTCCCTTGCCAAGCCCTACTCTTTGTCCACACTATGACCCCCAATCCTTTGATCCCTCAGTTCTCTCCTCTACGCTAGCTACTTTCTCCTCGTTTCTCCATCTTGACCCCCTGGTGAACTGATTCAACTCTACACTGTCCTCTCTTATCCTATGACCAATTATGTCCAGTCAAACCTGAGCCCTGCATCATTTCCATCATTCTCTGCCTTTGCTCCTAGACCAGTGCTAGATAGTAGTGGTGAAAATCATGAAACCATTCTGTGTTCATTACAAATTTATGGGTTTTTTTTTTTTGTTGTTGTTGTTTGGTCATTTTCAGTCATGTCTGACTCTTCATGACCCCATTTGAGGTTTTCTTGGCAAACTACTGGAATGGTTTGCCATTTCCTTCTCCAGCTCATTTTACAGATGAGAGAACTGAGGCAAACAGGGTTCAGTGACTTGTCCAGGGTCACACAGCTAGTAAGTGTCTGAGGCCAGATTTGAACTCAGGAAGATGAGTCTTTCTGACCTTATCCATTAGGCCACCTTGCTGCCCCCAAATATATGTTATACAACCTCAACTGGGCTCTCACTATTGCTACAGGATTCTTCTATACCTCTGTTATTAACTCATGATCCCATTCTCCACATGGCTCTTCAAAACATTTTTATCCCTTCTCAAATCTCCTATGCTTCCCTCTCCACTCAATGGCCTTCTTTCAATCCTCATTCTCCTTGACTTCTCTGCAGCCTTTGGCACTGTTGATCAGCCTCTTCTTGATATTTTCTTGTCTCTAGGTTTTCAGGAAACAACTCTTTTGTGCTTCTCTTCCTATCTGACCACTCCTTCTCAGACTCCTTTGCTGGATCCTCATCCAGATGATGCTCTCTAACTGTAAGTGTCCCTTTTGTCCTGAGCCTTCTTATCTTCTCCCACTATACCATTTCAATTGGTGATCTCATTAGCACTATGCAGATGATTATCAAATTTACCTATTTTCCCTTATCCTCTCTGGTGACCTCCAATCTCATATCTCCAGCTATCAAACACTTTAAAGTGGATGCCCAGTAGACACCTTAAACTCAACATGTTCAAAATCGAGCTAATTATTTTCCCCCTAAACTCTCTCTCCCAACTTTCCCTATTAAAATAGAAGACATCACCATCCTGCCATCCCGGTGGACTTGGAACCTAAGAGTAATCCTCTTCTCCTTCCTATCTCTCTCCTCCCACATCCAATCTGTTGCCAAGGTCTGTAGATTTCACCTTTGCAATACCTCTTGAATACACCTCCTTCTTCTCTGTTAGCACTGCCCCCCGCTCTGGTACAGGCACTCCTCACTTCACATATGGACTACTTCAATAGGCTGCTGGTGGATCTGCCTACAATTCTCTCCCCACTCCAATGTATCCTCCATTTAGCCACTGAAGCAATTTTCCTGAAGTGCAGGTGCAACCAACTCATCCCTTCTGCTCAGTAAACTCCAGTGGCTTCCTATCACCTCCAGGATCAAATACAAAATCCTCTGCATGCTGTTCAAAGCCCTTCACAACCTATCCCTCTCCTACTTTTCTAGTCTTCTTATACTTTACTGTCAAGTACTCTTTGATCCAGTGACACTGGCCTCCTTGCTGTTCTGCAAACAGAACTAAATGCTCCATTTCTTGGCTCCAGGCATTTTCTTTGGCTGTCCCCCACGCCATTCCATGCTCCCCTTCATCTCCACCTACTGGCCTCCCGGGCTTTCTTTAAGTACCAACTAAATTCCCCTTTCCTACAGGAAGCCTTTCTCACCCCCTCAATTCTAGTGACTTCCCTCTGTTAATTATTTCCTATTTATCCTATATATAGCTTATTTGCACATATTTGTTTATTATAGTCTCCTCCATTAGATTGTAAGCTCCTTGAGGGTAGGGGCTGTCTTTTGTCTCTTTTTGTAAACCCAGTGCTTAGCTCAGTGCCTGGCATATATAGGTACTTAATAAATATTTATGGGTTGATTGATTGACTGGGAATTCACTATCCTATCCTACCCCTATCCTATGATATTATATATTCTACATAATTTATTGAGCATCTACCATGTGCAAGGTGCTGATCTAGGTACCAGGGACACAAGTTGAAAAATTTGACAATTCCATCCCTCAAGGGACTTGCTATCTCACAAGTAAATTTGAAGCCTAGAATATTAAATGTTCCAAGGTCATTTAGCTCAACCCTCTCCTTTCTTTTTTGCATGAATGAGGAGACATAGGCCCAAAAAGGCAAATAGGACTGCAAAATGAGCTAGACATAGTCACTAAGTGTGACTGGAACCTGCCTGCGGGTCCTGGATACTTACTGCTTTTTTGGAAATTGACCTCTGGGATCCGAGTAGGAAAGAAGGAAAAAAGCATTCATTTAGTCCTACGTGCCAGGTGCTTTACAAATAGTGTCTTATTTGATCCTCACCATAACTCTGGGAGGTAGATGAGACTATGATCCCCATTTCATAGCTGAGGAAACCAAGGTTAAGTCACTTGTCCAGAGGCGCCTAGCTAAAAAGTGTCTGAGACCAGATTTGAACTCAGGTCTATGCCAATTCTAGGCCCAGCTCTCTATCTGTTGTACCACCTAACTGCCTAAAGAAACCATTTTACTAGTTGAGTCCCGTACTAAAGGCTAGTCAGAACCAACAGGGCCTCCCACACAAGGCCCTGAGTTCAAGTGGTGTTAAGGATTTAGAGCTAGAAGGATCTTTAAAGATCATCATCTAATCTAATTTACTCATTTTGCATATAAGTAAACTGAGGCCCAGAGAGGGGAGGTAACTTGTCCTATTGAGCCCAAGTCTACTGACTCCCAATCTATTCTCTTTTTACTAGAGTATACTGCCACTGCTCTGTGTACCCTAGAAAAGGGCTAGGGAATTAGGGAGCTCAGGGCTGGTAGATAAGGATTGGAGGTGGCATTTATAACTATCAATAAGTCTTCAGTGGAGTTAAATAACTGGGTATCACCGGGCAGACTCAAGGAATAAATGGAGGGTATCAGTTTCTCTGTGTGGTCTTCTAGCCTTCATTTTTGTGATTTTTGTGTTGAATTCATCTTTACAAAGGATGAGTTCATAGCTGAGTATTTGCATACCTGCTACTCAGAATACAGAACATTGCATTTCATATTTGTGATCTTCAATATTTACCTCCTTCAAACACTCAAGAGTTGCTTTCCAACGTCTTTGAGGCAGACTGGAAAGAGAACAGCCATGGCTTTGGAGTCAAAGGACCTTAATTCAAATCTTGCCTCTGACACTTGCTGAGTGACCTTGGGCAAGTCACAACCTCCTAGACTTCAGTTTCTTCATCAGTAAAATGGGGGGGGGGGTTGGACTGCATTAGTCTAAGGGAGGTAATTTTTAGTTTTGCTCACCTAATGGGGAAGAAGTACCCCAAGTTATATATCCAATGCTTGACTCTTTTCCCCAAATGTTGGTTCCACAATGAACTTACATTGCAAATAGGAAACAGACCCATTTATCCAAGTGAATGGAGCTCAGAAAAAGAATACAGGTGAGAATATACCAGAAAATACAGAGTGAACTCTAGGAAAGAGAAACTCAACCAAAAGAGTCCCAGAGGTCACCCAACGAGGAAATTCCCTGATGTCTCCAACATAGTAGTAAGTTAGGGATAGGGACATGAGGGAGGTTCCAGCTCCTTTCCATGTCGACTTCTTCCTAGAGTCTGTCTTTCCCTCCAGGAACCTGATGAGAGTATGGAACCATGTGTCTTCTCTCAAAGTTGGAAGCCAAAAGACCACAATCTTTCTTCTCTCAAGCTCTCCCAAGCTCTACTGCTCCCACAGACACAAACATTCAGTAATCAAACCCCACCAATGAGGAGAGTGCTATGCAAATGAAATTAAACCAATGGGTTACATTCTATATCATCTCTAAGGTCTTTCTACCAGCTTTAAAATCTAAGATTCTGAGAGACCAGCTAGCTTCATAGGGAGGGGGCTAGGCTTGGAAATCAGGAAGACCTGGGTTCAAATATTGCCTTTGATACTAGTTGTGTGACCTGGAGCAACTCATTTAATGTCTCAGAGCCCTTGTTTCCTCACCCAAAAAATGGAGATGACAATTAATGCCTGGAATACCTGTATCACAGGTTTGTTGGACAACTTGAACGAGGTAATGTAGTACTTGGCAAACTTTTACATGTTGTGTAAATATCAGTTAATATTATTATTATTTGTACATATATTGGTGCTGGAATCTGGCACTGCTCAGCTTACATGTACTTCACTTCAACTTGAAATTTATGATCAATAAAGAGCTTATTGAACTCTTATCAGCATTTGGAATCTTAACTAGCAGCTATGCAATGAAGTTATGTCATAGATTTGATCTGAGTACTGTGCTGATCATGGATCTAATCCAGTCTACAGCTTGTAGCTGTAAAAATAGAACCCTGGGAGTCACATGGTTGAAAATGTAACGAATTTCCATTTAAGTAGTCATTGTCACAATACAACTCTCTAAGTGAGCAAAATCTATGCATCCATTCTGATTTGGGGGCTTGGTTTTGGCCCACTCTGGTTTTTATTCCACTGCCATGTTTCAGTCATAATGTGTAACATCAGTAAGATTTGAAACACTTTAAAATAGCAGTACCATAAAATACAAGGTACTTCATTTTCCCCCTTCTGTTTTGGAGAATGTTGGACTTGAAAAACTTTAAAGCAAAACAAATAACGCTTCTTTCCAAACCAGGAAAGCTTTGGCATGGAACCCATATGCTGTAGCTGAAATATTCCTTTGTTTTCCTGGTTCTCTTACTGGTCTAATGGCTCTTCAGTTTCATTTGCTAGATCATTATTCATCTCCCACACCATTATCATGGATTTCCCCCAAGATTCTATTCTCAGTCATCTTCTCTTCTCTTTCTATGCTCTTTTTTGGAAATCTCACCACTTTCTATGGGTTCAAGTGCCATCTTTACATATATGAATGGATGACTCCCCAAATCTATGTGACACTGACCTCCACGTGAAGTCTTTTGATTGATATCTGAAGTGCCTTCTTTAAGCCTACAGAAAAATAGCGTGTCACTGTATTAATTATCCAGCAAGGAAGTACAATATTGTCCACCAGGTGGCATTCTACTTGAGCCACCAGCCCAGGTTTTCAAGTTACTTTCTCCAGACAAGTACAGGATAGCCCTTTCATAAGACGCCATAGCATTCCCTATTGGCCAGCAGAGGGTGCTCAGTCTGTAAAAACCTGGGATATTCCGCTACTGCTAAACCCATTTGGGACAAAGAGACTAAACAGTTTGAATTAACCTCTCAAGGGCCAGGCCTAGACTCACTCTAGAGAATGAAATATATATTGCTAAAAACAAACAGACAACCCCACCCTAATAATAATAATGATAATAATAATAATAATAATAGCTAGCATTTATATAGTACTTTAAGATTTACAAAGCACTTTATAAATATTATCTCATTTTATCCTTGCAACAACCCTGGGAGGTAGGGGCTACTATTATTCCCATTTCTCAGATGGAAAAACTGAGATAAATAAGGGTTACATTACTTACCCAAGTCACACAGTTAGTAAGTGACTAAGGCCAGATATGAACCCAGATCTTCCTGATTCAAATTCCAGCTCTCTATCCACTATACCACCTAGCTACCTCTAAAATTATTAAAATTTGAAATTTCCTGTCTACTTAACTCAGAGCCCCCACTTCACTTATTAGCTTCTCTTTCTCAATTCATGTTCTTTTGCATTCATAGATTCAAAGACTTAGTATTTTGTGAGTACACAGTTATTTTATGTAAAATAAGGTAAAAAAGAAAATTAGACCAGACACCATTATGTGGAGGCATTCATTCTCCACTACCTCCTATTCCTTCTCCTAATTGCCCTCAAAGATATACAGGTATAGCTGGAGAGAATCCTGATTATACACATCGCAAAAGAATAAAGGATAAAAGAATAAAGGAAAAAGGATAAAATTTAATATTTATTGATTAAATTGAATCTGGAGTCAGAAGTCCTAGGCTTAGATCCTGACTCTATAACTTACTACTTTACTTAGACTTTAGGCAACTTACTTTCCTCGTCTGGCCCTTAGTTTTTTTTAATCTACAAAATAAAGGAGTTGGATTTGATAGGCTCTAAGAGCTGCTAGGTAGCACAGTAGATAGAGCACTGGGTTGGAATCAGACTGAGTTCAAATTTGGCCTCGCATGCTTACTAGCTATGTGACCCTAGGCAAGTCACTCAACCCTACTTGCCTCAGTTTCCTCATCTGTAAAATGAGCTGGAGAAGGAAATGGGAAACCACTTCAGTATCTTTGCCAAGAAAACCCTAAATGGGGTCAAGAAGAGTTGAACATGATTGAAAAAAGCTGTCCTTTCAGCTCTATAATCTTAGTGTATGAGTAAGGTTGCTCAGCTACATCTTCCAACAGGGAAAACAGGAAGAGGTAAGAGACAGAAAATGAACAGAATTTCTCTCCACTCTTCAAGGAGGCTCACCAGAAAGAGAATGAACAATCTTAGACCAAGCCCAGGAATTCATAGGTACAATCTTAATCTCCAACTCCACCCCTTGGTAATCAACCCCATTTGCTTTGCTCTGCTGAGTATATAGAGGGATGAAACAGTACAAAGTACAGAAAAACCATGGACAAGATTACAAGCGAGAGGTTGTGGCAAGAGTAAAGAGGAGACTAATCTCTTCTGCCCCTTTTCCACTCCTGCCTCTCTTATTTCCTCTGCTCCTACACATTGCCTATCTACCCTCAATAACAGGAGAGGGTAACCATTGAACAAGGGCAGGGTTTGAAGTCAGAGGACCTGGGATTAAATCCTGATTCTACCATTTTCTACCTGTGAAGTAAGTCATTTAATCTGTTTGAGCCTCAGTTTCCTGACCTGCAAAATGATTAGACTAGTTGATCTCTAAGGTTATATAAAGTCATTATATGTATATATACATATATGTATGTGTGTGTGTTCATTCCATCATTTTCTGAAGTCTAGAAAATCAACAAAACTATAAATCAAGCTCTAAGTCAAAGCTTGCCAGTTTCCAAGGTATAGATGAGATGCTCACACTGAAAATTTGGCAGTCCACTCATTTGAGCTGGTTCAAGCTGTCTCCAGTATACCCTTCAGTGAGATGTTTACAATTGATGTACCTATTTTCAGACTTTTTTTTTTATATACTGATCGATTAAGGTGATTTACTATTTGTCACAGAGGAAGGCTTTCTTGGAGAGGGGAAGTAAAGGATACTGGGAAATACTATGGTGATACAAAAATAATAAAAGACATCAATAAAAACAATTTTTTTTTAGACAATGAGTTCCCGTACATAGAGAGTAGAGGATTGGTTAGGTGCCCTTCACTAGAAAGGAATTGATGTGTGTGTGCCCCAGGTACAGGAAATTCCCTACCTATGTATTAAGGCAGAATCACCCAATCTAAGGTCTCCCAACTTTAGGCCAATTTCCTCCCAGCTTAGCCTAGGGTTTAAAATGTAAAACCATTCACACATAATGTTTCCTAATTTATCACAAAATTGACCCGTTGTGTCCCCACCCAGAACTCCTGGAAAATCTCCAAATACAGCTCATGTCTTGTTTCCAATTAAGATTCTTATCTCCCTCTGAATCTATGTGACCCAAAAGGAAAACACATTCACATTATAGATGAGAGTGCAGTTACTGCATAAAATTGAATTAAATGGATAAAGTTTTCAAACTCAGCTTAAGAACCAGAACAATGGATACAGTAATGACATTATGTAGGCAAATAACTCTGAAAGTCTTAAAAACTCCAATGAATGCAAGAATCACCTATGATTCCATGGCGAAGCATGCTACTCACCTCCTGACAGAGAGGTGATGGACTCCCAGTTCAGAATGAAGCATACATTTTTATATGGCAAGCATGGGAATTTGTTTTGTTTGACTGTGCATATTTCTTCGTATTTCTGGTTTTGTTTTTCTTTTTCTATTAAATGAGGTAATAAATAGAAATAAATATATGTATAGCCTATATCAGATTGTGCACCATCTTGGAGAGGGAGGTGGAGAAAAATTTAAAACTCAAAAGCTTATGGAAGTGATTATTGATAAATTAAATAAATTAATAAAAAAAGTAGAATTGGACAAATGGAAGCTAGTGACTCCATGAGACATCAAAATATAATAAAACAAAATCAAAAGAATAAAAAAAAATTAAAAAAAGGAAAGAAATAGAAAATGAAAGCTGGGTAATTAAAAAACAAAAACAAAAGACCTGAAGCTCACATAAAAGGGACAGTTATCTTCATTACCAATGATAGAAGCTGTCTCCATTATAAGTTCAGTTTATAATTTCTCCACCCTATGCCAGTCTGAAGTATCTGCAATCATTGGAGCCCATCTGTTTTCCCTAAGTAACTGCTTGTATACCCTGCAGATAAGGTCTCAAGGAGAAGGGAAATGGATTGGTCTAAGAGTCCTCTAAACTCACAATGTAAACCCCTATTGTAGAACAGGCTGTTTTCTATCCAGGCAACATATATAGGCTGCTAACTCTGACTGAGGGATGCCCATCCATATTCTAGGCAATTCAATGCCCCTCTTCTTGCCTTTTTGGTCTCCGGAATGTGCATAGGGAAACAGAGGACTGCAAAGAAAAGACCAGCTTACTATAGAAACTAAGAAATTAAGGCTTCAAATTGTAGTTTAATTCTATTTAGTCAACTTTATTAGCTGTTGGAGAGGGCAAGAGTCTGGGGAATGCTGGAATCAGCATTTATAGTTCAGGATCTGAGTGTTAAATTTTCAGTGTGAACACATACCTGGGAAACAGGCAAACAGAATGAGGCAAGCCCTACAAATCAGTTTGAGTTATTGTTTTGTTGATTGTCCAGGCTTAAGAAGTTGATGAAGAAAATGTTAATCATACAAATTAAACATAAAAGTATGACCTCTCTACATTTATTTTTTTTTTTGAGAACCAGTTGTTAAACATTTACTAGCAAACCTCTGGATAGAATCCAGTAAACAAGAACCATAAGTTGTTTGTTCTGAGAGTGAAAAAACAAGAAAATAATGCTTTTTATTTAGATTCTTTTTTTGAAATTATGAAGCCACCACATCCAAAAATCCTTCTCAAGATAAACAATTCTATCTTAGTTTATAACCTTTTACATGTAGATGCTAAACCAGAAATAACCATCTATACTACTCTTAAGAATGTATTGGAACTACTAGGTCACGTCTACTCTTAAACACAAGGTAGAGGATTATTTTTCTTCTGTACTTCCTAGGTAAGTGTTTCATTTGATTCTCTAACAGACTATGATTTACCCCTAGTTTTCTAATCTTCATTCCATTTACCCTCCTTCATATACTTTCTTTTTCTGTTGCTTATTTCGTTAATTTTTCTATTCAGTTCCAAATTCTCTCCCTCCCTCCACCCCCTCCTTTACTCATCGAGAAGACAAGAAATATGATACTCATTCTACATCTTCATATACTTTCCCTTCCAGCCAAACTTGCTGGGATGCTGTTCCCCCATTCGTGATGCTTCATTTGCCACGGGAGTTTCCCCAGGTCTAGAAAGCTCTCTCTTCTCACCTCTTCTTTGTGGAATACCTGCCTTCCTTCAAAACACATTTCCGGCATGACCCCTTCAAGAAGCATTACCTGATGCCCCTCAACCGTTAGTGCTCCCTTTCCCCTGAAATGCCTCTGTGCTACTCTGTATATATTTTATTGTACAAACAACACGAATGATCCCAAGGAGCAGGCATTTGCCTTTGTCTGGATGGAAATACTGTATGTATTAGCCTCTTGCTGAGGGATTAGCCAGCTCTTGATTGGTCCCTTAGTCCCCATGCCTTGAAGATGATTGGTGACTGAGCCAGGAAGAGCTGTAGGAGACTATAAAAGCCATAGAAAGGCTCTACCCCTTTCATTTGGACATGGCGCTTAGGATTCTGCCAGCTCTCCATAGACCTTCTAGTGAGCAGTGGGGGCTACCTGCATGTGGCCATAAGAACATGGGTTTGCCTTGGTGAGCCAAAAGCTGGACCTTAAGTCCTTGGCTGCCCCTTCTACTTTCTGTTTCTTTCCCTGAGCACAGATTCCTAAACAGTTCCCCTTGGAGATGGGGGTTTTCCAGCCTTGGCAACTACCACATGGTTTCAGAATTCCTAGAGTCAGTGCAGACTACCCAATGGGAGGTGCTTCTTGTAACTACTTCTCAGAGGAGCAAATTATCAAAGAGACTAAAGGACCATACTTGGCTGGCCAGAAAGTGTGGACTTGTTGAGTTGCTCGTACACTATTAGATCCAAGGTGGATATACATACATGTGTATACACACATGTATGTATGCTCTTTGTTCGGCAGCCCTAAAGCTGTCTTTGCCTCCCAAGAAAGTATAATAGGTATGATGCTTTATTGTTCTATGTTTTTAAGTGTTTGTTAATGTGTGCTTTTTTATTTTTAAAGAATTTATTTTATTTTATTTTAATTTTTTAAATCTTTAAAGAAATTTTCGAGATTTCTTTTATGATAGAGGAGATAAATATACCTGATCTATACCTAATATCTAATTTGTACATTGGGTGCCTTTTTTAGAAGGGACCTCGTTAATCCTTTTTAGAGGAGATCCTTACTCTAGCTTTTCTGTAAAGATTTCCCCTGGAACTCCAAGGTGAGGGCACAAAGAGCTACAGAATTTAAGACAGGCCTGATCCCTTCTCTTCGGGATCAGCTCTCTCAGCACTGAACTTGATGCAGGTAAGTCCTGAGCACAAACCCCTTGGGGTGCCCCTTGGATGACAGGCAATAGACCTGTTTGACCCCACCCTCCACCCCAGCTTCCTGAGGGCCACGACCATTTCTTTGTATCCCAGGGACTAGCACAGTACTTCACATATAGTCACCTCACAGATGTAGCCTCTACTCCTGCAGTCCTCTGATTAGAGGGCTCCTCCCACAACCTCCATTTAAAAGAGGTCACCCAGGCCAGTCATCTTTTCATTTCCCACAGTCTTCGTTCCCATGGACTTCTCCATCATGTCCCTGGATACTCCCCGCCCCTTCCATTTTCAGCTTCCTTTTATATGTTCCCTCTTTTCTCTCTCTCTCTCTCTCTCTCTCTCACACACACACACACACACACACACACACACACACACACACAATTATAAACTACTTGAGAACAGCAACTACCTTTCTTTTTAATACTTGTATCCCCGGTGCCTAGCACTATATCTGGAACATAGTGGGCTCTTTAAAAATGTTCATTGATTGGCTTTTTTTTTTAGTCAATCAGCGTTAAGTGACTTGCCCAGGGTCACCTAGCTAGTATGTGTCTGAGGCTGGAATTGTACTAAGGTCCTCCTGACTCCAGGACTGGTGCACTATCTACTGCGCCACCTGGCCAACACCAGACAGATAGTTTTTGAATAAGATTGAATCTCTCATCATTACTTGGTAAATCTGCTGCCAGATTCCTTTCCCCATGGTGATTGACGATCCTCTCTTCCTTCAAGGTCCAACACAGAAGCCACCTCTTCCATATAGCTTTCCCAGGCACAACCTGGGTAAAAGTACTCGCTTTTCAAGTTTCTCACGGCTCTCTTCCTGCGTTTCCTTTGTATCATGCTTATTTGTCTGATCAGCCACAGTTGGACACCCTGTACTTGACTCTAGCATAGAGATGTCATTTTGGTCCTCTTCGAGAACGAAGGACAACCAACCAACCATTTGTACACATGTCCTATTTCCACCCCCCAGCCCCATAAATTGTAAATTCCTTGAGTGCAAAACAATATCATTTGTCAGCTTTGCTTCCAGTGCCCCGTGCAAAGCCTTAGACGCAGCAGGGGATGAGTAAAGGTTTGTTCAATTAAATTTGTTCCATTGAATTAGCTTCCTATGAGATTTGACCTTGGGGAGAAAGAATTACCTTAGTTCTGGAAGTCTTCCTAATACTGAGCCAAAACGCATTCTGACTCTTCTAGCTAAGGCTGGCTGCTGCCAAAAAGTTATAATCTTTTCTTAATCCTTTCCCCATTTTCAGATCCCTTTGCCCTCCCCAGATGTGCTCTCAACTGGCTTAGCCCACTAATCTAACCAAATTCTTACTAAGGTCCCGAACTAAGGGACCCAAACAGGTGCTCTGAGCTCAAATGAGGTAAAGTACTATAGAAATGTCTAATTATCATTACTGCTATTATTATTACTATTAGCTTACAGTCACCAATGGTTTCATTCCTTGAATTTTCTACTGAACTCCTGCTGAACTCAAACAACCTTTGTAGAGCAATATAGGAGCATGCCGGTAAATGTTTAACAGGACTGGGGAGAGGAACACACGCACATACACTTTTAACTTTGGTCTGCATTATAAATACTTTCTTAAGTCTAGACAATCAACAAAACAATAAATCAAGCCCTAATTTGTAGTGAATGCTCACACGGAAATTGTTAGCTGGCCCAAACCAGCTGAGGGATATTTGTATTTTTAAAAGATTCAGAACCAACGAATAAATTTCTAAAGGGGGAATTTTAGGTGTTGTGACATCTGGGTAGGAGAGATTCTTTGACGCTGGGGGGGTCTTCTCAGCCCTCCTGACCTGTAAGCTGTAATGCTGACATTTTCTGGGCTTCTCCCTTTTCTCTTTCCTCCTTGGAGGCAGAGGAACGTTTCAGAGATAATCACACTAATAGATTTAGGAATCCTCTTCTTAGTTTTTTTTTTCCCTGTTTCCTTGGAAGGAGAGAAGTTGGTTCTAATGGAGGGAATGAACCCTAAAAATTAATGTGTCCATGTTGACGTGGCATCGTCACGTCACTAGACTTGGAGTCAGAAAGACCTGGGTTCGAATTATGTCCCTGACACCAGCTCTGCACCAGCTCTGTGACCCAGGATAAGTCACTTAAATTCTCTGGGCCTGAGTTTCCTCATCTGTAAAATGGGGGCAATGCCCATAGCATTTATCTCATAGAGTTGTTAAGAGGCTGAAATGAAAGGATGCATATAAAGTACTTGACGAACTTTAAAATGACAGAAGACATCAGTTATTATTACACACTTCCTGAAAGGTGAAATACAGACCAACAGGATGATCTTACAAGTAACACTTAGAATTTATTATATGAGCAGAACCAGGAAAATATCAGATACAGTAATAGCAACATTGCAGCGAGATCAACTGTGAAAGACTTAGCTACTCTTATCAAGACAATGATAAAAGACAATTCCAAAGGACTCATGATGAAAAATGCTATCCATCTCCAGAAAGAGAACTGATAAACTCTGAGTGCAGACTGAAGCCTATTTTTTTTCACTTTCTTTAATTTTCTTGCTTTTTTTTGTGACGGCTAATAGGGAAATATGTTTTGCATGACTTTGCATGTGTAGTTGATATTATGTTGCTTACCTTCTCAATGGAGAGGGGAGAGGTGGGAGGGAGAGAATTTAGAACTCAAGCTTTTTAAAAACTGAATGTTAAAGTAAATAAAATATAGCTATAAATGTATAGTATGGAAAATGGCCACAGTCAAGAAAAGGAAAGTGAAAATAACTGGTTTACTCCTTTTACCAACTGCTTTTTATGCCAGTGGGCAATCTAGAGCAAAGGTTCTTAGTCCATGAATGCATTTTTTGTTTTGTTTTGTTTTTTTAATTCACATTTACAAGAAAGGAAACTGAGACTCAGATAGATTGAGTGTTTTAGGTATCAAATGGTTAAAAATGTACGGGAACAAATATTGAAAGCCAAATCTCTTCCCCTAAGTCCCAACGTTCTTCCCTCCCTTCTTCCTTCCTTCCTTCCTTCCTTTCTTTTTCTTTCTTTCTTTTTTTCTTTATTTCTTTCTTATTTTAATTTATGGAATAAGACAAGCATTTCCATAGCACAGTCTAATTAAAAAAGATCATTGTACAGTGAACTTTTTAAAAATTATTGTGACCACTATATGTCAATATAATTGCTTTCCTTTGTAATACAAAGTACTTTACTTAAGCATTTAAAATTTTTATATTAAAATTGTTATTCTGTTATGTTTTGCATGACTTCACATGTATAATTAATAGCATAATGCTTACCTCCTCAGTGGGTGAGGGGAGGAGTGGGAGGAAGAGGACTTGGAACACAATTTTTTTTAGAAAAATGCTAAAAATAAATATTATTTTTAAAAAAAAGAAGAAATGTTATTCTGATAAGAGGTTCATAGATTGCCAAAGGGATGCATGATACCAAAAAAGGGTTAATCCCCTCCCCCCATCTAGATCTTCTAGAGGTATGTAAATCCCAAATGCATATGCTAGGCTTATAAGAGATCACTAACACTCTCCCACTTTGTCCACCTGTCTTAAATTAGTTCCTAAATCCCCAGGTTCAATATGAAACACATTTTAGTCCTTCTAAATAAAATATACACATGCCTTAGCATTTCTGTTAAGCAACAGCTTTATCATATTTATTGTCTTAGCACATAAAGTAAATGCCTCTAAAACCCAGAAGAAGGTATTAGGTTCAGAACTCATAAATGAGCCGTCATAGAACAGCTTTCTGTGGCAGCTAGGTGGTCCAATGGATAGAGTGCCAGATCTGAAGTCAGGAAGACTCATCTTCCTGAGTTCAAATGTAACCTCAGACACTAGCTGTGTGATCCTGGGCAAGTCACTTTACCTTGTTTGCCTCAGTTTCCTGAGCTGGAGAAGGAAATGGCAAACCACTCCAGTATCTTTGCCAAGAAAACCCCAGATGGCAGCATGAAGATTCTGAAATGACTAAACAACAGCAATAGATATAGGGAAAGTGCTGGGGTGCGAAGGCCATTTTTGTCTCTAGCCTGGACTGGATCAACAATGCAGGCTTTGCCCCAGACATGGTTCATGTATGTGATATCCTTAGCACTCTGCCTTAAGACTCCCTGCAGCTGCACTCATCCATGAGTTGTTTACCATGGCACCCACCTTTTCCTTCCTGCTTGCTTCTTCTCATCTTACATGCTTGGCTTGGTTTCTACCTCTTACCCACAAGCCCTTCCCTAAGGTTAGGGTCAGTGGTACTCTGGGTGGGTACTCTACTCTCAAGTCAAATCTGAATTCTCATGAAGATTAGAGAATGCTCAGAAGCAAAGCATGTGCCAGTAGGCAATCCTACCCATTTTGTCTTGTTCGACATCCAAGTCTTTTGGCAGAGTTTCAAGATATGGGCTACACACATAAATACATGTTGTGTACAAGGATATACCACGAAGCCTTTGCATAGATGTAGACATCTCCACACAACTCACATATGCCCCCTTCAACACTGAAGCTTCTATAGGCTTACACGTGCCTCCATTCATCAATGAGTTTGCCCAAGATAAGGGAGGTCAGGGACCCAAGATAAGGAGAGGGCAAGGGAGGGCAACCAGGAACTACAGGACCTGAGCAGGAAATTAAATGTGTACCACTGAGGCATTTCTAAAACTGGGTTGAAAAAAAGTCAAAGTCTGAACATAGAAAACTATTCCACCCTTTTAACAGACATCCTTATCAAAAATGTTTCCACCTAATTGAGAGGGTCAACAAGCCTTCAATAACAGAGACCCCACCGCTACTTTTGACACTCCTTTATAACTCATTATATTATTTCTCAAGCATCTACTATGCATCCTGTGTTAGGCAGTGGAGATGTAAAGGTGGACAAGGCCCGAGCTCATGGTCTAGCAGGGAAGGATAAGTATACAAATAATCAGGATACAAGGAAGAGTGAGATCAGGGACAATGGAGAGGATTTTTATTAGAGAGTATCGAAGTAGCTATCAAAGTTTTTTTGAGTTGCTAAGCTACTGATTGTATTTCTATAACATTTCTCATATACTTTCTTCTACTCACATGGTCACTGTCCTAGCCTGTCCCCTCTCACCTGGACTATTGCAATGTGGTGCTTACTAGCTGTGAGACCTAGGGCAAGTCACTAAATTATTTGGTCCTCATTTTCTTCATCTCTAAAATGAGGGATTTGGGCTAGATGATCTCGAAGACTCTTTCCAGTTCTGAATCTATGATTCTATGATTTTAAGTGGTCTCCCAGTCTTTCTCCTCTTCAATCTTTCTTTGTATGGATACCAGATTGATATTCCTTAAGCATATACATGATCATACCATTCCCCCCTTTAAGAAGCTTTACTTTTTCCATATTGTCTCTAGGAAAAAATAGAAACTCTTCTGTCTGACACTTGAAACCCTTTCCTCCATCCTCTCTGATGCATATGCTTCCCTGGAGGGTTTGCAGGGATGGATATTCAGGCCTGTCTTCAAAGAACTAAGTCTAAATCTTTATATAATATGAGAACAATTTGGTAAGGGAATTAAATCTGAATCACCCCTCTCCTTTCTGTCCGAGGATGAAGCTCAAGGGTATAGGACATCAGGGCAGCTAAGTGGTGTAGTGGAGAGATCACCAGCCCTGGAGTCAGGAGGACCTGAGCTCAATTTCAGCCTCAGACACTTACTAGCTTTGTGACCCTGGGCAAGCCACTTAACCACAATTGTCTCTAAAATTGAAAAAAAAATTTGGAACTCAAAATCTTATAAAAGTGAATGTTGAAAATTGTCTTTCCATGTAATTGGGAAAAACAAAATACTATTAAGCAAAAGGAAAAAAAGCCTTTTAAAAATAAATAAAAAATAAATCAATAAATTTTTTAAAAGAGTATAGGACAGGCACACGAATTGGCTGTAACAAACTATCAATAATGTAGTGCCAATGATGCACCAGGCACTAAGGACAAGGCAAGGATCTCACAGCTCACCAATGAGGCAGTGCTGGCAAGTAACTCTATACCCTGCCAAGGAGGCCCCATGAACACTAGAATAAGTTCCCACAAGCAAAGGCTCAGGGCCCTCCACACCCTAAACAGGGAGATGCCACCATTGCCAGAACATAAATTCTATCTGTGAGGTGACAAGGACTTAACAATAATCTAAGAGAGAAGAGATAAGGGCCTGAACTGGTAAGAGTGGCCCTTTAAAGGGACTGGATAGCCATATGTCACATTATATCATGGAGATAGACGTTTCATGGCTTGGGCCAACTGATTAGATGTGAGGGGAAGGGACAAAGATAACAGAGTTAAGAGCCTGAGTGGCTATGGGAAATATGCTCTCCATTAGAAAAGTATGACAGTGAGGAGGGAATGATCATTAATTTAATTGTGGACATGTTGTCCTTAAACTGCCAATGGAACATCCAGGTAAATATATCTAACTGGCATCTGGAAACCATGACTGGAAGGTGGAAAGTTTGTCTTTCCCATGCAACTCATCCTCTAAGACAGAGGTGTCAAACATGGGGCCCATGCTTCCTGCAACACTCCCAAGCATAGCCCAAACCAGATTAAAATGTCATTAGGAAGTGTTTAATGAAATTAATAAAGAATGTAATAAAACATGGATAGTATTACATTTTACAACAAAGTCAATGTGTGGGCCATTTTTATGTATGGACTTCCATTTATAGTTGAGTTTGACACCACCACTCTAAGACAATGTGTTTTGTGATATTTTTCTTTTTTCAAAATTTAAAATAAATGTTTTAGGGATAGCTTTTTTTCATTTCTGTCACTTCCTTTTGACCTTTTCCCTTTCCCTAGCCACCCACCATAAAACCTCTTGTAACAAAAAGATAATTAGGCAAAATTAACCAGTACAGGCTACATCTGACAATGTATGTCTCATTTCACACTTACAATTCACCACCTCTTTGATGAAAGGAGGGAAGTGTGCTTTACCAGCAATCATCTGCAGTCAAGATTGGTCATTGCATTGGCCAGAGTTCTAATGTCATTCAGTGTTGTTTTCCTTTCTATCATTGCAACTGTGTAAATTGTTCTCTTTGTTCTGAACAAGTTGTGGTTTATGATTATTTTGGAATACTATTGTGCTATAAGAAATAATGAGCACCATGATGGAAAACGCTATCCACATCCAGAAAAATAACTATGGAGTTTGAATGCAGATCGAAGCATACTACTTGATCTTTTTTTTTCTCTTCTGTTTTGTTTTGTTTCTTCTTTGTTGTTATTCCTCCTATTGGTTCTAATTCCTCTTTACTACATGACTAATGTGAAAATATGTTTAATAGATATGTACATGTAGAGCCTATCTCAGAATGCACACTGTCTTGGGGCGGGAGGTAGGAAGGAGGGGGAGAAAATTTAAAACTCAAAAGCTTGTAAAAATGAATGTTGAAAACTAAAAATAAATTAATTTTAAAAAAAAAGAAATTACGAGCACGATGCTCTCAGAAAAACCTGGGAAGACTTATATGAACCGATGCAAAGTGAAGTGAGCAGAACCAGGAGAACATTGTACATAGTAACAACATTTTTGTAATGACGATCAACTATGAAAGACTCAGCTACACTAATCATGACAATGATCCCAGACAATTCCAAAGGACTCATGATGAAAAATGCTATCGACTTCCAGAAAGAACTGGTGAACTTTGAGTGCAGATTGAAGCATACTTGTTTACTTTCTTTATTTTTATTATTTTATTTTGTTTGTGTTTTCTTTTGCAATATGGCTAATATGGAAATGTTTTCCATGATTTCACATGTATAATTTATATAAAATTTTTGCCTTCTTAAGGAGGGAGGAGGGACAGGCAGGAAATAGAGAATTTGGAACTCAAAATTTTAAAAATGATTGTTAAAATTTTTTATGTAAAACAAATAAAAAGAAAAAAGAAAAAGAGTTTTATTGATACCTTTTTAAAAAAATGTTACTGTTATTTACCAAGAATTCACTTCACTGCACAATAGAACTTTCAATGAATAAGTATAGTCAAGTAAAATCAACACATTGGTCTTATTTGAAAATGCTTGCTTCATTCTACACCTACTGTCCATGCATTAGTCATAGTTATGAAGTCTTTCAATGTTGTTTTTGTTTACATTATTGTAGTCATGTAAATTGTTCTTCAGGCTCTGTGCCTTCTGGAGTTTCTTATAATTCTTAATATTTGTCATTTCTTATGGTACAACTTATGGTACATTCTGATGGTACAACATTGCATTGCAATCTTTTACTACAATTTGTTTAATTTTTTGTTGAATATACAATTTGTTTCCAATTTTTTCTATCACAAATTGAACTGAATATCTTTGTACAGAGAGATCTTTTCTTCTTAGCAGTAAATTGTGTGATTGCTGGGTCAACAGTCATGAAGAGTTTTGTAACCTTTTTTTCCTGGTTCCAAACTGTTTTCCAAAATGGTTGGATTAATTCATAGGTACCAGCAGGTACCTAATTTTGTTTGTATACTTGACAACACTCAACTTTTCCACCTTTTATAATATTGCCAGTTTGAAAGGTGTGCAGAGATGCCTTGAATTATTTTAAATTGCATTTCTCTGATTATTAGTAATTTTGAGCAATTTCTAGATGGCTCTCAATAGTTTGCATTTCTTTTGAGAATGGTTAATTTTTTTTGTCCACTTACCAATTGGGAAATAGCTTTTAGTCTTATGGATTTATGTAAACTATTTGTAAAGTTTAGATGTCAGACCTTTATCAGAGATGTTTTATCCAAAGATTTCCCCAAGTTTGTACCCTTTCCTTTTATGCTAGCTGCTTTTATTTTAGTTTTATAAAACCTTTTTAAAAAATTTTACATAAGCAAAGACAACTCTCTAACACTATCCCTTACAAAATTATAGCTATTTTTGTAACAAATTGTATTTCTCCTAAGAGAATGTAAATTGAAGGTAAGAAATGTGTTTTATTACATCTTCTTAATCCCAGCAACTAAAATAGTGCCTTACACTTAGTAGGCCTATAATAAATATTTGTCAAATGAACGCATTAGTAAATGCTTTGCTACTACAAGGATTTGTGATTTCATTGATATGGTTATTCCTTCAATTGACACAGATTACAGTCTTTTTACCCTTTTGAAAATGGTTTTCAAGAGTTGCTAAGAGTACTAAAAGCACATCCCAGATTTATTGCAATGATCAATCTTGGTTCTAAAAAATTAATGATGTGTATAACTTATATCAAATTGTTTGCCTTCTCAATAAGGGAGAGGAGTGGGAAGGGAGGAAGGGAGAGAATTTGGAACTTGAAGTTTTAAAAAGGAATGTTAAAAATTGTTTTTACATGTAACTGGGGAAAAATAAAGTATTAAATAAAATTTTTAAAAAAGATCAGTTATCCAAATCATCCTCCCCCCTCTACTGCCCCATTCATTATATCTAAATTCTGTAGAGGTGTGTAGAGTCAATGTTAATTAAATATTTAATATTTATTATAAAAAAAACTGACGATGAAATATGCTTCCTTCCTTTCTATAGAGATGTGGGAGACTATGCGTGTTAATGTCACATATGCTTCCTGATGAGATTGCTTTGTTGGTTTTTATTATAAGGGAGGGTTTGTATATGATGCAAGAGGGAGCATATCAAGAAATCCAAAACACTGATAAAACCTTTTTTTTGAGTTGTATCACCAAACAATCATGCTGTGGTCAACCTGATAATGAGTCTCCCTAAACTTGACTAGTCTGATTCAGACATACAGCCTGTCACTGGACTTGTACTAAAAGCCTTCCCACTTCTGCACAAACAAAATGAATATATCTGGGTTAAGAAGTTAAGTGTTTCAAGCCATTCCTCAATTGATAAATGATCAAAGGATATGAGCAGGCAGTTTTCAGATGAAAAAATCAAGCCATCTATAGTCATATGAAGAAATTCTCTAAATCACTATTGATTAGAGAAAAGCAAATTAAAGAACTCTGAGGTACCACCTCATATCTTTCAGATTGGCTAATATGACTGAAAAAGAAAATGATAAATGTTGGAGAGGAGATGGGAAAATGGGTACACTAAAGCATCATTGGTAGAATTGTGAACCAATCCAACCATTCTGGAGAGTAATTTGAAACTATACCCAAAGGGCAATTAAATTGTGCATAACCTTTGATCCAGCAATGCCACTACAAGGTCTGTATCTGAAGAGATCAAAGAAAAGGGGAAAGGACCTACATGTACAAAAATATTTATGGCAACTCTCTCTGTGGTGTCAAAGAATTAGAAACTGAGGGGATGCCGATCAATTGGGGAATGGCTGAACAAGCTGTAATATATGAATGTAATGGAATGCTATTGTGCTATAAGAAATGGTGAGCAGCTTCTCAGCAATACAATGATCTAAGACAATTCCAAAAGACTAATGATGGAAAATGCTATCCACATCCAGAGAAAGAACTATGGAATCTGAATGTAGATCAAAGCATACTATTTTCACTTTTTTTTTTTGTGGTTCTTTTCTTTTAGCCTATTTCTTCTTTCACAACATAACTAATATGGAAATAGATTTTACATGATTGCACATACATAACTTATTAACTTGTAAGCCATAAAAATAGAAGTTTTTCTCTATGCAAAGTTCAGTGGCCTGGTAGTAGGACTGGAGTAGTCAGAATCTACATGTTGCTCTTATTAGCACCATGCTTGAGCAACTGAGTTAATTGGCCCAGAAAGTTTTCCCTAATCTTTTATTATAATAGCTGCCATTCGCATTCTGTCATTCAACAAGCATTTAAGCATCTGTGATGGGTGTGCTAGGCAGTGAGGATTCTGAGACAAAATAGTCCCATCCTCAAGGAGCTTACATTCTATTGGGAGAAATAACATGAACATTTATAAATAAAGACAAAATAGACAAATCCAATACAATCTGGAAGTGGAGGGGGGAGGAGGGGAGTGACATAAATTGATCTTTGAAGGAAGTCAGGGATTCTTAGAAGTGAGGTGAGAAAGGAGTCCATTCTAAGCATAGGGAAACAGCCTTGGCAAAGATGTGGGATCTGGACACAGATACAAGACTAAAGCACTAAATAACATTAAATTATGTTCTTTTTTTAAAATTATGGACTTGACATCAACAAATATGATCACTCTCCATAGACAAAGAATGGAAAAAGAGAATTGTTTATGAATTCATGAATCTCAATCATATAGTCTGTAATCTCAACACTATCTCTCCTGCTTTTCTGTTTTTCTGATTTCTTTCTGCTTTCTTCCATGTATTTGATAAATATTTCATTAATTCCCTTTTCTTTTCTTTTTCTTTTTTGCTTCATTATTACTTCCCTCCTTCCTGCATAAGTAAATTTTTCTCCCTTCCAAACAAACAAACAACCTGATTTATTGTCTTGCGCTATACATCATTCTAATCAATTTTTGTAAAAACTTCCATCAGCTGCTACTTGGTGACTGAACTGATCGTATTTGTAATCTTAGCCCTAAGATTATCCAAAAAGAATAGGGGAAGCAGAACCAAGATGGAGAAGTAAAAGCAGTGATTTGCTTGAGCTCTCACCCAAACCCCTCCAAATACCTGCAGCAGAACCCACAAAAAGACAGAGTGAAACAAATTTCCAGCTGAGGACAACCTGATCAGAAAGGTTTATCTCACCAGGCTGGGAGAGGAACACAGTTCAGTGTGGGTGCGCAGGCAAACCAGGCCTTAGTGAACCTGGAGCAGCCCTCAGAGGACTGAATCACGGGCAGCTGTGGTGGTTTCCAGACTTCTCAACACACAAACACCAAAGACAACTTAGAAGGTCAGTAGGAAAAGTCTGTGACCGCAGTGAGAGAGAAGCTAGGTCCCAGGCCCAGTCCTGGAGCAGCCCCAGGGTGGTGACAGCTTCCTAAGCTCGGCCCACAGACAAAGGGGGAATCGAGTGACTGATCAGAAAGGGTTTGCAGGGATCTCTTTGCTGGTGCTAAGGCAGGAATCTCTTGCTTTGCCCATGCTTGGATCTGGGTCACAGTTCTAGGTGGTGGTCCTGGGGCAAGGAGGAGTACTGGCCTGGTGGAGCTTGTGGTGGTGGTGGAGAGGGAATCCTCCTCACAGTTCCACAGCAGAAAAGAGTGCTTGTTGTCACTCATAGATCAGAACACAGGCCAGGAAAGGAGTGAACACCTCGCCCTTGATCATACCACCTTGGAAGAACTAAAAATTTACAGGTCTCTAGAAGTATCTCTGAAAACAGCTGCACCAAACCCCTGAAGCTTGGGACAGTGCACCCTCCACAATGGAAGCAGAGCCCTACCTTAACAAAGAGTTAAAAAGTCAAGTAATTGGCTAGGAATATGAACAAACAGCAGGGCAAAAAACCTCAGACTATAGAATCTTACTTTGGTGCCAAAGAAGATCAAAACATACCCACCAGAAGAAGACAACAAAGTCAAAGCTCCTACATCCAAAGCCTCAAAGAAAAATATGAATTGGTCCCAGGCCATGAAAGGCTCAAAAAGGATTTTTAAAAGCAAGTAAGAGAAGTAGAGGAAAAACTGGGAAGAGAAATGAGAGTGATGCAAGAAAATCATGAAAAACAAGTCAACAGCTTGCTAAAGAGGACCCAAAAAAATACTGAAGAAAATAACACCTTTAAAAATAGCCTAACCCAAATGGCAAAAGAGGTCCAAAAAGCCAATGAGGAGAAGAATGCCTTAAAAAGCAGAATTGACCAAATGGAAAAGGAAATCCAAAAGCTCACTGAAGAAAATATTTCCTTAAAAATTAGAATGGAGCAAATGGAAGCTAGTGACTTTATGAGAAATCAAGATATCATAAAACAAAACCAAAAGAATGAAAAAATAGAGAACAATGTGAAAATTATTGGACTATCTGAAAGCCATGATCAAAAAAAGAACCTAGACATCATCTTTCAAGAAATTATCAAGGAAAACTGCCCTGATATTCTAGAACCAGAGGGCAAAATAGAAATTGAAAGAATCCACCAATCACCTCCTGAAAGAGATCCCCAAATGAAAAACTCCTACAAATATTGTAGCCAAATTCCAGAGTTCCCAGGTCAAGGAGAAAATATTGCAAGCAGCCAGAAAGAAATAATTCAAGTATTGTGAAAACACAATCAGGATAACACAAGATTTAGCAGCTTCTACATTAAGGGACTGGAGGGCTTGGAATGTAATATTCCAGAGGTCAAAGGATATAGGATTACAACCAAGAATCACCTACCCAGCAAAACTGAGTATAATCCTTCAAGGGAAAAATGGACATTCAGTGAAATAGAGGACTTTCAAGCATTCTTGATGAAAAGACTAGAGCTGAATAGAAAATTTGACTTTCAAATACAAGACTCAAGAGAAGCATGAAGAGGTAAGCAGGGAAGAGAAATCATAAGGGACTTACTAAGGTTGAACTGTTTACATTCTTACATGGAAAGATGATATTTGTAACTCATGAGACCTTTGTCAGTATTAGGGTAGTTGAAGGGGGAAAAATTATATGTATGTATAGATAGATAGATAGAGGGCACAGGGTGAGTTGAAGATGAAGGGGTGATATCTGGAAAATAAAATTAAGGGGTGAGAGAGGATTATACTGGGAGAAGGAGAAAGGGAGAGGTAGAATGGGGTAAATTATCTCACATAAAATCAACAAGAAAAGACTTTTATAGTGGAGGGAAAGTTGGGGAAGTTGAGAGAGAATGAGTGAATCTTATTCTCATCTGATTTGGCTTCAGGAGGGAATAACACACACGTTCAATTGGGTATGGAAATCTATCTTACCCTACAGGAAAATAGGGGGGGAAGGGGACAAGACAGCAGGGGGATGACAGAGAGGAGGGCAGGTTGGGGGAGGGGTAATCAGAAGCAAACACTTCTAAGGAGGGACAGGGTCAAAAGAGAATAGAATAAATGGGGAGGGCAGGATAGGATGAAGGGAAATATAGTTAGTTTTTCACAACATGAGTATTATGGAAGGTTTTGCATGACTACACATGTATAACCTGGGGGAAAAAAATATTTTTCAAAGAACTGAAGCCAGTTTAAATGTTTTTCCCCCTTCAATTGATTACATACACACACACACACACACACACACACACACACACACACACACAGAAAGGGAAAAGAGCCTCAAAAGCCATTTGCTCCTTAAGATTTGGGCTCTAAAGATATTGTTTGCTCAACTTTTCAATCTAACTTGGAAAGAAGGAGTTACCTCAGGAAAAAAAATGAGTAAAATATTTTGAGAAAAAAAAGGCAAATTTTAATTTTACAAAAATTTATAAAAATGCTGGGGAAAACAGAAAATTTTTAAAAATTCAATTCTGCATACAATGGTATTAACTCTCATAGAACCCAAATGAGTGGCTTCAATTTCTGATTCCCAAATACTTATCAGAATCTCCAGCAAGAGTAACTTTGGAGGGGTTGGGTGGGGCAGAGAAAAGTTATTAGTTTCAAGTTTTTAGAAGCTTAGTTTCAAGTTTTTAGAATTAGTTTCAAGATTTTAGAAAGTATTGCTGGCAGATGGTTTAAGGGGGTTTTTAGACATTGTATAACAAGATAGAGAGATTGCCTTACCTGTGGACACCACTTGGAGAAATGCTTGTTTCCTTCTCAGGGAGTTGGGGTTAGTTTTGAGATTTCTTGTGATTTCCAAGCTTAACCAGAAATATTGGTATTCTTGTGGTTTTGGAAAACTAGCTTAAATCATATAGCAACTTTTAAAATTTAACAATTAACAATTTGAATTTATATTGGGTTTTGATCAATTAGTTAGAAGCAATTATTCTGGTATTCCTGTGAAGTTAGAAAAATAACCAGAGTCATACAGCAAGCTTCAAAATGGAACAATTGAAAACTTGGATTTATATTGGGTTTTGATAAATTAATTGGAAGCAAATATTATTCCTAGCATGTTTACTCTGGGCTCTGAATAACAGCTGGTGCTACATCTTTGTAGAGGTGAAAGCAAAAATGATAACTATCCTGTACTGGTTTCTAATTGCAACAAGTGTTTGAATGCCAAAATGGGTAGATTATCAAAATGGTTTTTCTGTATGACTAATTTGGAGATGCATTCAATTTAATTATTAGACTGACAATAAGTTTTGTTTAATATTTATGTTTGAAGTCTATGTTTTATGTTAGTGCTGCATTTATATTTTCTTGGATTGTGATTTTGGAAATTTTTATATAAAAGTGTTGTTGATTTGGAGAATGACATTTGTTGTTGTTGCTGAGTGGTTATAATTGTTTCAGAACATATATTCTGAATCCATATACTGATTCTTCAAATATAGTTATAACTCTCATCTGGAGATGGAGAATCTTTTGTTATTGTTGTTCAGTCATTTCAGTCATGTCTGACTCTTCATGACCCCATTTGGAGTTTTCTTGGCAAAAATGCTAGAGTAGTTTGCCATTTCCTTCTCCAGTTCATTTTACAGATGAGGAACTGAGGAAAACAGGGTGAAGTGACTTGCCCAGGGTCAGGTAGCTAGTATGTGTCTGAGGTCAGATTTGAGCTCAGCAAGATGAGCCTTCCTGACTTCAGGCCCAGCACTCTAGCCATTGTTTCACCTAGTGAGGTGCAGTTGTAACACTGAGACATTAGATACCCTTTGTTTTGGATGTTGATTGATTTATGAATTAGGATTACTACATAATAGAGACTTTTGTCTGGAATAATAATTACATAATGCTGTGAGGTTTGTGAAGTGCTTTACCAATATCATCTCAACATAGCTAATGTGGAAATATGTTTTGCATGACTTCATATGTATTAATAGGTATCTTATTTTTTGACTTCTCAATGGGTGGGGCAAGGGTGGAAGGAGGGAGACAACTTGGAACTGAAAATGAAAATAAAAATTTTTACAATTAAATAAAAACATTATCTTATTTGATTCTCACAACAATTCCAGGATATAGGGTTAGGGTTAGGTGCCATTGTTATCCTCATTTTACAGATGAGGAAACTGAGGTACAGAAAGGTTAAGTGATTTGCCCAGGGTCACACTCAGGTCTTTGTGGCTCTAAGACCAGCAATGTATCCATTGTGACACCTAACTACAGGGATCTTCTGGTTAATGATTATCTTGAGTATTCAGTTTGTCAAAGAGCTAATTTGTGTTGGGTAAACAGTAGAGCAGATGTTGGGAAGCTGAAAATGTTATCAGAAAACAGAATTTGTAAATGGCAAATGTTTGAAAGAGCTGGGGATATTTGGAATGTAATCAAAAAGTGAAATAGCATGTTTATGTTTTATTTAAGTGATAAATTTGGTGATTATTCCATTGGAATTCAAATCCCACTACAGAAGTCTATTCAGATGACATTTCTATGAGAAAGTTAAATTTGTATTAATGGATGTTGGTGATTGGGTAATTTAGAACCCCAACCAATTGTTTGCAGATCCCTTCTCTATTATGTCAAGTCAACAAGCATTTATTAAAGTACCTATTATTTGCCAAACACCATGTTAACTGCTAGCTAAAGAAACAAAAAAAAGGCAAAAAACAGTCACTCCTCTCAAGGAACTCACGGTTTAATGGTGGAGGCAACAGGCAAACGTACATACAAACAAGACAAATGATAGATGATAGAGAGACAGATATGTACACATGAACATGTGTATGTATATATAATTTTATGTATTTTATATATGTGTGTGTATAACAAATTGGAGATTAAAAAAAACATAGGAAAGGCATTTGTTTTATGGAGGATTGAGAAAAGTTTCTGGCAGAAGATTAAATTTTCACTGAAATTTGAAGGAAACTAGAGAAACCAAAAAGCAAAGAAGAGGTGGGAGAGAGTTCCAGGCAAGGGGAAAGTCAGTGAAAATTCATGAATGACAAAAAATTTAAATGATAAATGTTGGAGAGGAGATGGGAAAACAGGCATTTTAGTGCAATGGTGGTGGACCTATGAACTGGTACAACCATTCTGAAAAGCAATTTAGAATTAGACACAAAAAAGTTACTCTAAACAGTGCATGCCCTTTTACCTAGCTATATCACTCTTATGCCTATACACAAATATTAATAAAGTAATAGGAAAAGATTCTATATGTACAAAATTATTTATAGTAGTTCTTTTTTGTGGTGACCAAAAAATGGAAACTAAAAGGATGCCTGTCGATTGGAGAATGGCTGAATAAATTGTAATCTATTAATGTGGTGGAATACAATTGTGCTGTAAAAAATGAAGAATGAAGATTTCAAAGAGACATCAAAAGATTTGAATGAACTGATGCAGAATAAAGTAAACCACAACCACAACAATTTATATTATAATATCAATATCTTTAAAAGGAACAATTTTGAAGACTTTTATAAAACTGAAAAAGAATGAAATGAGCAGAATGCATACCATAACAACAAAATTATAAAAAAAACAATTTTGAAAGCTGTAAGAACTATGATCAGTGCAATGACTATCCATGATTCCAGAGGACTGATGATGAAACATGTTATCCACCTCCTGACACAGAAGTGATAGATTCATGCTGAATTTATTAGATTTATGTTGAAATGGCAACGTAGCATCTCCTCACTGCTGAACTGAAAGGTAATTAATTGTAGGTGGAATTTTAAAGTATATACATCCAGCTACTTGGTGTTTTTTCCCTATGTTTTATTTTTCTTTCTAATTATAAGAATGACATTTTGAGATTAAAATTATGTGCATGTGTGTATATGTGCACATGCATGTGTGAAAGAAGTACCCTGTCAGCAATATTGAAAAATAAATGATTGGGCAAGAAAAAAATTTTGTTAAATAGACTCATGCTGAGGAATGAGACATAATTTTTTTAAACAGCCAATGAGGGAATTTGTTGTGCTAGAATATGCATATTTATTACAAGGAGTTTGGTTTTTCTCGTTTTTTTTCTTTTTTTTAAGTAGAGAGGATAAAATGGGTAGAAAATAGATTTCTGTTAACAAACAAAAAACTTTTAAAAATAGAGAGGTGAGTAGGGAGCTACAGATGTGGAATGCACCTTAGGTGAAGTCACTGTATTGTTAGTTTATCTTCATTGTTTTAAATTTGTTACACAAGACCTCTCATGAAACCGGAGTAATCTGAAAATGTTTGTAACTCAAAAATAAAACACATCAATAAAACTTTAATATTTTCAAAAAGAAAATTCACGGAATTGGAAGATGGAGTGGTTTTGTTTGAGAAATAATAAAGATACCAGTTTCTAGATGGTAGGAGAAAAGGTATAAGAAGATTGGAAAGGTAGGAGAGGGCCAAGTAATGGAGGACTTTAAAAGCCAAACAGAGTAGTTTATATTTTATCTTGGAGGTAATAGTGAGCCACTGAAGTTTATTGACAGTGGAGTGGGTGACACAGTCAGACTTGGACTTTAGGAAGATTAATTTGAGAGTTGAGTGGAGGATGGATTGGTGTGGGGAGAGACTTGAGGCAAGGAAATCAGCCAGAAGAGTATTGCAATATCCCAAGGGTGAGGTGATGAGAACCTATTCCAAGGTGGCAGGCATATGAGAGGAATGTGAAACAGTCTAATGTGTGAAGGGTGCAGAAAACCCCTCCCAGACTAGATATGAACATGAATGACCAGGAGATTGATTCAGGAGGATAGTGAAAAAGTTAAATAGGAAAATCCAGATATGAACAGGAGGAATAAAATATTATTTTAAAAAATAAAATAAAAATAAAAACTACAGAACTTTTTTTAAAGAAAGAGAATTCAGATAATACACAAACTTTGATACCTTTGTTTTCGTAGACTGCATGAAGCCTGTGCAGAGAGATTTTTCAGAAGTATAGTCCAACGCCATCCTGGCAATGGTGAGGCAATTTTAAAAAGATCTAAACTGAGGTCATCTACACAACCAAGCTCTGTAGCTTTTTTCACCCCTCAGGCAGAATAATTATGGCTTAATTTTATTTCTTTTCAGCATATATTAGCCAGGCTATAAGACTTTGTTTTCTTCTGCAAGGCTTGTTTTTTGCCCAAAATGATCCTTACTTTGCTCCAGGGTTTGGCATAATGCACTGGAGCAAAAGGGGAATTTGGTGTTAATTGGTATTGCTGCAACTCAGATAAAGTGGTTGAAAAAAGATTGGTTGAAACTTTTCTCTAATACCTCAACAATATTATTGTACCTGATTCCTATAATACTGATGATGGTAATGATAATAATAACTAACATTTATATAGCGCTTTCTATTCTATTCTATTCATATTATATAGTTTTATGTGTGTCAGGCATCATGTTAAACATTTTATAATTATTATCTCATTTGATTCTAACGGGGCAGGGGTAGGTGCTATTATTATCCGCTATTATTATCCTCATTTTACAGATAAAAAAACTGAGGCGAAAAGAGGTTAAGTGATTTGTCCAGAGTCACATAGATGGTAAGTGTCTGAGGCTAGATTTGAACTCAGGTCTTCTTGACTTCAGGCATGCAGTTCTATCCACTGAACCCTCTAGCTGCCCAAGAACTGCCATCCTCCTCACCCAGCTCCTTTGCAGACGTATAATGTTGGGAAATCAAGAAAAAGTGACAGATAGGTGATGTAGTGAATAGAATGCTGAGTTTGGAGTCAAGGAAACCTGAGTTGCTAATATAGACACTTACTAACTGTATGAGCCCTCCCACTAGATCCATAAATTGATGACCAAGCTGGGATTAAGACCTTTGGCAACCACACCTGATGAATGTGGCCCTGTGATTCAGGACTTGAAAGCAAGGGTAGTGGGATCTTGACTTTCTGTCTCAGCAATAGGGAATTCTTTTTCCCCTAAGACGCATGGGAGCTGATCAAAGCTGTGACTAGGGCCTTGGCTACTGCTATTAGGACCAGGTGTGAACCACCTGCCTCAGCAACAAGGAATCCCTCCTTCCTGTGGTCAAGGCAAAAGCCAGAGCCCTCCAGGCACTGCAAGTGGCAACATCAGTAGTACTGCCACTTCCAAAACAGTAACAACATGAGGATTCTCCTGACCTCATTAGTAAATGAGATTGTCTGACAAGCTGAGACACTCCAGTAGGACCAAGTGATGCTCTGAAGTCCATAAATTCTTGAATGGCCAGCTGCAGGCCACAAATGATGGCCTTACTCATCAGTGTTGACTAGACAACTCAAGGAATCAAAAATCCCTTCTGACATACGGCCATGGAATTGTTCTCCAGAGGTTCTCAGGTTAGGAGTGCAGCTATTAATGATTTGCTTTCCACAAATGTTGGCCCAATGAAGAGAGTCTGGGTCCTGGCTCAGAAGTCTTGGGAAGTTTGTATTTGGGATTGAATAATCTAGCTTGATGTATGGGAGCTCAGATGCCCAGGAAAGCCTCGTCTGTTCTTAGTTAATTCTCCTAGAACAATGCCAGATATTTGGTTTGGAATATGGAATTAATAGATTTTTCAAATCTTTTGTGACCATAAAGATGTACTAGGCACAAAATTTTAGAAAAGGATGTAATTGTAGTACATGACAAGATTTGTGGGATTCAACAAATAATAACAAGTAGATTCTCCATGGGCAGGTAGGTGGTGAAGTGGATAGAGTGCAGGACCTGAAGTCAGGAAGACCTGACTTCAGATACGGGCTCAGATACTAGCTGTGTGATCCTGAACAAGTCACTTAAACCTGTTTGCCTCAGTTTCCTCATCTGCAAAATGAACTAGAGAAGGAAATGGCAAACCATTCCAGTATCTTTGCCGAGAAAACCCCAAGTGGGGTCACAAAGAGTCAGACATGACTGTAATAACTGAACAACAACAAAAGATTCTCCATCTCCAGATGAGAGTTATGACTATATTTGAAGAATCAGTGTATGGATTCAGAATATTTGTTCTAAAATAACTATAACTAAAGGACTAGACTATCTACTAGGCAGCTGAGTAAAATTCTGAATGCCTTTAAAGAGATCCACTTTGATCCCAGATAGCTTTGCTAATCTTCATAGACTTCTGACTAATGTTCAGGAGATTAAAGGGCTGGCAGTAAACTCAAGTATGTTTGAATACTGGGTTTTATCTCCACCCACAGCATCGTTTTCTGTACCCCAATTCGAAGTAATGCTCTCAACTGTATTATGTCACTAGGTGTACTGTAATAATATGCAGAATAATTTTTGTCATTTTACTGTCTTGCTGTATTAAAGGCAAATCACAGAGGACTATATATTTTGACTCAACTAGAGAAATATATTTTGCTGCTGATTAGAAGGTATGAAACTGAGGTCCTATAATGAATAAACATAGATTATGCTTAAAATAACTATATAAGATGCACAAAATGGGGGAATTATGGAAGTATATTAAAAATCATTTTTAGTTCAACTGAAAATATTTTTTTTAAAAAATGCTTTTTCTAGTTAGAAGCCCTTTGCAGATTTTTTTTTCCCCTTTAGAAAGGTGGTTGGATATGACCAAAGGGCTATAAAATTGTGCATACCCTTTGACTCAGCAATACCACTTCTAGGTCTGTATCCCAAAGAGATCATAAAAATGGGGAAAGGACCCACATGTACAAATATATTTATAGCAGCTTTTTTTGTGGTGGTCAAGAATTGGAAATTGAGGGGATGCCCATCAATTGAGGAATGGCTGAACAAGTTGTGGTATATGTATGTAATGGAATATTGTTGTGCTATAAGAAATGATGAGCAGGCAGACTTCAGAAAAACCTGGAAAGACTTGTATGGACTGCTGCTGAGTGAAGTGAGCAGAACCAGGAGAATGTTGTACACAGTAACAGCCACATTGTGCGATGACCAATATTGATAGATTTAGCCCTTCTCAGCAATGCAAGGATCTAAGACATCTCCAAAGGTCTCATGATGGAAAATGCTATCCACATTCAAAGAAAGAACTATGGAGTTTGAATGCAGATCGAAGCATACTCTTTGCTTTTTTTTTCTTCTGTTTTGTTTTGTTTTCTCTTTCTTGTGGTTCCTCCTATTGGTACTAATTCTTCCTTACAATACCACTAATATGAAAATATGTTTAATAGGAATGTATGTGTATAACCTATATCAGATTTTGAGCAGTCTTGGAGAGGGAGGTGAGGAGGGAGTGGGAGAAAAATTTAAAACTCAAAAGCTTATGGAAGTGATTGTTGATAAATCAAAATAAATTAATAAAAGCAGTTGGTTTAATGAAAAATAAATAAATCAAGCCCTTTAAGAGCTGAAAAAAAAATGTCCTCACTTTACTGAAAAAAAAAAGAAAAGAGTGATAATCAAACTTGTCTAGATGAGATCGTTGCCTCCCCACCCTCTGAATCTATGGCACTATGACTCCATCCTTCTCCATTCAGAAAAGATTGCCAGTACTGATATTGATCATAGGAAGGAGAGCCTTGCAATCCTTGATGACAGTGGTCAAGGGAGGAATTGAGTAGTGACTATTCTGGAATATTAATGGGTTTTTTCCCCTTTTTTCAAGGTTATAATTGTTACCTCAAATCATCTTGAGGAAGGGAAAGTCATATCCCAGAGCATAAGGTGGGGAGACTAGCCAGTATGGCCATCTCTTTCTAAGCTAGAAATGGCTTAGGGGGTTTTGTCAGTCAAATAGTACTGTTTATTGGAGGCAGGGAGGATAGCTGTTTGTACAGACAGGGGAAGCAGGCTGTGCAGTAGGATTCCCTTCTCCTTACCTAGGAGCTGTCCTCTTTGTAGTGTAAGTTAATAATACTTTCCTAAACCATGGGATGGGTTTCTATTTCTAAGGCACTGGAGATGAAGAAATCAGCTGGGTTGTGCTCTATCTAAAATTGTTTCTGGCAGACTTATGCTGACAACACAAAGTACAATAAAAAATTCTGGACAATATTAAATGTTTCAGTATCAACTTGGAAGGAGGTCTCTAGTGGAGCGTCCCAAAGATCGGTGCTTGGGCCAATGGTGTTTTACGTTTTTATCAATGACTTAAGTAAAGCATAGTGGGCATGCTTATCCAACCTGCAGAAGACAAAACCCATCAAGAATAGCTAACATACTGGATGTCAGAGACAAAAAGATCTCAACAGACTAGAATGTTGGGCTGAATCTAATAAAATGAAATTCAATGGTTCAAAAAAAATCAACTTCATAAGTTCAAAATAAAAAAATGGAAATGTGATTAGATGCAAAAAGATCGGTAAAAAAAAGATCTAATTTCGTAGCAGATTACAAACTCAATATGGATCAGCGATTCGGGGTGGTGAACAAAAAAGCTAATTTGATCTTGAGCTGTACTAAGTGAAGTACATGGCTTCTAGCAATAAAGAAGTGATAATCACTCTATACTTTGATGTCTGAAGTATTATATTCTATTCTGAGTACCATAGTTTAGGAAGGTCACTGATAAGCTTGAAGAGTCCTTGTTAGGGTAACCAGTATAGGTTCTTGAGGTCTTGTCACATAAAATTCTACGGCAGGAACTGGAGATGTTTAGAGAATATAACTTAAGAGGAGCCTAACCGCTCTCTTGACCAGGATCCAGCTTGATTTCCTGAAAGGGGCACTATGGGAGTGGGAGGAACCAAAGCCTCAACCACAGAGGGCTAGGCTCCTAGATGTCAGACACTGATATAAACATTAATACAGCATGATGAGGAAATGCTCCAGGCAAGAGGGAAGAAAAGGAGGTTGGAGTTCCAGTAGGTAGTGAGGTTACAGCAAAACTCCTTCCTTAGCCTCAGTTTCCCCACTCAAAACAATAGCGAGAATAGCTCCTGGGGTGGGAGTTGGGGGTGGGCAGGATGACCTGCAATGAATGGTCTGGGTTAAGCAACCTCCTAATGCCCGGTGATGAAAGAGGCAAGTCCACAGCTGCTGCTTTCCCTACTTTTAAATGGATAAGGAAATAACTTTCTAGGAGAACCTGAAATCATTTACATAGTGTCCAATTTGCCATCTTTGGCAGCTAGAGACCCCTCGTGATTTCCTCTCTTTTTCGTCCTCTCTTCTCCAAACGGGATCTCAAGTAACGAGTTAGGAATGCTGGGCGGGGGCGATATGGGAAATCACACCTGGACCGGCTGTGACCTGGGTTTTCACGCCTCTTCCTCCTTAGTTCTCTGTTTCACCGTCTATGGGAACTCCAGGGGGATGCAAAGTGTGTATATGACTGGGGGTGGGAAGGGGGAGGTTCATGGATCCGGCTCCCACAAAGCCCAAGGAATCAGCTTTCCCTCCAGGACCTCAGGGAGAAAGGTGGGAAGCCCTAGGGAGCGGCTGTTGAGTGTAGAGCAGCCACGAGAGGGCGCGGGGCTGCGGTACGACTTGAGGGTGGACAACCCCTGAAGTCCCAGGAGCGCCCCACCCCGGCCAGTCTGCGCGGGGGCGTGGGGGTCTAGGACAATGAGGTCGACTGGGAAGAGCCCGGAAGGGCTGGAGGGATGGAGGGAGGGGGAACCGGCTGGGCTGGAGAGCCAAAGGGCAGTGGCAGGGGCGGGGCCAGCGGCGCAAGAGTTAATGTCCGGCCCCGCCTCGACCTGGTGGCCGCTGACTCAGTTTCACCTGAAACTCTGCGGGAGGCGGCGGCCTCGGTCCGTAGGGCTCACGGTCTGGGAAGGACTAGGCAGCCACCGGAGCCTCTCCTGGGGCACCGGGAACAGCCCCGCCCCGCGCCATTTACCTGCGCAGGTAACTAAGGGAGGTTCGCGACCAAGAGGGAGTCAGGGCGGGCTGCAGGAACAAGTCTGGCCCTTTGTTTGGGCTCAGCTTTTCCTGTTTAGTGGCGCGCTCATTCTTCTTAGTTTGACTTTTTCACTGGGGAGGGGGAGTTTCTGTATTTCCTTACTGACCCGACGTGTCCGGGAACCCCCGTATGCACATCTCTGTGTACCCTTATTTGTCCCAGATCCTCCCCCCCTTTCACTTCTGCCCTCCCTTCCTCTAAGGTCCTCTCCCTTGTTGATCAGGTATGTCACCTTTTCTCCTCCCCTCCTTTCCCCGCCCTACAGGTTCCAAACACCTTCGGAACACAGAGCTACCCTAGAAAGGCTAACCTTCTTGGGAGGAAGGTGATCCTCCCCAGGAGGAAGATGACCCCCAGCTACTGCCCCGAGGCCTGGATCACGACTGCCCTGTGGCTCCTGGTGACGTCCAACCTTCTAGACACAGTGACTGGGCAGCCACCTGTGCCCCCTGGGAAACTGACTGGTCCCATGTGTTTGGATCAGTTTACAGTTGGGGTACCAGACTTTGTACTGGACTTAGACGCCTCCGTTAGCAATGGGGCTACTTTCTTGGGTTCTCCAGTCGTGCGCAGGGGCTGGGATTGCGCCCGTGCCTGCTGCACCACCCCATCCTGCAACCTGGCCCTGGTGGAACAGCAGCCAGGTGGGGATGAGGACGCCATCAAAGCCTGCTTCCTTCTCAATTGTCTGTATGAGAATACTTTTATCTGCAAGTTCTCCAGAAAGGAGGGTTTCCTTAACTACCTTACCTGGGATGTATACCGATCCTACCGACAGCTGAGGAAACAAGGCTTCAGAGGTAAATTGGGAAAAAAGGGAGGAAAAGGGAAGACCTAGATTGGAGCATCCCACCCCAATCCCACCCCCACCCCCCGAAATAGAGGGAGAATATTTCTGAAGACCGAATTATTGGAGGTGGGAACACAGAAAAACTTTGAAGCAGTGAGCGGCTGTAAAGTTCAGAAGAGAAAGTGGAGAATTCTCTAGGGAATCCAGGGTAAGGAAGGGAGATTCCACCAGGGGAGAAGGTGGGAGAGGAACCAGATAGGAGTCTGGTTAATGGACTGGTGTTCAAAGATGAGATACTTGCCTTGGGAGAGTGGAAAGAGAAGGGTTTAGTTTTGCCTCCATCACTTAGTAGCTGTACATTACCTTGGGCAAAGCATTTAACCAAACTGGACCTCAGTTTCTTCTTTTGTCAAATGGAAATGATAATATCTGTACTTACCTCACCAGGGTGTTGTAAGGATGGAATGTGATAGGGTGTGAAATTGTTTTGTAAATTCTAAAGTGCTGCATATATGATAGTCCTGAATCCTAAATGACCCTTTCATTGAGTTGAAATGGTTTTAGGGCCAGCCCTTTCCTTAAGTTTAAACAAGTGAGTACTCCCCAATCCAGTTTTAGGACAGTGAAAGGAACATTGTATGTTGAGTTAAAACACTGTATTTTCAGGGCAACTAGGTGGCACAGGAGATAGAGCACCACTCTATCAGTGGTCATCAGTGGTCTATCAGGAGTCAAGAGGGCCTTAGTTCAAATTTGGCCTCAGACACATAACACTCACTAGCTGTGTGATTCTGGACAAGTCACTTAACCCCAATTGCCTCACAAAACAAAACAAAACAAAACACTGAAATTTCCTGATTCAGGCCAATCTAACAAACATTTATTAAGTGTCTGCAGTATGTGAAGTGTTGAAAAAGACAAAGAAACAGCCCCTGTACTTAAGGAGCTTACGTTTTGCTGATGTCATGCAGTGTATGGTACTGGTGCCATATCCGTATAAGGTCATTGCTCCAGCGCTAGAGGGTTCCTCCAAGGCCATCTAATCTATTTACTGTTTAATCTTTTTTTTTTAAGGCAGTCAGGGTTAAGTGACTTGCCCAGAGTCACACAGCTAGTAAGTGTGTGAGGCCAGATTTAAACTCATGAAGATGAGTCTTCCTGATTCCAAGTCTAGCTCTCTATGCACTGCACCACCTAGCTGCCCCTACAGGCCATCTATCTAACTGACTTCATTTTGCAGATGAAGAAACTGAAGTCTAGTGAGTGTAAGTGACTTGCCCAGTAATGTCCCATTACATTCTCCCAGAAACAGCTAGGCTAGGGGAGTGCCCTAAGCCAGATCCTATAAGCCTGGAGCCAAATGCTGTCAGCTTCATGGTATTCCAGCCTGAGTGTTTTCTAGGTTGCATTGCACTCAAACTATGTGGGATCTGGTTCTGTCCTGTATATATCTCATGGAGAGGGGCTGTTCTCATAGACAGCTAGACTTAGATACTGAAGGGTCATAGGATTACAGGATCAAAGAAACAGAGCTGAAAGGATTTATGAGGCCACATAGTCCAACCTCCAGTTTTACAAATGAGAAAACAGGCCCAGGGAGATTAAATGCTCAAAATCACAGAAGTGGTATCAGAGATGAGATCCCTGTATTTGATTGCTGTGGTTTCTGTATGGTGGCTTAGGGAAACTCCCAGGGGCCTTATCCAATGTGAATTCCAGACATTCAAATACTTCTGATGGGAGCAAAACTGATCAGAGTCTTCTGGGATCTCTGAGGATAAGGAATCTCAAGTTTTCCAGAATGAACCTGACTGAGACCCTGGTTAACCTTTGTTTATTTCTGGGGATGAAGTCAAGCCCACAGATCCAGCCCACCTTCCCTCCTGGCTCTGAGCTGGCAGCCAGGGGAACCAGTCTGGGGATTAGGGGCCCTGCACAGATTTCTGGTTCATTGTCAACCCCACCCTGCTTCTTGGACATCTGTGGAAAGAGAACCCAGCACCTACCTACCCATCTCCCTTCTCTCTCCTGCCTGCCTCTTCCACAATCTTACTATCACATCCAGTATGACTAGCCTATCCAGGAACTAGCAAGTCTCGAAATAGCAATGATATGGGAATTGGACCTGAGGCCCAGTCTGGAGGTGATGCCACCAATCTAGAACTGGAGAAAAGTGGCTTCTGTTGATTCTTCCATGCCTAGGATGCTCTCTATCCTCGCCTCTGTCTCTTGGAACTCTTCTCTTCAAGTTTCAACCCAAGTGCTACTTCCTATAAGATGTGTTTCTTCTTAGCCTCCCCCACCCCATGACTTTGTTTATTTTGTATATAGGTTATATTTCCAGTATCAACATACTTGTTTCCTACTGGTGGAATGTAAGTTGCTTGAGGGCAAGAAACAGTCCCTACCATCAAGTAGCTTACATTAAGTGAGGGGGAGGAGAGGAGAAACATGTATACAAATGAGTAGATGAGAGGCAAGTGTAGTAAATAGAGACCTGGCCCAAAAGCCGGGAAGACTCGGTTTCAATTACTGGACCTTTGGTACATGCTGATTATGTGACCCTAGGTGAATCACTTAACCTCTGACTAGACTTTCCTCTTCTAGGAATTCTATATTCCAATCAAGTCACAGGTCTAATCTCTGTTCCTTATGAGTTAAAAGAATATATACAAAGTAATTGGAGTTAATCTGAAAGGAATCAAGAAAAGCCTTCTATAGGTGGTGATATTTGAGCTAAACCCTAACAAAGGTTAGGAATTTTAAGATACATCTTGTAAGGGTTGAAGAGGAATTGAGTTCCAGGCCTGGGGGAACAGCCTGTGCTGAGTCAGGGAGACAAGAAGTAAAATGTCCTGAGTGAGAGACAGCAAGAAGGCCAGATGGTCTGTGATATAGAATTTGTGAAGCAGGGTAATTTGTAATAAATCTGGAAAGGCAAGCTATAGCCTGATTCTGAAGAGCTTTGAATAACAAACAGGAGTTTTGTTTTGATCATTTAGGCTAAAGATAACTTACTAGAGTTTCTTGAATAGGAGAGTAACATGGTCAGACCTGTGCTTTAGCATATGCCTTGGACTGTGATTTGGAGATGAGAGAGACCAAAATACTGCAAACTGATTAAAACGGCTAGCATGGTACCTGCCACAGAATGTGCACCTTATAAATTCCCGTTGGCATTTTTCTCCCTCTCAAGCTAGGCCCCTTATATTTCTTTTTTTATTCCATTTTAATTTTTTCAATTAAAAAAATCTGTTTTCCCTCACTCACAATTCCCCTTAGATTAAAAAAATAATAATAAAGAAAAGGGAAAAAAAGCTTTGTAAGAAATATTCTTAGTCAAGCAAAACAAATTCCTTCATTGGCCTGGTCCAAATTGGGTGTGTGTGTGTGTGTGTATACATATGTACTTATACATATCTACATATATACATACACACACACACACACACACATATCAGTCTGTACCCTGAGTCCACTGAATCTCTCTTAGGCAGCGGGTATGTGTTTCATAGCTGGTCCTCTGGAATCATGATTGTTCATTTCACTGATCCAAGTTCATATGGTTTTCAAAGTTGTTTGTCAGCCCCCTTGTCTACTCCCGCTCCTCCCTTTCTGCCATTCCTGATGACCCTCTGAGGATCCAAGGAAAGCCTGAGGATGGATGCCTCTCTTCTGGAGCCAGGCTAACTCCCCAGGTCCCGTTGGACTAGAGACTAAGCCTGTTCCACAAGGAAGTGGCAGGTCAGGTGTGTGCTAATTGACTGTCATTGGCCCCACCATTGACTGTGCACTTCCTGTCCTTCCTTGCAGATTTTCTACCAGGAACCATTTGACTATCATAGGAAACCCCCAAGGACCAGACAGCTCCTAGGACTGGGTGACCTGAGGAATCAGTAGATATGGATAGACTCTTGGGGTCCTTTCTTCCTCTTTGGGAAAGTCTCAGAACCCTCCTCTACCATCCAGGCAGGAATATTAGAGTCTGGAGGAAGATTCTTTGGGGCATTAGAGAACAGAACAGAATAGACTGAGTGAGAATCCAGTTATTGTATATCTTAAGGGGCTGGGTTAAGTAATTATAGCATCCCTCTATAAGATATAAGAGCCCTTGGGTGGGAAGAACCTAGCTCCAAGCATCTAGAGGAAAGAACTCTTCATTCCTCCGGATGGGGAGGAAAATTCCCCCTCCTAGCAGGTTTATAAAGTTTTCTTCCTTTTCCCTGCCTGCAGCCAGACCAGATTTCAGAAAGGAAAGGGAGGGGTTTGTATTCTGTCTCCTCCTTTCTCACCCTCTCCCCTTCCCTTTCTTTTCTGCTCTTCCTACTCTTGCCTTTCTGGTGAATGGAATCAGGAGGTGGGGCCTATGGTTACTATGGAAACATCCTGAGAACTGAGCTTCTGGGAGGAGGGACCCATTTATTGTCAGGCTATTTAGTCCTTTTGCTCTCCGGGTGGGGGGTGGGAAGGAGAAGGAAAAGGTGAACAGGAACGAGAACAGAAATCCAAAGACTGGGAGTTCTCCCATCAGCCTCCAAATATGGTGATAAAGGAAGGTTCTTTAGGTTATGTGCCACAATGCCCCTCTCTGACCTGCTTCTATCTCTGGGGTCCCTGACTGCGATGGAAATTATTTTGAATCTGAGATGTAGTTCTTTCCCTTGAGTTTTTCTTACCTGTGCAATGGAGGCGATATTACTGACTACTCTGTTCTTGCCTTGGAATGTTTTGTAGTGGGGTAGTGGTGTATATAGGTAGTGGGGGTGGGATGCCTTCAAGGATGGTTTTGGGATCACAGGAGAAAACAACCCAGATGTCCTAGCACCCTACTCTTACAGGATTACTGGGACTTTGCTCCATTCACGGTCTTCATCCAAAGGTGTGTGCAATAGGGCTGTCCATCTGGGGCAGACAGTGAATAAGAGAAATACATACAAAGTGCTTTTGAGATCTGTGGAGGCAAAATGTCACTTGACTGACCTGACTGTGTAAACAAAGGCACAATACAATTAACAAGTATTGATTAAATGCCTACTATATTCCTGGCACTGTGCTAGGTGCTTCCGGGGATAAGAATACAAAGAAATGAAACTATTCCTATTCCCAAGAAGGATGTCTTTGGGAGGATGGATGGTCCTGGTTGTCTGGAGTGAAGTATACGTACATGGAAGGGCATACATAACATAATTGTGTTCATATAGTTCCTGGGTTTGTTTCAGTAGGTAGACTCCTAAATATTTTATAATGTCTACAGTAACTTTAAATGGAATTTCTCTTTCTATCTCTTGCTTTGTTGGTAGTATATAGAAATGTCGATGTTTTATGTGGGTCTATTTTATAGCCTGCAACTTTGCTAAAGTTGTTTATTATTTCAGGTAGTTTTTTCTTGATTCTCTAGGATTCTCTAAGTATATCATCATATCATCTGCAAAGAGTGATAGTTTTGTTTCTTCTTTGCCTATTATAATACTTGCAATTTCTTTTTCTTCTCTTATTGCTAAAGCTAACATTTCTAGTACCATATTGAACGACAGTGGTGATAATGGACATCCTTGTTTCACCTCCAATATTATTGGAAATGCTTCTAGTTTATCCCTATTACATATGATGCTTGCTGAAGGTTTTAGGTAGATGAAATTTTTTCTTTTTTTTTTGGTGAGGCAGTCTTGGTTAAGTGACTTGCGCAGAGTCACACAGCTAGTAAGTGTCAAGTGTTTGAGGTCAGATTTGACGTCAGGTCCTCCTGACCTCAGGGCTGGTTCTCTATTCACTTCGCCACCTAGCTGCCCCATAGCATAAGATAAAGCCTAAAAGATCAGTTGGTACCACTGTTTAGGGCTTCCCTCAAAGAAGACCTCCAATGTACCTGGCATAAATTTTGTATGTAAGTATTTGTTTACATGTTGTTTCCTTCATTAGAATTGAACTCCTTTGGGGCAGGGACAGTGTTTTTGCCTTTCTTTATATCTCTAGTGCTTAGCACAGTACCTGGAGCACGGGGTAGTGAGGGGAAAGGAAAACAGGCATTTATTAAGCCCCTACTGTGTTGCAGGCACCATACCCCGTGCTTTACAAATATTATATCATTTCATAGTAGGTGCTTAACAAAACGCTTGTTACCGAACTACCAGATTGTGAAGGGCATGGAATGCTAGTCAAAGATATTTGGCTTTTATTTCTTGGACAGTAGGGTGCCAGTGAAAACTCTGGGAAGAGGAAGAACATGATCAGATGTGTGAAAATAAAAAATATACAGAGGTACAAAATGTGTAAAGGAAGATAGTGGAACTAGAGATTTGAAGAGTATTCAGAAGATATTACAGTAATTTGGGGGTGATAACTAGACTATCTAGGATGGTACCAGACAGTGGGAATAGAAGGGAAGGTATAGATTGTGAGTGATACCAAAATGAGACACATTCTCCCCTTTCCTACTCTCCCTTTCCTATGCAGTTTGCTTCTCCTGTCCTCACTCTTTCTGACCTTGCTGTAGCAACTGAGCACGTTAACCATTTCTCATTAATTTTCTCTTCCCTCAGTTTTCCTGCTACCACCCTAATTTCCCCATCTCTTTAACCACCTTTTTTGCTAGATCTTCTTCCTGTCCTGTAAATATGGGTGTAGTCAAAATTTCAATCCTTCTGCCCTCTACCTTCTCTATCCTTCCATCTCATCTGCTCCCACACTTCAGATCTCACCCTTAAGTGACTACCAAGTCCTCTCCACACTATATATGCACATAAAGTAGTGTCATTTTCTGAGATTAGAATTGTGACCCTGAGCCGCTCATTGAGTTGAGATGGTATGTGCCCATCCTTCCACTGGCTGGGATCTCAGTTGAGCTGTCGACCTAAGTATCCAACTGCCTGCTGAATTTTTCTATTTGGATCATGGGTTCATAGATTTAGGGTTAAAAGAGACCTCAGAAGTCATCTAGTCTAACCCTCCTCATTTTACAAGTGAGGAAACTGAGGACCAGAGAAGGTAAGTGACTTGCCCAAGGTCACATAGGTAGCAGGCAGGAGATGCAGAATTTTAACTCAGGTCCTCTTGCTCTAAATCTGAACCATGATGCCTTGCCATTGTTATTAGCATCCTCAAAACCAAAATGCCCACACCACACACACAGAACCATGACTCTTAACAGTAAAATTTCTACCATTGCCTTAAGTTGCCATCCCTGCCTCCCTACCCACTGTCTCCCCAAAAAGGTTCCCTAGCACTACTAGTCTCAATACCTGGCATTTCAAACTCCTCCCATCACTATCTATAATTTCTACATTAAAAGCACGTAACTTCCTGCTCTTCCTTTCAATTACTTCTGCTGCTACTCCCATTCAGAAAATTAGTACCTCAAATCTGGGCTACATCAATAGCTACCTAACTGATCTCCTGCCTTTCTTCTGCTCCAAGTTATAATTTTCCTAACATATTAATATAAATGACATTAATATTAATATATTTCTTAATATATTACTTTGTGTCACTACTGCTCAAAAATTTTCCCTAGCTTCCCTTTACCTACAATGATAAAACCTGAACTTCTTAACTTGATACCAAACTTACCTTTCATTATTCTGCTCCGTGAACATTCTGCTCCAGCCAAACTGGCCTACCTACTGTCAGTTGTACATTCCTTACACAGCTGTTCCCCTTCCCCTTTGCTGGGGATCCAGAGGCAAAGACAAAATAATCTCTGCCCTTTAGGAACTTAAATTCTACTGGAGGGAACCGTACGTACACATATGACTTGATACAGCACATATACAAAGAAATTTTAGAATTGGAAGAAGGATACGTAATATCAAAGGGGATCAGAAAAGGCTTCCTATAGGAGATAGCACTTGTTGAGTCTGTGTTCAACTATCGTGACCTCATTTAGGGTTTTCTTGGCTTGCCATTTCCTTCTCCAGCTCATTTTACACATAAGGAAACTGAAGCAAGCAGGGTTAAGTGACTTGCCCAAAGTCACAGAGCTAGTAAGTGTCTGAGGCTGGATTTCAACTCAGGAAGATGAGTCTTCCAGACTCCCGGCTCACGTGCTCCGCCCACTGTACCACCTAACTGCCCCAGATAGTGTTTGAGCTGAGCCTTAAAGAGCTAGGGATTCTAAAAGGGAGAGGATAGGAGGGAATCTGTTATGGGGATGGGGGATATGAAGGCATAGGGATGGGAGATGGAATGTTACATACCCAGAATAAGGAGTGGGTTAGTTTGGCTTGAGTAACAACCCAGGTTTTCTGACTCCCAATCTAATAGGGTATGTAGGGTGGGTAGGATTCTTTCTTCTGAATCTGCCTCATGTTAACTGTGTGACCCTGGGCAATTCACTTAATTTTTATAGGCCTGTTCCTGAATCCAACAGAAGTTGGGTTAGGTGAACTCCAAGGTCCATTTTAGTGGTAACAGTGGTATCATTCTAAGGTTCAACTCAAGTCCATGGTTCAAGGCAAGGTTCAACTCCCCAGGAAAATTTCCCTGGCCAGGCTCTGTGACCTCTCCCTTCTTTCTTTGAACAGCAATAACATATCTGTGTAACTCCCTTGGCATGTAGTATGTGTTACCCTGTAGTAGGGGAAGGATTTGTGTATATATCGTGCCAGACTTGGGACCCCAATCTTGTTTACATCTCTCTCTGGGCTGGTTTGATCACCCCAACCTACACTTGCACACTTCCTAGATAGAGGTAATGACACAACTACAAATTATTTTTTTTCAGGATTCCAAGAGTAACCTTGACAGGAATATACTACTACTACTGCTATATCCTTTAGCTCCTGAGCCCCTACTGGTGTACTTCCTAGTCAACAAATCACTCAGCTGAGCTCCATTACATCTTAATCAGAAATATTTACTTAACAGAAGACAAAGCAAGAATAATAACATAACATTCCACGAGTAAACCAGGGATGAAGTCTCCCCCCAATGCATATATTTTCTGTGTACATATACTTAATTATAAACTTCAAAGGTTGAAGAAGCTGCCTCAGGAAGTAGTGAGTTCTTCTTTTTCTCACTTGAGTTAGATTTGATGGCCTCTGAGGTCTCTTTCAATTCTGAGATTCTATGATTCCTATTCTTTTTTTTTTTT